>NC_056498.1:14048636-14052398 GCF_014905685.2 Nematolebias whitei
CCCCCCTCTGTGAGAACCGATCTGAATCACTGGGGAAACCCTCTCATTCTGTCAGAGGGAGTTCCCATCAGCAGGCCTACGTCACACATCTCAGTTTTCACAGATGCGTTCCTGTCAAGCTGGGAGGAATGTGTCTGTCCCAAGCAGTGGGAGCACAGTGGCTGGACCACATGTCGCTTTACATAATGTGCTAGAATGTTTTTAACGGTCTGAAACTTGACTCAGCATTTTGCCCCTGCTGCTGGATCAGCATTTTCTGATCCACACAGGCAACAAGGTGACGGCAGTTTACATAAACCGTCAGGGAGACGTGCGCTCAGCCTAACTGTTACACATCGCAAAACAGCTGTTGTGTTGTCCACACAGAAATCTGCTCTCCATCAGAGCAGTGCACTTTCCCAGCGTCCTGAACAGGCAAGTGGATATCATGCCAAGGGGTGGACCCCGCCACAGAGACTGGAGCCTCCATCCCAAGCTGATTTCTCAGATTTGGAGCAAGTTTTGGCCGAGCAGCAGTGGATCTGTCCGCCACACGGGAGAACGCCCAGTGTCAATTATGTTTCTCACTGAGCCCACGAGACGACCCACCGTTAAGAGTGGACGCCTTCGCTCATAGCCCGTGGCCAAAAATGCTCCTTTATGCATTCCCTCTAGTCCTACCGATATCACGGACCCTGGACCGGGTCAGGGAGGAAGAACCGTCAGTCATCCTTGTAGCTCCTGAACGCACATGCACTCCGTGGTTCTCGAATCTGCAGCGTCTGATATCGGGTTGGCTGTGGAAACTGCTGTGGGGGGGGGGCGCTCTCCTCCATGCAGGAAGAACGATCATGAGTTACCCAGCAATAGGTCAGCATCTTTGGGTCTGTCCGCTGAACAGATCCATTTAGAAAAGATGGGCCTCCCACAATATGTGGTGCATACGTTCAGGGCGCACGAGCTGCTTCCACCACAACGCTGAACACATCAAGTGGACAGTTTTTCAGCGTTGGTGCGCAGAGAAAGGCATGGAGGCTATCTCATGGCCACTAGGTGGCATGCTGTCCTTTCTGCAGCAGCTGATGGACAGAGATCTCACGTTCAGAACAATTAAAACTTATGCTACAGCTATTTCTTCCTGTCATGAGGGCTTCAGTGACAGAACAGTTTTTAATCACCCATTGATGAAGCATTTCCTGAAAGGTGTACGGAGACACAGACCGGTGTCACGTCCACTAGCTTCACAGTGAGACCTAATGATGGTCCTGCACGTTCTGATCAAAGCTCATTCTGCGCTTTTAGATCAGGTTTTCACTTAAATTCTGTCATTAAAACAGCCCTGCTGTTAGTTCTGACGTCGGCAAAGAGAGTGAGTGTTTGTTTGCTCTCTCTGTTGCTCTCTCATGTCTCAGAATTCAAGCTGACGGCAGCTCAGTTGTACTACGTTTTAAACCTGCTCTGAAAAGCATCACAAGCTCATTCAGATCGAGAGTGATAACCGTGGATGGGTTTTATCCTTTTCCTCATAATTCTGAGGAGGAAGCAACATCTCACCTCCTTCTGTCCCATATGCGCATTTTACATGTTACATGGCGCACTCGGCCGCACTGCGCCACTTTCAGCGTCTGTTCGTGCATTACTGGGACAGCTCTTCAGGACGTCCTCTATCCACCCAGCGCCTCTCACACTGGTTGTGTGAGGCTATTTCTCAAGTTTACAGTTCATCTGGACTAGATCCTCCAGAGAATCTCAACGCATTTCACCAGAGGGTTTTCATCCTCCATGGCTCTGCATGGAGGGATGACAGTGGAGAATATTTGTATGGCGGCTGCCTGGTCATCGCCATGTTCACTTATTTGTTTTTATCTACGTGATGTTTCTACTTTCCCCATGACCCATTCTGTTCTCAGGGTTCTGACAGAATGATTATTTGTTTCATGGAACTTCACTTTTGAGCTCACACCTGCCTGCATGCAGTCGCAGTGTGAGATATTTATCAGTCACAAGTTCATGACTGCTGATTTTATTGTTATTAATTGGTTCATCCTGAGGAACTATTGGTCTGCTCTGTTCATCGTTACACTGTTACAATTTGTATTATCTGTTGTTCTTATTCACAGCAGCAGGTCTGCTTTCTAAGCCTTTTTTTCCTCACCAGAGATCTTTTCTCCGGTGCGCTCCTGCGCATGGAGCACGCAATTACGCAGCGCGTAATTACGCACACAGAAGGGTGAGTGATGAAAAGTTTTTTTGTGCAAGCAGGTGCTTCATGTTGTGTCTGAGTGGACCCAGTGAGGCATAGACTACATCCTGCTTCGTCTTTAACCCACTAGCGACAGTCTTAAAGGGCGAATCCTATACAAAATAGAACGTTGGTTACGTACTGTAACCACAGATTCTATGAGTATAGGCGCAGCCCTTTAAGCTCTGGGCCTCACTGGTTTCTAAATGGCTGAAGAAAAAAGCTATTTGGGAGCCGATTACCCAGTCTCACCGTAATTTATACGGACTGGGGGTGAGGCCCACACACAGCAGGTGGGCGTGGTCTAAAGTTTTCAGTGCTGCGCTGAGCGCCTAGGGATAAACCCACTAGCGACAGTCTTAAAGGGCTGTGCCTATTTTCATAGAATCTGGGGTTACAGTATGTAACCATCGTTTTGTGTTGTGCGTTTCCTTGACTGATGAAGCCTTCTGGATGGAAGGCGAAACGTTTCAGCACAACAACAAAAAAAAGAAACTGTCCAGATGACCTGACTGAAAAATGATGGATTAGCTTCATCTCTGTTTTTTCTTCAAAACGAGTCAAGCCTGTCATCCACTGCTCCAATTTCTGACTTGGATACAACTTTTTTAAACGCTGTTTACAAAATGTGATTTGAGTTTGTGAGTTTAAAGTCCAGCACTCACCATTTTTTATATTTCATATCTGATAAATATGATAAATATAACAAATAAATATCTATGTTCTGTGGCAAATGCTGAAAAGTAACAAAGTGGTTTGGAAAACAGTTTTTGTGATGATTTCAAGCTGTTTCAGTGGGTGCTTTGGAAACAGCCCCTTTCCGTATAGGTGGTGTGATGTCATGCCAGGGATGCGGTCATCTGACACCTCCAGATTTTTATTGAGGCAGCAGCAAAGATGGGCAGTCTCATGGAGAACCCCCCCCCCCCCCCCCAATCCCCATCTGTTTTCACCCTCAGCCCCTGACACACAAACAACTCTCCACCTCCTTTGTGACTGAAGTCTGGAATTATTTGTCAAACACCAAAAAATCTACAGGAAGAAGAAAGAGACACAAATGTTGAAGGACCTGACTCAACCTTGTTATGTTACATTTACCAGGATTATTGAGCATGCATCAGGACAGATGTTGAAGGAAGTTCAGTGGTGAAAAGAAACAGCGAGAGCAAGAGTGAGTGATGAGATTTGAGAGATTTGTGATATTTAGCATGTTTCTATTATATAATTAGGGTGTAGTGTAGCAAGTTTAGTGTTTAGTCAGTTTTAGTGTGTTTGAATCAAAACGGGGCAATATTTGAACGTCAAGCCACAGTCTCTGTTTGAGGTGGAAGATGGAGCCGCGGACCCAGAGAGGAATGGAGCCGAGGAGTCAGAACCTCAGTCAGAAGAGGCAGAGACGACGAAGGTCTCAGAGTCTGATATTGTAACTGATACCGGGTAAGTGAGCACCACTCACTTACCCGTGAACACACACTCCTGCCTGTGGACACACACTCCTGCCTGTGGACACACACTCCTGCCCGTGGACACACACTCCTGCC
>NC_056498.1:14052498-14054414 GCF_014905685.2 Nematolebias whitei
CATTTTATAATAATTGCTCCAACAGTTGATCTTTTTTCACCAAGCTGCTTGGCAATTGCCCCGTAGCCCCTTCCAGCCTTGAGGAGGTCTAGAATTTTGTCTCTGGTGTCTTTGGACAACTCTTTGTTCTTAGCCATGTTAGTAGTTAGAGTCGTACTGAATGTGTGGGGTGGACAGGTGTCTTTATGCAGCTAACCACCTCAAACAGGTGCTTCTAATTTAGAATAATAAGTGGAGTGGAGGTGGACATTTTAAAGGCGGACTAACAGGTCTTTGAGGGTCAGAACTATTGCTGATTGGCAGGTGTTCAAATACTTATTTGCAGCAGTAACACACAAATAAAGTTTAAAAACCTTACATTGTGATTTCCAGATTTTTTTTAGATTATGTCTCACAATGGGCAAGCACCTAAGATGAAAATTTCAGACCCCTCCATGATTTCTAAGTGGGAGAACTTGCAAAGTCGCAGGGTATTCAAATACTCAATTTCATCTATATATACAAACTGGATTCCAAAAAAGTTGGGACAATAAACAAATTGTGAATAAAAACTGAATGTAATGATGTGGAGATGGCAAATGTCAATATTTTATTCGTAATATAACAGATGTCAGATCAAAAGTTTAATCTGAGTAAATGTAACATTTAAAAGGAAAAATATGTTGATTCAAAATTTCACAGTGACAACAAATCCCAAAAAAGTTGGGACAAGTAGCAGTAAGTGGCTGGAAAAAGGAAATTGAGCATATAACGAACAGCTGGAAGACCGATTAACACTAATTAGGTCAATTGACAACATTATTGGGTATGAAAAGAGCTTCTCAGAGTGGCAGTGTCTCTCAGAAGCCAAGATGGTAAGAGGATCACCAATTCCACCATTGTTGCGCAGAAAGATAGTGCAACAATACCAGCATGGTGTTACCAAGCATAAAATAGCAAAGACTTTTAAGTTATCATCATCAACCGTGCATAACATCATCAAAAGATTCAGAGAATCTGGAACAATCGCTGTGCGTAAGGGTCAAGGCCGTAAAACTCTACTGGATGCTCGTGATCTCTGGGCCCTTAAACGTCACTGCACCTCAAACAGGAATGCCACTGTCAAGGAAATAACAGAATGGGCTCAGGAATACTTCCAGAAAGCATTGTCAGTGAACACAATCCACCGTGCCATCTGCCGTTGCCAGCTGAAACTCTACAGTGCAAAGAGGAAGCCATTTCTAAGCAAGCTCCACAAGCTCAGATGTTTGCACTGGGCCAGGGGTCATTTAAAACGGAGTGTGGAAAAATGGAAGACTGTTCTGTGGTCAGATGAGTCACGATTTTGAAGTTCTTTATGGAACACTGGAACGCCATGTCATCCGGACCAGAGAGGACAAGGATAGCCCAAGTTGTTATCAACGCTCCGTTCAGAAGCCTGCATCACTGATGGTATGGGGTTGCATGAGCGCTTGTGGCAAGGGCAGCTTGCATGTCTGGAAAGGCACCATTAATGTAGAGAACTATGTTCAGGTTCTAGAACAACATATGCTCCCATCTAGACGTCATCTCTTTCAGGGAAGACCCTGTATTTTTCAACACGATAATGCCAGACCACATTCTGCAGCAATCAATACATCATGGCTACGTAGGAAAAGGATCCAGGTACTGAAATGGCCAGCCTGCAGTCCAGATCTTTCACCTATAGAGAACATTTGGCGCATCATAAAGAGGAAGGTGCGACAAAGAAGGCCCAAGACGAATGAACAGTTAGAGGCCTGTATTAGACATGAATGGGAGAGCATTCCTATTTCTAAACTTGAGAAACTGGTCTCCTCTGTCCCCAGACGTCTGCTGAGTGTTGTAAGAAGGGGGGATAACACACACAGAGGTAAAAATGGACTTGTCCCAACTTTTTGGGGATTTGTTGATGCCAT
>NC_056498.1:14054514-14056543 GCF_014905685.2 Nematolebias whitei
TATATATACATACACAGTATGTACTTTTGTCTTCTTCTGTTAGAGACTTGAATGATCGTTCTGCAGCATCTCCTCCTGTACAAACTTCTCCACCCTCAGAGAAGACATCCGCTGAGCTGGTTTCCAATAGAGGCTCAGAGTTTGTTCCTGTTTTACACGAGTTCCATTTAAAACAAAATCCACTCTGCCGGATACATCAAGTTCGTGACTGTATGTGCTCAGAGTTTTATTTTTTATTCTCTACCAGCAAATTAAATTATAATAATCTATCTTAAATCCATAAATATACTGTATGTTTCTATTGTAACCTTGTTTCTATTCAACACTTCTGTCATTCTGTTTTTTAGCCTTATGCTGCTTCAGAACTTTCAGAATAGCAGTACCACTTAGCCGTATTAAAGACATATTTAGAACTGCAGATCACTGTCTTCATGAGGCGCTTGTGTAAGTAAAAGCTAAGCATTTCAGTGTGTGATGTTTTCTTCTCACTGCAGAAGAACTCTTGTTAAATGTTCAATCAGTTTTGGAGTTTTGAGCCAGATGTTTCATGCTTTGTGTCCCCAGGCTGGTCACCACAAGCGGCAGGAACATCTGCATTGATCCAAACGCGTCTTGGTTCCAGAGGCTCCCCAAACCCATCTGTCCAGTTTAATAAAGAAATCACTTGTAACAAAAACACTTTAAAATATTGGGGTTTTAAAGGATGTCATCTTAATGAAAACATGTCTGTTTCACAAGTTGTTGACATGATTTAAACAGTGCGGCCTTTAAAAATAATTTATGATTTACAGTGACTAAAAAACCCACTCTGGATTCAAAAGCAATTTATTTTTTATAACACATGCACATGATCAAAAGATGTGGTCCTGTCACAGCTATCAGGTTAGCAGTTAAAGAGCTGTCAATACTTTGGTTTTATAATTACTGATGAAAACTAGAAGCAGAAGTTATTTTCTCTCCTCTCACTGAGAGTGGAAGATCTGAAGTTACACAGACTGTGAAGTCCAGAACAGGCAGATCATTTAAAGATCCACTCTCCAAACAACATGTTCAGAACTGCTTATTTCATCTGAACAAGACTGTATCTCCAATTTAAGGAGACTGGTGCCAAAATGTGAACTGGAGATGATAATCCATGCATTTATTTTCTCTTGTTTAAAATATTGCTGTTCACTTTTTACTGGTTTAAACAACAACAACAACAAAAAAAAATCCAATGAAAGTCCTCAGCTCGTCCAAAATGCTGCATCTGGTTCTGAACCCCCCATTTTTGGAAAAACAAAGATGGACCCTTTTTATAAATCATTAAAAAAAAAAATAATAATTATAAGTAATATAATAAAAGAAAGCATACCCACCATTTAACAGCTATAACAATGCATTTATGATTTTCAAAAATTATGAATTATGGGCTTTTTTAAATAATAGCAGGCCATGTCTCCAAGTTAAATAAAATTATTCTACGTTAGTGGGGCGCTGTTTGCTTTTCAGCTTTCTTGATGCCTTTTATAAGGACTGTTTCTGTTCAGTGCCCCGAGACGACTTCTGTTGTGACTTGGAGCTATAGAAATACACTGAGCTGAACTGAATAAGGGTCTGGTGGACGATATATAAGAACTAGTAAAAGAGAGATTTCATTGTTTATGGGAGTGTAAAATTATAGAAGCATTTTGGCAGGCGAGAAATGAGCTCTGCTACAGAGCAGACACTTTTCTCTAGTCCAGTGCTGTGTCTCCTTGGGCTCATACCTGGGCACCTGTATACTCATAAAGAGACTGTACAATTCCTACTGATGTTGTCTAGAAAGTCCATCCATCCATTATCTTTACCCGCTTATTCCATTTTGGGTCACGGGGGTCGCCGGTGCCCATGTCCAGCAATCACTGTGCGAGGGGCGGGGGACACCCTGGACAGGTCGCAAGTCCATCACAGGGACACATAGAGACAAACGAGACAAACAACCATTCACTCTCTCACTCACACCTAGGGACAATTTAGAGTTACCAATCAGCCTAACATGCATGTTTTT
>NC_056498.1:14056643-14059418 GCF_014905685.2 Nematolebias whitei
TATATATATATATATATATATATATATATATATATATATGTAAAGAACTAGTAAGAGGCTTTTCTTATTTCCATTTTGGAAGAGAAGGACTGATCAACAATCAGTCTTGCTCAGAGTACTTGTGCTGTAAATGACTCTGTTATTACTACAAGGTACTAGTTATAACCAAGTGTATACAGAAGTCACTTGTTTATCGCGTGTCAGGGCCATGCCCACCCTCGATAAGTGAAAAACCGCCAAGTAGGGAAACAGTAGTCCAAGTACATATGCCAGGCTGCAACCACTCTCATTCATTCAGTTAGTCCCAATCTCCCTCCTTAAATAAATAATTTAAATTTAAATTGTAGAGAAGAGAAGTGCAGCAGGACATCAAAGTGATGTCACACAGTTTCAGCTCTGCAGCACGGAGCAGAAATGTTCTTCTTCATCAATTACAGTTCAACAACTGAACATAGAAGTTCCAAAATAGTTAAAAATAACTTTTAACACTTTTATATTTTGTGATTATGATGATTTTACGATGTGACATACTTTGAATTTTAAGTTGGAAGACAAAAGTCGATCGGTGCATTGGACAGCGAAGGGTTAACCTTCCCAAAGCTGCAGCAGGAGAAGTGTGTGTGTGGCAGAGAAGGAGATCAGCTGATCAGCTGCAGGAGGGAGCTTTCCCCTGCACTTGTGGGCTGAACACATGATGAAAAATCATTTAAAACATTTTATTTTAAATAAAACAATCCATGGCTCATCCATCAATCAGCCAGTTGTGTCATGTCCAATCTTATTTTGAAAATCCGCGATAAAAGAACCGCGGAGTAGTGAGTGACTGCTGTAGCATGTTAGCTAAAGCTTGTTATCTGTAGCAGCCATCTTGTATCTGGTTGATCCCAAAGACAATCTGTTGTAGATGTGCATCCAATGATTACTTTCTTCAAGTTTCAATACAATTTGTCTGTTTAATATTATAACAGGCACACGCACACACACACACGCACACACACACACACAAACAGGCAAAAACAGAACAGTCTGTCATCACCTTACAGTGATGGCCATAAATGAATACTTACATTTGTTTACGAATTATTTTCTTTGTGCTTTTAAATATAAGCTGCTAAAACACATTTTGACAAGTGTATTGTTGCCAACGCACAGAAAAATAAAGTCTAGAAGCTGCTTCTTAACAGAACCAATGTTGAAAAACAAGTTAACACCTTCATTTTTAGCCTTTTTAACTTATTCATTTATTAAAGTCGTGGACTTTCTTCTTCCATCTGCCACAGCTGAAGACAGACTGCTGGTACTTCAGATCCTCCAGATGCTTCTCTAGGTGGTCTGAGGCATCCACAGTGTCCTCAAAGTCCCGCAGCAGGACCCTGTTCCCTAGGAGTCCGTGGCGCTCCTTCAGTCTCCGGGTGTCTCGCTGGAGCTTCCTGTGGACGTGCTTGGTTTGAGTTAGGAGGTCACTCTTGCTGGTCACCATGGCCTCCAGCTCTGCCAGCTGCTGTCGCTTGGCCTCGACCTCCTTCCGGCTCCAGAACAGCTTCTCTTTTACATTTGACAGGATCTGTCAAAGCATCAGAAACAATTGTACACAAGTTGAAAATTCAACTGCAAATCCAAAAAAATAAAGAAAAAGCTGTGTAAAGCATACATAAGACAATGATTTACAAATCTCACAAACCCACATTTTATTCACAATGGAACGTAGTAAACATATCGGTACCACTTCACAATAAGGCTCCCCTTATAGATGGATAATAAATAGTTTATAGATACATTATCAATTCCTCTAAAAACAATTTATAATCACTAATAACTGTTTATTATGCATTAATTAAGGGTGACAAAGAGACAAAACAGACCAGTTTCTTGTCAAATCTGCCACCTATATATTTCATCTACGGATTTTATATTAAACATTTTACACTAAATTACTACCTTGTGAGCCCAATAAGTATTTGTAAACCTATTTCTTTAGTATATAATATTAGTTGTAGATACTTACACTGCAGTGATAAAGTACAATATTATATGCTAAAGAAATAGGTTTATAGTTGGCAAGAAACTGGTCAGTTTTGTCTGTCACCCTTAATGAATGCATAATAAGCAGTTATTAATGATTTATAAAGTGTTTATAGAGGAATAAATAACATTATTAACTATTTATTAGCCATCTATAAGGGGAGCCTTATTGTATTATCTTATTATTATCTTAGATCATATTACTGTTTTTCTTTTACATTTTATTGTTTGATGTAACTGGGACCCTGTGTACATAATTTCGTTCCACCACGTTACCAGATGTGGTGCGAATGACAAATAAAGAAACTCTGACTCTAACACTCTCTAACTAACTTATTGTAAAGTGGTACCAACATATTAATAGTTTAAGAAAAAGTACAATCTGGGGGGTGGGGGAGGAATGTGTTGGTTTTGGTTTTAATGTCAGCATGTTAGGACAGGAGCAACAAAATACTAAAAGTAAGTTATGAATAAGAAACAGCTGCAGGAGCATTTTGCAGCTAAATATGTTCATTTGGAACAGGTTTGTACAGACTGGGTAAAGAAGGGGCTTCTTAAAGGCAGTATCTCTCCGACGTAAAGTCAAAATGTTTCTCAGATGAGAAGACTTTAAGTATCCCATGAGTTACAGTTCATGATCTCATCAAAAGATTTCAAGAATGGAGAAATCTCTGAGCTCAACAGACCAGGCTGCAAGTCAAAGTTGGAAACTCGAGAAATTCAGGCTTGCAGGCATATATATATATATATATA
>NC_056498.1:14059518-14072554 GCF_014905685.2 Nematolebias whitei
ATATATATATATAATAGGTCTAATTCTGTTCTTACATAAATACACAGGCTCAGAAATATTTCGACAAACCATTGTCATCATTTGTCCTGATGCATGCTCAATAATCCAGGTAGATTAATCTAATTTAACCATGTTAAGACATTCTCATTGCATTATTTTTTATTTACTTTATTTTTCGGCCTATAAGTCGTTGTTTTTTTTGCATAATTTACATGCCATGTGACTTATTGGCCGAAGCGACACATTTATGGATTTTTTCTCATATTTATAAACCAATTTTTGGCTGAGATATGACTGTTTTCATTCATTCTGACTGAAAATATTGAACACTACCATTTTCAGCCACTAGGTAGCAGCAAAGTGGTAAGGCATTCTGTTGTATCATGTAATAGGTAAAAGTGGCTATTAATGACACAATCTGCTTGCCACAGACTGCAACTGTCATCTTTTCGTTCATTCAACCTTTATTTAGACAGGTTAATCCCACTGAGCCTCGGGGACTCATTTACAAGAGAGACCTGGTTTTAACAAAGATGGTGACAACAGTGGACAACAACGACAACAATAGACAATCATAAAAGATGCGTACAAATTTGATTTTGTTTGAAACAAGGGAAAATAAAATGGTAATTAAAAGGATAATTAAAAGGAAAAGTAGCAAAAAAATCAGTTTATCTTGTTAAATGTCGAATAAATGGACAGTGAGTCGCCCTCTGCGTGTTCATGTTTCCGCGTATCGACTTTTGAAATGCAGCTGATAAAGTGCACTTAAAAGCTCAAATGAGACACACTTTTGCTATAATTTCGAGCAAACAAATAATTGTTTTTAAGTGTTACTCTTGTTGAATTCTTTTTAAATTCCTCCCGTGCACACTCCCACGGCCGCCATTTGGCAGCCAATCCATTTTTGGCACAACACCGGCCCACATTTTGGGTGGTCAGCGGTGACGCGTAATAGATGCGACTTATACGGCGAAGCAACGTATTTTTTGTATTTTTCCACTTTATCCGACATATTTGTAGTGATGCGACTTTTAGGGCGCCGCGACGTGTACGACGGAAAATACGGTAGGAGCAAACACTGCACCTGGATTCATGGCCTCACCTCCAAGGAGCTGCTGATCTCCGTCTGCAGCTGTCGTGATTTGTCACTCGGCTTTTCAGCCTGTTTTTTCTTCTCCAGTTTCAGGATCTGCTGCTGCTCCAAGAAGATCTGTTTCAAGTCACTGTCCTCTTTCTTACGGAGCTTTTCCTCCAGCCTGCCGACTCTGAACTTCAGCTTGGAGTGTTGAAGGAGAGCCTTGATCAGCTCATCCTGTAAAAGCTGCTCTGCTCTCAAGACGGACTGTACTTTGGCCCGAGCTGCTTCTTTCCCCAGGCTGCGGCCGAGCGCGCCCACAGCTGCAGCTTCCTTCAGAGCCGCCAGCGCTCGCCGCTCCTCTTCCACCTGAACAAACACGGAGATGTTTTTACCCAGTAAGTTGAGCTCTCTCACAAAGTTTAAATAACAAGCGGTGTGCTGATGTCCCCTGTCGCTGAGGGACTTGAATAGTGAATGTTTTGTAGTTTTCGAGATGAGTGTTTTTCTGCGCTGGAATTAAGCAGAGAATTGATGTTTGTGGTGCAAGATATTCATGTGGGTACACTGTGTGGAAGAAAAGAGGAAGGTTGTCATTTTTTATGTGGTTTATTTTTTGTTTGTCTGAGGCAGCGACAGATCCTGGCGAGAGCAATTTTATCCACCACCAGGCACAATAGCGGAGCCAGAGGGTGGCTATTGGTGGCCTTGGCCCCTCTTCATTAAATTACCGGTAGTCTTCAGCCACCCCAATCATTTGAGGAAACTATACTTTAAAGCATCGAAGTCCATGCTCAATAATACAGGTAGAAAATCCAACAAAGTTCAGTCACGTCATCTGGACGATTTATTTATTTTGTCGAGACTTTTCATCCTTCGTACGTCCTTTAAATGAAGGACAAAATGTCTAAAAAAAATAAAATAAAAAAAAGAAACTGTCCCAATGACCTGACTGAACTTTGCTGGATTTTTTTTTTACCTGCGTTATTGAGCATGGACTTTGATGTTTTGAACCACTTTGACTATGGCTGCCTCAGAGGAGTGGACGGGGGAGAGGGCGGACTCTAGAAACTATCTTATCACCATCAAACTGGTTGGTCCACTATGTGGGTGTGCTGCTTGTGGGACTCAGTTTGTTGTGGCTCCTCGGGCTGATGAAGTCCTTTGGATGAAGGACGAAACGTCTCAACAAAAAAGAAACACCCAGATGACCTGATTGAACTTTGTTGGATATACTTTAAAGCAATATACAAACTAGACAGCGTAGTTTCCTCAAACTAAAGTGGTGGTCAGTTTTTACACCTAACATGCAGTGGTGCTTGAAAGTTTGTGAACTCTATAATTTTCTATATTTCTGCACAAATATGACCTAAAACATCATCAGATTGTCACACAAGTCCTAAAAGTAGATAAAGAGAACCCAGTTAAACAAATGAGATAAAATATTATACTTGGTCATTAATTTATAGAGGAAAATTTTCCCATATTACATATTTGTGATGGTAAAAGTATGTGAACCTTTACTTTGCAGTAACATGTTTTTCTTTTCTTTAGATTTGGGGTCCATGGCCCTGGATATCCATAACTTAAAATATAACAAATAAAATCAAGACTAAGTAAAATCATGTCATCTTGTCTGCATATGCAGCTGTGAATGCGAGAATTAGGTCTCAAAATGCCTTGCAGTTTACGCAGAATGTACTAAAAGAACGAGTCAGCAGCCTGTTAACTGCGTAAAACCTCTCGAGATATTTAGAAGTAGCTCACATGAAGGAGTGAGATCTTGCACAAACACCGACCTGACTGAGTTTGTCCAGTTCCTGCAGCCGCAGCTCATCAGCCTGCAGCTGGGCCGAGGCTGAAGCAGTGCTGGTCTGCAGCTTCAGCTCAGTCAGGAGCTGGACGCTCCTCTCGTACTCCTGCTTCTGCTCAGCTTCAAGCCTCTCCCTGCCCAGGTGACCATCAGAGATGGATGGCTCTGATAGAAACCTTGCCACCACCCTCTCCTGCAGCAGTCTGTTTTGTTGGCTGGCTTGGTCCCGCTCTTTGTTCAGCCTCTGTATGGACTCCTTGAGATCTTTTTTGTCCAGAGCTGCGGCAGGGATCTCTGTTGTCTCCTCCAGTGTTGGACTGGTGGTCTTGACATTTAAGCTCAAAGGTCCATCATTGGTGTCGGTGGTAACAGCATCATTTTGGTCAAGTGACAGCAGTTGTTCATTGTTTATCATGACAGCCAAGTCTTTGCTCGTGGTGATGTTCCTGAGAGCAGCGCTCTCCTCTGGCACGCAGGTGGCTGCTCCGTCAACAAAGAGGCCTTCTGTGACTTTCCTACTGGCAGAGAGTTCTCCTTCATTTGATATTTCAGCCGAGTCATCGTCTTCTTCACCTCCATGACCATTAACAACAGTTGTTTTCTCCTTTTCGTTGAGCTCTAACTCACGATTCATATTTTAGTATAAAAAAGTATATATATATTATGAGAATTCATTAAAGAAGTTAAAGGGCTTGTGCTGTTAGTCAATGAAAACTGTTCGTTTAGTTTCTGTTGCCCTGGTAACTAGCTTGGAGAGCCAATCACCGGCTCCCTTTCATGAATGATAATGAGGACGGTGGGCGTGTCGATGGAAGCGTCTAGGCTCGCTCCGCGCATGCGCGAAGATCTGCCTGCTACAACAAGAAGCGAGAGCCGCCAGGCAAGATGGCCGACCTAGGGAAGAAGTATTGCGTTAACTGCCTCGCGGATGTTACAAACCTGCGGCTGCGCTGCACCGATTGCCCTGATATAGAGCTGTGCCCGGAGTGCTTCTCGGCGGGGGCGGAAATCGGTAACCACCGGAGATGGCACGGCTACCAGCAGGTCGACGGCGGTCTATTCTCACTCTGGGGTCCCGAGGCGGAGGGAGGATGGAGCAGCAGGGAAGAGCAGTCGCTGCTCGATGCCATCGAGCAGTATGGATTTGGAAACTGGGTACAGAACTTTTATTTACACAAACTCACAAAAGTTCTATTTTAAGTGGATATTATGATTTACGGACGAAAAGGAGAAAAATATTACAATGTGAGTGATTTAAAAATATAAATAAACACCATTCGAACTAATTTACACAGTCCTAAAAGTTAGCAAAATATTAGCATTCTTGTTTTTACTTCTAAAACAAAGGGGCTTACTTAATTTTATATTTAACAGCACGAAATAAATCCATAATATGAGTCAGAATAGGGGGTTTAAGAGCTGGAATTTACTGTAAAATTAAAATCAGAACATGCATTTTGTTAATAACAAAATTGGGTCATTGCTGAAGAGGTGTTGAACAGTGCCATGCTCTACTGCTCACGACTTTGTTATAATTTAAGTTTTTACAAAAACACTTCTACACTTTGATGCATATCTGTTATAGAAAGTGCAAAGATCAAACTAAGTGTTAAAGTTGTTGCCTGTTGCTCATTATGGTCACCATGGTAACCCAGACACTGTGTCTGTCACTCCCTTGACTTTCAAGTTAAGTTTTCCAGTGCCTGAATGAAACTATATATTAAGAATTCTTCAGCCATAAGCAGCAGAAGACATCACTTTCACACATGACTTTTTATGACTAGTTAAAAACAACAACCTTCAGGTCCATTTTGAAGAGAATTAAAGTATGTGGAAAAAACCACACGTCCTATTGCAGTAAGAGAGAGTGTAAGAAGGTACAAAGAACTGTAGGAGCAAGAAGATTTAGTTTGCAAAATATTTAAAATTTGAAACATTTCAAAAGTTACAGTAACGCCATCAACTTTCAGATGAACGTTCTGTAAAAAAATCTGTAAAACTCATTAACAATTTTTAACTTTAAAGTTTTAACTTAAAGTTCAACATGGCTTAAACACAATTCACAAAAATAAACAGCAAAACTTTAAATTGAAAACTGAGCAGTTGTACACTGGTGCTTGAATGTTTGTGAACCTTTAAGAATTTTCTATATTTCTGCATTAATCTGACCGAAAACTTCATCAGATTTTCACACAAGTCCTAAAAGTAGATAAAGAGAACCCAGTTAAACAAACGAGACAAAATATTATATTTGGTCATTTATTTATTGAGGAAAATGATCCAGTATTACATATTTGTGATGGTAAAAGTATGTGAACCTCTAGGATTATCAGTTAATTTGAAGGTGAAATTAGAGTCAGGTGTTTTCAATCAGTGGATGATTATCAGGTGTGAGTGGACACCATGTTTGATTTAAAGAACAGTATCTATCAAAGTCTGATCTTTTGATCCAGTCCATACTCCACACCAGTAGGTGGCGGCCATGCACCTTTCAGTTGTTTGCTCACCGCCATAAAACCCCAATAAGAAGAAGAAGTCTGATCTTCACAACATGTTTGTGGAAGTGGATTATGGAGGAACAAAGGAGATTTCTGAGAAGCTCAGAAAAAGAGTTGTTGATGCTCATCAGGCTGGAAAATGTTACAAAACATCTGTAAAGAGTTTGGACTCCACCAATCCACAGTCAGACAGATTGTGTACAAATGGAGGAAACTCAAGGCCATTGTTACCCTCCCCAGGAGTGATGGACCAACAAAGATCACTTCAAGAGCAAGGCTAAGTCGTCGAGGTCACAAAGGAGCCCAGTGTAACTTGTAACGACTGAAGGTCTCTCTCACATTGACTGACTGCCTGAAGGCAGAATAACATGTTTTTGGTCTGTAAGAGGAAACTGGAGTACCCAGAAAACCCACGCAAGCACGTGAAGAAAATGCAAACGCCACACAGAAAGACCTCAGGTCCAATTGGGGATTGAACCCAGGACCTTTTTGCTGTGAGGGAACAGTGCTAACTACTGAGCCGTTGTGCTGCCGCATAGACAAACCAGAAGACTGCTGGAAGAATATTTTGTGGACAGATGAGAACAAATTAGAACTTTTTGGTTTAAATTAAAAGTGTTATGTTTGGAGAAAGGAAAACTCTCCATTCCTGCAGAAGAACCTTATACCATATGTGAAACATGGTGGTGGTAGTATCATGGTTTGGGTCTGTTTTGCTGCATCTGGGCCAGGATGGCTTGCCATCATTGATGGAACAATGAATTCGGAATTTTATCAAAGAATTGTAAAGGAAAATGTCAGAACATCTGTCCATGAACTGAATCTCAGAGAAGGTGGGTCATGCAGCAACACAATGACCCTCAGCACAAGTGGTTCTACCAAAGAATGTTCAAGAAGAATAAAGTTCATGTTTTGGAACGGACAAGTCAAAGTCCTGACCTTAATCCAATCCAGATGTTGTGGAAGGACCTGAAGCAGCAGTTAATGTGAGGAAACCACCAACATTCAGAGTTGAAGCTGTTCTGTACAGAAGAATGGGACAAAATTCTTCCAAGGTGTTCAGGACTGATCAACAGTTACTGGAAATGTTTAGTTGTAGTTGTTGCTGCACAGGTGGAGTCACACCAGATACTGAAAGCAAAGGTTCACATACTTTTACCACTCACAAATATATAATCTTGGATCATTTTCATCATTGATGACCAGGTATAATAGTTTTGTCTCATTTGTTTAACTGTTTTTTTTTATCTACTTTTGGACTTGTGTGAAAATCTGATGATGTTTTAGTTCATATTGATGCAGAAATATAGAAAATTTTAATGGATTCACAGATTTTTAAGAACCACTGTACCTATCCACAGACAACAACTTGCCTCTGAATGTGTTGCAGATATTACTGTATTTTTCACCGTAAACATTGCACTGCCCTATAAGTCGTGTATCAGTCCAAATATGTCTGATAAAGTGGAAAAAATAAACATGTCGCTTCGCTGTATAAGTCACATCTATTATGCATCACCGCTGACGCGTCGCGTTTTTTATGCGTCACCGCTGACGACCCTGAAATGTGGGCCAGTGTTGTGCCAAAAATTGATTGGCTGTCAAATGGTGGCTGTGGGAACGTGCACAGAAGAACTTTAACAAGAATTTAACAAGATTAACACTTAAAAACAGTTATTTGTGTGCTCGAAATTATAGTAAAAGTGTGTCTCAGTTGAACTTTTCCTTAATAAATGCACTTTGACGGTCAAATCAGCTGCATTTCGCCGGGGCGGCGCAGCGAAATGCAGCTGATTTGACAGTTGCTCAAGGCATGATCCCGGAGCTGGACGAACCTGCAGTCTATGTTAAGCTGATTGTGTCATTAATAGCCACTTTTACCTATTTCATGACACGATGGCATGCCATACTGCTCGACTGCCATCTAGTGGCTGAAAATGGTAGTGTTCAATATTTTCAGTCAGAATGAATGAAAATGGTCACATCTCAGCCAAAAATTGGTTTATAAATATGGGGAAAAACTCCCTAAGTACATCGCTTTGGTGTATACGTCGCAGGGCATGTAAATTATACAAAAAAAAACTAACTATAGGCTGGAAAATACAGTAGTCTATGCTGTAAATGTGCCAGGTGCCATGTTGATTCCTACTGTTAAATTTAATGCAAGAAAATCCTGTTTCGTTCTGATTCTTCTTTTCTCCGTGTTCCTTTGTTCTGACTTGTTGGTTTTGTCTCAGGAGGACATGGCGGCTCATGTCGGAGCGTCCCGGACTCCTCAGGAAGTCATGGAGCATTATGTCACCATGTACATCCACGGTAACTTGGGCAAAGCCTGCATCCCTGACAGCATTCCTAACAGAGTAACAGACCATACCTGTCCCAGCGGGGGGCCCCTGTCACCCAGCCTCACCACCCCGCTCCCCCCGCTGGACATAAGTCTGGTGGAGCAGCAGCAGCTTGGCTACATGCCGCTGCGCGACGACTACGAAATTGAGTACGACCAGGACGCAGAGAAGCTCATCAGCGGGCTGTCGGTCAACTACGATGATGAGGACGTTGAGATTGAGCTGAAACGCGCCCATGTAGACATGTATGTGCGCAAGCTGAGGGAGCGCCAGCGGCGCAAGAACATCGCTCGGGACTACAACCTGGTGCCTGTGTTCCTCGGCCGAGACAAGAAGGACAAGGAGAAGGAGAAACCGGGGAGTCTGGGAGTTGTAGGAGCTTCTGTTGGAGCAGGTGGACAAGGAGCAGCAGGAGCTGTCGGATCAGCCGCTACGACAGGATCCGGGTCCAGCCCCATCCCAAGCACGCCTAAGAGAAAGATTACAAAAGAGGAGAAGGAGCAGCGGGTGAGGCTTCGGGCGCTCTGCCAGTTCATGGCCCACCGTGAGTTCGAGGAGTTCTTCGAGAACATGCACAAAGAGCGAATGTTGAGGGTGAAGGTGCGCGAGCTGCAGCGCTACCGCCGCAACGGCATCACACGCCTGGAGGAGTCTGCAGAGTACGAGGCGGCGCGCCACAAACGGGAAAAACGCAAGGAGAACAAAAGCGTGGTGGCCTCCAAACGCTGCGGCTCCGGAGCAGCTGGACTTGGCTCTGGGATGGGGCTGGGCGGTGGGGCTGGGTTGGGAGGAGGGGGAGGGCTGGGGGGTGGGCTCAAAGAGGACGGTAAAGATGGCGAGTTTGCAGCCATAGAGAATTTAACGGGCTTTGAGCTGTTGTCTGATCGGGAGAAGGTATTGTGTAACTCTCTGAACCTCAGCCCCACGCGCTACCTCACCGTCAAAACCATCATCATCAAGGACCACCTGCAGAAGCGGCAGGGCATCCCGGCCAAGAGCCGGCTGCCCAGCTATCTGGACAAAGTCCTCAAGAAGCGCATCCTCACCTTCCTCACAGAGAGCGGCTGGATATCCAGAGACGCTTCGTAGGATCAGTTCATCACGGGAAGAATGAGCTGCTGAGACTGAACAGACGTCGGCCGTCGCAGAAAACTGGGATCTTTTTATTTTTTCACCGCTGACTTTGTGAATATGTACACTGCTAATAAAAAACTAGATGTCCCACTGGATAACAAATATATATTTTCATTCAAAGTTTAAAAATAAAAATATCTAAGTTTATATTTTTGCATTTGAAAAAAAAAAGATATTTCTTTGTTCCCAAAAAACATTCTGCCAACATTAATTCTGGAACCATGAAAACCGTAAATCCCTGTGAGTATTTAGCAGCCGTGTCCTGCTGGGGGAACTGTTTTTCTGAACATCAGCTGGTCTGTTAATGTGACACAAACTGAACCGATCTCTCCTGTAACAGCGTTTGGGTGTCGGTCGGTTTGTAAGAAACATTTCTGAGAAAGGCCGACGAGTATGGTTAATGTCTGAGATTGTCCTCGGTACGTTTGCTAAATTAGAGGTAAGGCTACATGTCAAGGCTAACGAGGTTAAATCAGGTCGTCTTGGACAGATTCTTCTTGTTGAAACGTTTTGTCTTTTATCCAAAGGACTTCTTCAGTCTGAGGTGCTGTATTCAGCTCAGTCTTATAAATAACACCTTCTCAGAGTGGATCAACCAGTTTGTTGTTGACAACCAGAACTAGCTGTTCACCTGCAAAAGGATCAACCGAACGACCGATCGTTAGCACCCTGATGGCTGCTTGCTATTTATAGAGGGCTGAGTGATACTAGCAATAACAGCGTTGTAAGAGGGGGACAGTTGAACATGGAGGCTCCGCCCTTATTTAATAATGGATGGGTTCTTTTCACAAAGATGGCCTCCTTTACTCCTCTCTCAAACCATTGTTCCTCTATCAAGGATGTGAACATCTTCATCCCTGAAAGAGTGACCTTCAAAAATGAAGGTCACTCGCCTTCATACATTCACTCACCAGGTACATTCACCTTCATTGCTGTTAGTATTACTCAGCCTTCTGTGAATAGCAAGTGGCCATCAGGGCACTAACGATCAGTTGTTAGGCTGATGGTGCTCTTTCATCATGTGAACAGCTAGTTCTGGATGTCAACAACAAACTGATGGAGAAGGTGCTATTTATAAGACTGAGTTTGTTGCAGCTCCTCAGACTGAAGAAGTCCTTTGGATAAAAGACGAAACGTTTCAACAAAGAAGAATCTGTCCAAAAGACTTGACTCAACTAGGGGTGCACCGATAAATTGTCCGGACGATTCATCGGCCCTGATGTCTTTAATTTTGGGAAATCAGAAATTGGTCAAAGCATGAAAACCGATTTTACCAATTTTTGTTGTTGTAGTTTTAACAATTGTCTAAAGTTCATTTATATTTCACTACCTCGTGACAAGTGTGTATTGTTTCTAGGATATTGTTCACTAAAAAAAGAAGAAAATTGAAGGTGCATTGTGACCTTATAACTCCTGACAGTGTTGCTTATTAAACTAAATCAGAATCGGCAGGTCAGACTTTTTAGAAATCTGTGATCGGCCAGAAAACTGCAGTCGGTGCACCCCTAGACTCAACCTCGTTCGATTTTTATACCTGGATTTTTGAGCATGCATCAGGATATTTTGAGCTAAATGTTAAGCTTTTGGTAAAATACCAAATTGAAACGATCCTGATCAAAGATTTGTGATTCATTGAACAAAAATGAACTAGATTGTGTTTGACAACCAGAGACTCGCCGCCTTCATGTCATTCCTTTAACCTTCAAGACAGTTTGATGCTGAAACCATTTCTGTGACAATGGTTGTCCCATTGATTAAAACTTTTATAAATCCTGATTCGTACCTAGAACTACGTGACTCTTGCTGTGTTGTAATGTGCCTAAAAACTGTTGGATCCGACTCATGTTTGTGTAGATGAACGTCTTTCAGGGCTTGTTGCTCCAGCCAGTGTTCCCCACAGCTGTTTCACAGAAAGAGGAGCAGATTGTTACAGCTTTGAATGTTTTGTTGTCCTCGTGGTGTAAAACTGGTGAAATTAAAAAGTAGCATTCCTTGCAGGATTGCCTCATGCACGCCAGTTTTAAACAGATCTTGGCACTTTGGGTATGTGTTGGGATGACGTTTGGCTGCAACCGCACCAAACTTGAGCTCACGTTTTGCAAAAACGACTTGGTTATGACCATTTTTGTGTTTGCTAATGTCGTATTAGCTGTGGATGTACGTCCATTTATTACGTCGAGTGGTTCATGAGACATTTTTCTACTAGATGATCATATGATAGGGACGCACGATATTGGTTTTTTGGCCGATATCCGATACCAATACCGATATTTTCCCCCTAGAATACTTACAGAGACTACACAGTTTCTCTGCTGTGTAATTAAAATACTAGATTATTCTGCATGCTCTTTGTCAGTTTGGCCTGCTACTCAATGCAGATGTCATAAATGATGTAACGCTTCAACTTGGATTATGTTTAATGTCAAATTTATTCATGACATTTACTCTCTAACACAATGACATCACTCGAACAGTGCAAATTTGTAAATTTTCACAAATCTAAACTCCACGACACACACAACGTCATAACGTTCTGGCGCTGCGGTCATCATGTCACTGGGTTGTCATACAAGAACATCACCTTTATATCGGTGAGTTATTTTGATGGAATGGCCATTGTCCAATATTTAACTTTATCGCTAATATCAGCCGATAGATACCATGCCGATAATATTGTGCATCTCTAGTACATGAAATCACGGTTGCCCTCTTTACATGGTGGCGGGTACTCAAACTAAATGTAGGTTCCTGTAGAGAGCTGCTTTTATTTCAAAGATCGTTCTTCTCTCATTAGAGGCCAGGATCTAAACCCCTGAGTTGTTCACTCTTCATAGATTTGTAATTTAGCCGGGTTGAACTGAAGCCATGGTGTTCGTTAAAGAGCAACGTGGTTTTCTCTCCAGCAGAAAGTTCACTGGAATCAAAAGGAAGACGTGAAAGATATGCTCTTTAAAGCAGGAATATGAATGTGTCTTTAGCTAAACAAAACTTTTCAGGAACTTGTAGCATCTGCTCTCAATATTTAGGTTTGCTTTCTTTTTTTTGGTTGTCCATTTACAGTGTATAAAATCAGCCTCTGCACTGATAGTTTGGACTATTGTCACTTTAGTCCTAATAATCTTTTGTAAAGTGAAGGATCTAATAGCGCACCTCAGTCAGGCAAATTGATTAAAACAATAAAATGTAACCAAGTAAAAGTGCACAAACTAAAAATGAAGAGTTGCCAAATGTGACTGAGTAAAAATAAGATGATCACATGCAGTTTTCACTCCTGCTTGGACAAATACCTTCTTAATGTTTTCACAACTTGACTTACTGTATTTTTTTTACCTATAATGCGCACTGGATCGATTTCTGAGAAAATTAAAGGATTGTAGATGCGTCTTATAGTCTGAAAAATACGGTAATAAAACACTACGAAACATCTTGTTCTATAAATGAATCAAACTGCTTCAATTTGTGGTTTGAAACGTAACTTTGGGTCTTATTTGTACATTATTTTGAAAGTTTATTGTATACAGAGAGAGGGAGTGGTGGTGCAGAGGCTAGAGAAGGTGGGCCTGTGATTGGAAGGTCGCCGGATCAACTCCCTGGACCGACAACATAAAAATATGGGTGGGAAAGGTGAAGCATCCACCCTCACCTGAGGATCGTCATGGCAACCAGAGGAAGAATCATCTTTTTCAGTGCTGGGGAAACATGAATATTTTACAATGATTCAAAATGTTGATTACTTGTGTTTAACGTTCTGTCCAGTTCTTACTTCCAGGTGTTGGAGAATTTAATATTTTCTTAATTAATCAATAGTTCCTGGTTGTTTTTGACTGAAGCTCATGAAACAAAATAATTTTATAAGGTGACTGGTCATCCAGTGATGTAAATGTTTTGTAATATAAACTGAGTAAAGGGTATATGTAGGGACTTGTGTGTACAGTATTTTGTCAGGTTTTTTATTTTTAGTAATAAAGATTTTTTTAAGAACAATGAAGTGTTTTCTAAATCTTTGGCACCAGCAGTAACACATGATGACCGTCCTGTATCACTTAGTTGATTCATTTTTTGCACATATGCAAACAAATGTATCAAAAGTGCAGATAATAAATGTAAGTACTCGTTAAATGCACAAAGTTTGTTTTCTCAGTCATCCAGGTATATAACAACAAAAAAG
>NC_056498.1:14072654-14080444 GCF_014905685.2 Nematolebias whitei
TGGCCTTTTCACTAATGGTTTCAAAAACACAAAGTTTGTTTTCTCAGCACAACACAAACTTTGTGTTTTTGAAACCATTAGTGAAAAGGCCAGACTTCAGGGGTATCTGAGGCAGGCTTGGAACACAAGAGTCAGGGTGGCTTCTGGGCAATACCAGATGGCTAGGCCTCAGACCGACGAAGCCTCTTGGACGAGGGGCGAAACGTTTCTTTTTAACAAAAAAACGAAGTCCAGATGACATGATTCAACCTTTTTTGTTGTTACTCGTTAAATGGTTCTGGTTTTCAGTGGAGACATTAAACCTGTTGTCAGTCCCAAAAGAGACCATTTGAAAGTCGGGCTACTCGAGAGCTGCTTGTTAAAGAGTTGAGTTACAAAGTTTCTTTTCAATGGGACTTTCATGTCGACCATCATTTATCTCCACTTCATCCTTTTTGGGTCACTGGTGTCCATGTCCAGCAGTCACTGTGAGAGGAGGGGGGACACCCTGGACAGGTCTCCAGTCCATCACAGGGACACGGAGACAAAAGAGACAACCATTCACTCTCTCTCTCACACCTAGAGACAATTTAGAGTTACCAATCAGCCTAACATGCATGTTTTTGATCTGTGGGAGGAAACTGGAGTACCTGGAGAAAACCCACACATGCACGGAGAGAACGGAAAGGCCTCATCTGGGATTTGAGCCTGGGCAACCTGCTCGCTGAGAGGCAGCAGCTCATCCAACTGCGCCACAGTGCTGCTCTTTTATGTAGACATTTCTTAAATTATAAAAAAGAAAGAAGATGTTGATTAGAAGACTAATACGCTCATGTTTCCTGGAACGCCTTGCACAGAGATCTGAAGTTCTCGGCCTTGACCTCTCTGAGGGATTTTAAAACATCTGTTAAGTTCATGGCAGAACCCAGTGCAGACATGTTCCTGTTTTTAGTTTTCTACGTCACTTTACAATGTCGCTGCATTTGTTTAGGTTTTTTAATATTGAACTATTTTAATATTGAATATTTATGATTGAACTAATTGTGTGAAAAAAGGGGCAGATATAATAAGATTTTTTCCTTCTTTCTGCTGCCTTTCATTTTAAATCTCTTGTATTTTTTTATATAGTTTATGGAATCGTTTTGTATTTTTAAAATGAATAAACTTTATTCCAATACCAATATGATTTTCTTCCATTTACTTTTCAATGTATATGCTTTTTTATGATTGTCTGCTGTCGCCACCTGTGTTCTTTGGTCTCTCTTGTAAATGAGTCCTTGAGGCTCAATGAGACTAACCTGTATAAATAAAGGTTGAATGAAAAAAAAAAACAACTGAATTTTAACACTACCCTGCGTGGAAAAGCATGTAAAGAAAATGTTTGGCTAAAACAAGTTTACTGTCTAAATAAAGGCGGGCAGCCTGCCTGAAAACAAGTGATCTGAGACTGTGGTGTGCAACAGCAACGTCCTGCGTCCACCTGTCTTACCCCCCCTCCCCCCCCCCCCCCCCCCCCCCCCCCGAAAAAAATCATCTTTCACCGACACGTCCTGTCACTGACCGGTCTGAACCACCTGCATTACACTGAACTTCTTCATGGTCAAGTTTCTGAATATAATGTGGGATCAATTCAGACTTTAAGCCAGTGTTGATGGCAACAAAAGACAAACAGCACGCTCAAGTCCCTGATCACCGAGGGGTTGAAGAGCATAGATACGTATGTAGTGAACCTGATCTGACCCTGATCTGACCCTGATGACCTCAAATCTATCAGATGGACAGGGACTGTTATTTCATTGATCTGAATACAGTCTGAGCCATCTGATGACTTTCTTTCTTGAATTAATCAAGCAGAAAAGACAATTCTCTATGATCATCACTGTTTACAAATGTTTGATAATCAAATGGTGTTAGTTCACTCAATGTTACAGGTTGAAAAGAACTACTCATTTTTATTTTACATAAACAGTAAGTAATGATTTTTATTCCTCATTCAAAGAAGAAATCAGGTTAATATGCATTTCTTGATTTTCTGTCTGAAATGAGCCAAGTTTTGTAAGTATGTGAAAGGTCGGTTTTCGGTCAACTAAAATGTTTACCGAGAAAGATGTCATGTTTAAACTTTTGCAGAAGATTATAAGTGTGAGACTCCACGAAGTCTGAAGTCCTACAATAATCTTTCTGTTTGTTACTAAACAATCCTTGACTTTTAATAACATCTTACATCATAAACCACACCTCTATTCCTGGTCCATCGACCAATCAAAAGCTCTCAAATGAACCGGAAGTCGACCCATTTAAAATGTGGCAACTTCCCAGTTCATGTGAGAATTCGAGAGAATTCCAGAGAATTCCAGAGCCTGAGGAGATGAAGAACTACAGAGTTGCTGGAGTTGAAAGATTCTGTTAGAGTCTGAGAAGTTCTGAAGAATGAAAGGAGTTCAGAGTTCTTGGGTGCAAACGCGTTCAGGATGATCCAGAGACGTTTTGGGATTATAACTTCTGTTTGAACAAACCACACACGACTATCTAAGGATTTCAGCTGCTCTCAACGGAGACGCTGAAAGGTCTGGAGGATTCTCTATCGAGCTGATCTACGTCAACCAGGTAACAGTCTCCTCTTCGACTAAAGTGTACCGGAGGCAAGCTGAGATCTGATGAAGCGTGCACGTTCTGGACAAACAGATTAATTCCCTCACATATCTCTCTGTAAGATAACTCCATTTCATCTTAAAACTCTCCTCTTTCTCATAAAATCAGTACAGATATTTTAGAAATATCTGAAGCAAAGTCCTCGTTCACCGCCGAGTGATCGATGTCCCTTTTCTGTGAAACTTGTCTGTTATTATTTTCATATTTTGCCAAATTAATGTAAATGTTTGATGTTAAACTTTGATTCTGAAAATAAATGGCCGCATTCACTTTGATGGGTCAAAGATAAATAACGTCTCTCGTTACATTTCTGTTAAATTCAATGCACGACATTACACAGTCAGAAAGATGAGGAACTCGTGAATATTGTATGCATATATTGTCATACTACACGTATTAATGTCTATGTTGAAGAGTCGGTGCAGTTGTTGAGATTTTTCTTCTTTTTTTTTTACTGGAATTGAACAGGGATCGTAAGCGAGGCTTTGGTGCAAGATATGGTGTGTAGAAGCGTCCTGTGTCTAAGAAGAGAGGTAGATTTATTGTTTTTGTCCTCAGCAGAACCTGGCGAGTGGAGGGAGCCATCTTATCCACCACAGGGTGCAACAATGGAGCCTGGGGTGGCCTTGAAACCCCCAGATTCACCTTCAGCTACCCCAAGGCCCTCAGTCATCTGAAGAAACTACTTTTAACGACTAAGCCTAGATGTAGACTCACTTACGTTCCAAATCATGTTCACACGTGAACTGATGAAGGGAATTTCCAGTTCTCTCTTCACTTCGCAATGAGGGACAATTAACCCTCCCCAAATATAACGTTATTAACTAAAACATGGAAACCTGATGTTTTCAGCTTCTGCAGACCACTGCTGTGACTTGTCATGTTAATAATTTTAACTTTATTAATCCTTTTATGTCAGTCGATCCATTCTTTTGTTGTTGCATAAACTGCACAGATTGCATGGATGTGACTTCTCCTTCATGTCCAGATAAATACAGCCTGCTGATCAGTGCCATTCAAACTTACAGATCACTCAATCCATATGAGCTAATGTCTTAAAACAGTTTAGGCTGTTTACACTATACATTTATTTTGAAACTGTGTTTTTCCACCACGGTTCGGCCATTACTGTACACAACAGCCCGTTCTGTCCGAAACCTAAAGGTTTTTAAATCCTGGTCTCAACGTAGTTTTCAGGGGTGCCCCGCCCGCAGAGGTTTAAAATGCATATTACAGGCATATGCTATCAAGTTTTTTAAACACAAACAGACAAACAGCACCGAGCAGTGTTTTTTGTGCAACTCACCCATTTTCAGCTGTAGGAGGAGCAAACCAACAACATCCTTGGTCCAAAGGAACATTCATGTATTCACCAGTTTGAATCCAACTGTGATCATGCAGCCCAGCATCGGGGGCACCAGGTAAATATACTATATTTTTTGGTTTATGGCGCATTAAGTGAAATAAGTTTATTTTGACAGATTTTTGAGCACCGTGTACCACACAAAATCTGCTAGAGGCCATTAAGTACAACTAGAATTAATACATAAGGCGCACCGGATTATAAGGCTCACTGTCAATTTTTGAATCGTCCTTATAGTCTGAAAAATACGGTAAATGTTTTTTCAGCAAACACCATTCACACCTCGTCTTACAACACGGTCACTCAGCACATGACGGTCTGGATCAAAACAATCATTTTAAGGTGAGTTAGGCCCGTCACAATAAACAAATCAATGAATCGCATGATAAATGAAAATTATCGACCTCATTTATCGGCTTTATTGTCTCAACTCCAGTGCTCTTCATTGACCCCCCCCCCCCATTAAAAATCCATTTTAACCATACAAAATCGTGTTTTTGGATCGTTGAAAGCAGCTAAGCTACGAGCTAACAGGCCGACCTCGGGGAAAAAAAACCCTGTCTTGTCGAAGCTCCAAAATTCACAGTTGAAACTTGTGCCTTTGTGTAAAAAGTTGATTTTCTCTGCAAAAAGAAGAGAACTTGTTTTCTGATTTTTTATTAAAAGTTATGTGTGACAAATGTTATGCTAAAGAGCTCAAATCGCACCGAGCGTCCTCTATTTTGAGAACCGAAAAACAGGAACAAGAAACAGCCCATGTCACGTCAAGGGGCCTCCCTCCTATTTTTCTTAAAGAGACACGCTGCTCATTCCCTCACTATCCAACCTTTGGTTGTCTTATACTGCCGTCCGGTGGTCAAAAAAAGGTACTACATACAAAATAAAATTAACCATTTGTTCTTAAATTTGACGATAATTACCAATTATTGTCAAATGTCAAACAATATCATTTATTGCAATAATTTTTTAGATAATTAATCGCCCAACAAAATCTGTTATCGTGACAGGCCTAATGCCAGTAAAATAGTTCTGTTTTATCTGGCAACCCTGCCTGGCATAGAAACTACAGCAGATCCATGTAAACCTGCTCCTTTTGTTTATTCGCCGCATTAAAAACATTAGAAACTAAAGTTTCTAAAGGTCGTACTCGTGTAAACAGAAAAGGTAAAAACTCATTGATGTGAAGTACTGATGGCAAATAACCTTGAAAAAAACCACACTGAATCTGAAGTTCTTGTTCAAATAAAGTACTGGATTCGTCTGCGCTTGGAGGAAAGGCTGAGTTTGACTTTAGTCACGTTACACACGGCTGCCCTTCACCTCGAGGGTGAACATGTCGGGTCTAAAATCAAACTGTGATCTTGAGTGAATTTCCAACATTAACCAGTTTATTCTGCTGTCACATACTTCTTATACTGGTGTACAGATACACTTGGTACATTACTGATTTATTCCAGTCGAACTGTGTCTTAAAGTTTGAGCTTTGTCAGACCTCATCACACACGTTTTGAATAAAACTGAATGAAACGGCTTCTCAATTTTAAAACCATGACTCCAGAGGCTTTCCTTGGTTCAATCATAGAATGATGCTCAAAGTCACAATGAAAACTAAAAACAATTATTGATCAACTCATAGAAGTTTGGAATGACGCGAGCAGCTGTCGCTCAGTGAATGCATCACATCAAATACACTCTTACTGAAAGAGTTTTCTATCCTAACGTTTAATCTTTATTTTCAAAAAGGGGTTACAGAAACCATTGTGTGATCTTTGACATCTTGAATCATCTAATATCTGCAGGAGTTAACTTACAAAGCTGCTGATGAACTGAAACTGTACTGAAGAGGCTGTTCAGTGACTGAATGAATCTCTTGAAAACTGCTGGGTGTCGGTGTGCTCACTTCCTGTCCTCGCGGCACCAGATCATGGCGGGTGTGTGAGAACAGGATTGTGGATCCAGGGTCTCATTGAGCCTGAGGTCTCCATCTCCCCGGAAACATTAGTCCCACTTTGTGACTCAGCCACCTCGTCAGTTCTAGGGCGCTTTGGCCACGCCCACCAACGCCGGCCTGAGGGTGCGTCCGTGAAGCTTGTAGCCCACTTTGGTTACTACGGCGACGGTGCCAGGCTCTTTACCTTCCACAGGGGCGTGGAAGAGAGCTTCGTGCTCGTAGGGATTAAACTTCTGGCCTTCGGGGTTAAGCCTGACCAGGCCGTGCTTGGTGAACACCTTCTGGACCTGGACCTCCGTCATCACCAGGCCGTCGAACAGATTCTTCAGGTGAGGGTTCTGGCTCGTCACCTCCTCCTTGGGTACGCTCTCTGTGGCCTTCTCCAGGATGTCAGCCACCTCCAGCAGATCTTTGCAAAAGCTCTGGATCCCTGAAGAACAAATGTTAAAACAAAGATTGTTCCTCCGACTCTTAAAACTTTGTGAGATTCAAATGTTGCGTTCCTATACGAGCGTAACTTTTGTCATGAAGATTATTAAATGACAGCAACTGGCAGAATGTGTTTTATTGTACTTATAAGACAAATATGTGTCATAATATTAACTTTTAACTTTACCATCATTGGCTCCCTGTCAAATCCAGAACTGAATTCAAAATCCTACTTCTAACCTACAAAGCTCTCAACAACCTGGCTCCATCTTATATTACAGATCTCATTGTTCCATATTTTACTAACAGAGCACTTCACTCTCAGACTGCAGGTTTACTTGTGGTTCCTAGAGTTTACAAAAGCAGAATGGGAGGAAGATCTTTCAGTTATCAGGCTCCTCTCTTGTGGAACCAACTTCCAATCTCTGTCAGTGAGGCTGACACATTATCCAGTTTTAAGACTGGGCTTAAGACTTTCCTTTTTGATAAATCCTATAGTTAGGGTCGGCTTGGGTTTCCTGAGCTGTCCCTTAGTTATGCTGCTATAGGCTTAGACTGCTGGAGGACAAACTGACCATACTTTTCACTCTGCTACTGTCTTTACTTACTCTCAACCTGTTTTGTATTTGTAATTATTATATTATTAAATTTTTACTATCCTTAACATGTTTTTTGTCTTTCAGGTACACCTGGACCTACACCTGGACCTACACCTGGACCTGTCATTCTGTGTTCGTCTGTCTCTCCTTCCTGTCCTCTCAAACCAGCTGATCAAAGCAGATGACCTCTTGTCCTGAGCCTGGTTCTGCTGGAGGTTTCTTCCTTTTAAAAGGGAGTTTTTCATTTCTACTGTCGCCACTGTGCTTGCTCAGGATGGGAGACTGTGATGAAGTGAAGATTCAACTTGTCTGCTGGATTCATTACATAGAGAACTTTACTAACGTATTTTTCGGACTACAAGGCGCACCGGATTATAAGGCACATTAAGCAAAACTACCAACAATGACAGATTTTTGAGCGCTGTGTATCACATAAAATCAGTTCGAGGTCAGTAAGCACAATCAAATGTAATAAGTAAGGCTTACTGTTGATTTTTGAGAAAATTAAAAGGATTTTAAATGTGCCTTATAGTCCAAAAAAATACAGCAATTGGCTTTTTATGTATGTGAATGTTCCTGTAAAGTGCCCTGAGACAACTTTGTGAACTGGCGCTATATAAATAAACTGAATTGAATTGAATCTGCCACCACAACATGATGGACAGAGCGTCTGCATGCATCATGACTCGGGCGGTGGGGTCAGTGCCAATTTTCATTTTGTCATTTTAAACCAGCGCAAATTAAGAGAACCGCAGAAAAATGCATTTCATAAACACAAAGTTTGTTTTCTCAGTCATCCAGGTATATAACAACAAAA
>NC_056498.1:14080544-14090587 GCF_014905685.2 Nematolebias whitei
TTCGTTTTTTTGTTAAAAAGAAACGTTTCGCCCCTCATCCAAGAGGCCAAGAGGCATTTCATAAAGCGCATAAACAGTTTGTAAACACTGTCGTCAGCATAAATCTCTGTCTAAACTGAAGAAAATAAAGTCCCAAAGTCAAACTGATACGGACGTTAATCAGAAGAATCAAATGTAGTTGAAAATGTCACTGCAAATCTGTTAGAATCCAACAAACAAATTTAATATACGATTAAAAAGATCTTCAGCTGCTCTTCCGTGACATCTAGTGGTGTGTATGTGTAACTGCAACACGACTGAACATTTCTGTGACGGAGAGTAAATACAATATTTCAGACTATGTGAGGGGGGAAACAGTAAACTGAAAATAAAAAAGAGTTTTACCGTATAGTTTAGCATCCTCTACCATCCTTTGACTCCTCATCCTCAGGTTTTCTGTGTCTGCCAAAGCCCTCTTGTATTTATCCTGGAAAACAAAAACGCCAACAGGAATTAAAACAACCTCTACATTATGTACAAACTAAAATCTCAGGTTTATTTTACCAGTCAAGTGTAAATATTTTTAATGCTATTCTTTCAGACTAAGGACATCACTGGTACAGGAGAATGTCTAATACATCCATCATGATATAAACTTGACAAACTGTTCCATTGGCTTTAAAGTCCTTGTAGTTTGCATGACATCATACTTGTTGATACGTTTAAGTAATCGATTCAGTCGCTGAAATAGATGCACTTGAATGTATAGCAAGGTGAGAATTTGTGCTGCCACTTAGCAGGAATGGCAGCGGACCATATTTACCAGAGTAATAAACAAGTTCAGCCAATAAACTCAGTGTTTTCTTAACTGTTCCAATGTTCTAATGCTTTGACGTCACGGTTCTCGTAATTATATTTATTTTTTCTTTAGAAATAATCGTCTAATACACTTTGATATTGTACCAGAGGTCGTCGTGCTCTTGTCTGCCATTTCTATAAAACAGGGTACTGGGAGTAGAGACGTACCAGCTAATTTAAACTGTATCAATATTAACCTTTTCCTAAATATTAGCTATTAGCCTATCAATCTATCTCTCCATCTATCTAACAGTGATTTAGTGTATTGGAAGACAAAAGACTAGTTATGTCTAAATCCTATATAAAGAACAAGATACATAATATAAAGTTTAAATATGTCCAGGATTATGAACAAGAAAACTACATTTTAAACGTTTAGTTCAACTACATAAACTGGCAGCAGAGCTCTGATTAAACATGCAAAGTCCATAAAGTATAGTTTTAAACTAGGCAGGCTGAAACAACGGCAGAGCTTTGTAGCGTGCTGGGCCAACACGTTGTGAACTCTTGACCAGGACTGGTGGACGGTTGGATCCAGACGTCTGTTTTCACAATATAAATTATGTTATTTTGTTTTGTATTAAACTAAAACTAAGTTCAAGTATCTCTGGGTTTTGTTTACGAGTGAGGGAAGAATGGAGCGTGAGATTGACAGATGGACTGGTGCAGCGTCTGCAGTATTGTGGACTCTGTGCTGGTCTGTTGTGGTGAAGAGGGAGCTGAGCTGAAAGACAAAGCTCTCTGTTTACTGGTTGGTCTACGTTCCTGCCCTCAGCCGTGGTCCTGAACTCTGGGTAGTGACCGAAAGAATGAGATCGTGGATTCAGGTGGTTGAAATAAGTTTCCTCTGCAGGGTAGCTGGACTCTTTTCTTAGAGTTAGGAGTTCAGAGAGACTCGGAGTAGAACCTCTGCTCCTCCACATCGAGAGGAGCCAGTTGAGGTGGTTCGGGCATGTCCGACTGGGAGGAGACCCCAGGGAAGACCCAGGACACGCTGGTGATACTATGTCTCTCGATTGGCATGGGAACATTTTGGAGTCCTCCCAGAAGAGCTGGAAGAGGTGCTGTGGAAAGAGATGTCTGGACCTCCCTGCTCAAGCTGCTGCCCCTGAGACCCGACTTTAAAAGCAGAAGATAACGAATGGATGGAATAAACAAAACTACTGGTATGTGATTTTGAACTGATGAGCAAACACCAAACACATGGGCGTTACAATGTGTGGCTCCCACATATGAACAGTGTAATTAATACAAGTCCATGTTTTCAGCTGCTACTTCTTCAGGGGTCACCACAGCGAGCAAACTTGCATGAAATAGTTGGCAATTTGTTTTATGCTGGATGCCCTTCCTGATGCAACCTGGCTTTGAACCCGCAACCTCAAGATTACAAGACCGACCGCCAAGCTACCGCAGCGTCATAGTAAACGGTATAATGGCATACACATACAATCTAACAAAATGTCAGCCAAAAATCTCACCATGCTCCTTCAGAGGCTATTCCAACGTTCATTCCACTATTTGAAAACTCGAACTGAACTTAAGTCATTTAGAGCAAAATTAATTTAGGATGAAATGAACATATTTAAATGTATTCTACTTAGTTGTAAAAAAAAAAAAAGTCAAAAGACATATACAGGTATGTAATTGTACGAGTAAAAATACTGCTTAGATTTTTTTACTTAATAAAATATTCATTTATTCATTTACTTTATAAGCGTTTCCTGTTCAGCGTCACAGGAAGTTGGTGGCTCTCTTCAGCAGAACTGGATGAGAAGCAGGGTCCATCTTGAACAGGTCACCTGGCCATCACAGGTTTATAAATTATATCAATAAATGTTAAACCTGCCACATCTGGATTTACATCAGGACAGCCCAGCTAGGGCGGCACGTGGCAGCTGTTGCCTCTCAGCAAGAAGGTCGCCGGATCAAATCCCAGCCGGGGAACCGTTCTGGGTGGAGTTTGCATGTGTGGGGTTTCTCCTGGTGCTCCAGTTTCCTCCCACAGACCAAAAACATGCATGTTAGACTGATTGGTAACTCTAAATTGTCTCTAGGTGTGAGTGAGAGAGTGAATGGTTGTTTGTCTCGTTTGTCTCTATGTGTCCCTGTGATGGACTGGAGACCTGTCCAGGGTGTCCCCCACCTCTCACACTGTGAAAGCTAGATATGGGCACCAGTGACCCGAAAAGGAAGAAGCGGGTAAAGATGATGGATGGACATCCCAGCTGGATGAACGTGCCGACTTACTGTCATCTCCTTGAGCTGCTCCTCAAGCTGGCTTTTCTCCTCCATCAGGACTTTCTCTGCTGCGCTCTGCTCCATCTTCTCAGCCTCCTCCTCCGGCCCGGGGCCATTCTTCTGCTGGGTGGCTGTGCACAGCAGTCGTGGAGATGCTCTGGATGGGGAAGGCAAACAAAAACCCCACCAACACTTCTCTTTAGATTGTATCAGGACAGCTTCAGGCTCCTTCCACTCACACACAAGAACATTACACAATGACTGCACATGCTCAGTTACTCAATGGGTGTCGCTTTGAGGTCAGAACAGTGCAAGTTGTATTAAAGCTTGGATCACAAGTCTCTGCCTCAACCTGAAGCTGCATTCAAACATAAGCGGGCAGTGTTATCATTTACACACAAACATATGTAGTTTAACTATGAGACTGTCAGATTAGCTTCAGCTGTATTCATCTCCCTTTACGGTCATAATGTTCTTTCTGTAAACACATGCCAAATGTCAGACTGTATGAGTCGTGTGACTTAGCCCACCTCCAGCAGATTAAGTGCGGTGTGTTTGTCTTTTATAAGGTCAACCAGCAGGACGAGAAAGCTAACGATGCTAACCGACTAGCGTCATGGGCTGTCATGAAGAAAAACTACAATTTAAAGCGAGCGTTCCTTTAAAACAACAACATCTAAAGAACAAACTCTGCTCACCGTATCAGCGCAGGTGAAGCTACAAGCGAGTAGCTCTGTCTCACTGCTCGCACACACCAGTTCGCCATTTCTCTACTGTATAAAGTAGTGGCTGATGACACACGCTGTGACGGGTTGCACGAGCTTGAACAGAGGCAGCGGTCCGGCTAAGCCAATCAGATCTGAGCACTGTGACACGCGCGCCGGAACTGACCAATCTCATTCATCAAAGCGTCTGACGTCATTTTAAGTTTGGTTGACTTGAAGTCAAAGTTGAACGGTTTACACGTGACCAAGGACATTTAATTTCACTTCCGGCAAAATGGTGGAAAGAGTGCACACGTTTTTCTGAGCTTTGTTTACTTCGTCAGAAAATTGCCTTTTTTTCCCATCAACCTTAGCTTCAGTCTTCTGGTCAGCTCACAGTTATTGCTGGGTGTATTCTAGAAGCAGGCAACATGGAAGTTCATGAGAGAAATGAGGATGAGCATCTGGTCATGAGGGAACTGGATCCAACCGGAGTGTCCTCAAGGCAACCAAGAAGGAACTATTAGGGTGCATTCACACCAGCCCTGTTGTCCCGAACTCTAGCCCGTTTGCCTAGGAAGTCCGGTTCGTTTGCGGAGGTGTGAACGCGCCATCGAACTCTGGCCCACCTAAAAACCTAGGTCTCGGTCTGGTAGAAGAAAACAATAGCGCAGTACAGTGTGAATGCAAGCAGACCGGGCACCGCTCCACAAGCAGGAAGTGGAACTACAACGAGAACAGGAAGTGGACTACAACGTAGGGCATTCTGGGTAAATACAACCAAACGCGCGTTAACATTAGCAGGAGAAAATGGCTCGTGGTCAGACGTGGAGTGAAGAGGAGATAAAGGCCCTCATACAAGTATGGTCAGATGAAAATATTTCGCAGTTACTTGTTACAACTCACAAGAACAACGAGGTTTACAGGCTAATTAGTTTGAAAATGGAGGAGTTGGGATTCCAGCGCACAGCTGAACAGTGCCGCAACAAGGTAAAAAAACTTCGCCAACAATATATTAAAATACGTGACATGCTCAGGAAAAGTGGCAGTTCAGCAGACATGAAGGACAAGTTTCCTTGGTACGATGAACTAGATGTTGTTCTTGGCACTCAACACACGAGCAGCCCACAACATGTTCTGGAGTCCTACCAAGCAGAGACTCCGCCGCCATCCACCCTGGCACCGAGCGACTCCGAATCCACAGAGCAGGGTCAGGACTCAGAAAAAAGTGGTAAGTGGGTGACTATACTATGTAATAATGCTTGAGCAGACCTATTTCAGTATTGACATTATGCTTCATTATAAAATGAGCAGTTACATCTTGCCAGTTTGTGTTTATTTGCCCCAATTTATTATAAATAGATGAGCCAATATGTATAATTCCAGTGTATAACTGTGGTGACGTGTATGTAACATTTTAATCGTGCAGATAAAAGTGCCACTGACTTTGAAGTTGAACAGGCAGCCCCCACAAGCTCCCTGCTGGATGAAGAAAGGGGCCTACCAAGGCTGGCTGTACCTGGGGCTCAGAAAAGAAAGAAAAAGACAAAGGCTGACAGGTTTGAGAACTTGTGTGAGAGCTACATGGATGACCAGAGAAAAAGGGATGAGGATGAATGCAAAAGAATGAAGCAGGAGTCTGCGTCTTTTGAGAGCTTTTTAAAAATGCAGCAGCAAGCTGAAGAAAAACATTTCCAGTTAATGCAAGAGCAGCAGAAGGCCAACAGCCAGATGTTCTTTCAGATGATGTCTACGTTTCTTCATGCTGCAATGCCCCAATCCGTGACGCCACCTACCACACAGCAGTGGATGCCTCCTACTCAAGTCAGGCCCACTGCATCCTCTCACCACCAGCATAATACACCAACCCACCACACTGCACCAGCACCAGCCCAAACCCCACAGGAGCAATACATGGCAGCCACATCTCAGCATTCAGCATCTGTTATAGGTGATGTCAACAATGATATCTTTGATCTGTAGTTAATACAAGTGAAAATATCACAGTGAAGTATTTTGAAACTTTTTTTATTATTATCTGTATAAACAGTTTGAACAACTCATATGAAATTTGGTCAATAATACATACGTTAAAATGTTCAGAAGAATGTGTACAAAACTGTTGAACGTTCAATATTGAACTTTTATTTGAAACTTACTGCATCTCACTTCCGGTAAGATGGCGCCCATGTACATGGCTTGCAATCCACCTCTGCTGATGGTGTTCGGATTATTTTTGTTTTTTGTAGTCCTCATCAATGACATCAACTCTCTGCTGGTGTATGACAGACAACAACTTTTGGATCTTCGTTTTTCTGGCACTGAAGTCGCTTATTTGGACCATTATCAGAGTCCTGAGAAGCCCTTGGTTAAGGACTTTTTAGCTTTATTGGATTCATTTAATTTAACTCAGCATGTAAACGGTCCCACCCAAGAGCGTGGACATACACTGGACCTTGTTTTAACTCATGATGTGACTGTTAATAATCTTGTTATTGGTGATAATGTTTTTTCAGACCACATGCCAGTCCAGTTTGAGTTCACCCTCCCCCATCTAACTCCCAAGTCGTGCATTCCTGCACGTCGCACCCGGACCGTTAACCACTTCACTGCCGCACGTTTCACAGATGTTTATAACTCTGAAATGATCATTCAGCCCCCAGTGTTTCTCACCACCACTGAGGAGCTGACATCCCAGTTCAACTCTGTCTGCTTAAAGACTCTGGATCATGTTGCACCTGTTAAAACCAAAAAATCTAAACTCAGAGCAGAACCTTGGCTGAGTGACGTCACCAAGGCCGCTAGGCAGCAATGTAGGAGGGCGGAACGAAAGTGGAGGAAAGACAGGCTGCAGGTCTCTTTTCAAATACGTAAAGAGAGTTGGCGATGTTATCAGAAAACAGTAAAAGCTGCAAAATCAAAATTCTTCTCTGATATAATTAACTCAAACTCTCACAACCCACGTGTCCTCTTCTCCACCCTAAACTCTGTTCTCCACCTCACTGAACCATCACCTCTGGAAGCCTCGACTGAGCTGTGCGACAACTTCCTACATTTCTTTGTGGAAAAAATTGCGACCACCCGGGCTCTCATTTCCCCTCCAACTCATGACCCATCCATCCCACCTCAATCTGTAGCTCCTTTTGACCATTTTGAACCCATCACTCTATCTTCTCTAGAGCAGGTTATGTGCAGCTTGAAACCTTCTGGCTCCCCCTTTGATGTGGTCCCCCCTCGACTACTAAAGGAGGTGTTTCCAACTCTAGGCCCGTCCATTCTTGATATAGTAAACAGTAGTTTATCCACTGGCGTGGTGCCAAACACCTTTAAACATGCTGCCGTCCAGCCTCTCCTGAAAAAAACAAAGCTTGACCCCTCACTCGTTTCCAACTTCCGGCCTGTCTCCAAACTCCCATTTGTTTCTAAAGTACTAGAGAAAATAGTCGAGTCCCAGTTGAAGTGCTTCCTGGAGGATCACGCCATCTTAGAGCTTTTCCAATCTGGCTTTAAACCTCTCCACAGCACTGAAACTGCCCTGCTGAAGGCCTTTAACGGCATCTTCAGATCCACAGATACCGGTGATTCTGTGCTGCTTGTCCTGTTGGACCTCACAGCCGCCTTTGACACCATCGACCATGAGATCCTCATTGCTAGGTTGGAGCAGTGGGTGGGCGTCACAGGATCAGCCCTCAATTGGTTCAGATCTTACCTCACTGACAGATCCTTTTGTGTCTCCATCAAGGATTTTAGTTCCGCAGAGGCAGAGCTTAAATGGGGGGTTCCGCAGGGGTCCATACTGGGTCCCCTCCTATTCTCTTTATACCTGCTGCCGCTTGGTGCTATTTTCCGGAAACACAACATGCCCTTCCACTTCTATGCCGATGACTGTCAAATTTACTTCCCCCTAAGACACAATGGTACATGCTCTATTCAACCACTGCTCAACTGCCTGGCTAACATCAGGGACTGGATGGCTTTAAATTTCTTAAGTTTCAATGAAAAGAAGTCTGAAGTCATGTTGTTCCCTCCCAACGACACGACTACAAACCATTGCATCGACCTTTCCGCTCTAACCCTGTCAGAAAAACAAAGAGTCACTAATCTGGGCGTGATAATGGACCCTTCCCTGAAACTTAACAATCATGTAAACATGATTGTTAAATCATGCTTCTTCCAACTGAGGCGGCTGTCTAAACTGAAGCCCATATTGTCCAAAAAGAACCTGGAGACTGTAATACATGCATTCATTACATCTAGGCTTGATTACTGCAATTTGCTCCTGTTTGGTATCAGTCAGACCTCCATTGCACGACTACAACTGGTCCAGAATGCAGCAGCCCGATTTTTAACCAGTACAGGCAAAAGAGAGCACATTACACCAGTTTTGGCCTCACTGCACTGGTTACCGGTTCACTTTCGAATCCAGTTCAAACTACTCATGTATGTCTACAAATCACTGAACAAATCACTGAACAGTGTCACACCCCCCCCCCCCCATCTCTCTGATCTGCTACAACCGTATGTCCCACCACGCTCCCTGAGGTCAGCGGACCAGTTGCTCCTCACAGTTCCAGGAACTCGTCTTAAGCGCAGAGGTGACAGGACCTTCTCTGTAGCAGGACCAAGACTCTGGAACGAGTTACCTCTGCTTGTCAGACAGGCCCCCTCCCTCTCGGTTTTTAAGTCCAGTTTAAAAACTCACTACTATTCAATAGCTTTCAACACCAGATGATCTGTGTTTTGATCCTGTATGCTCTACACTGGTTTGTCGTCATTATCTGCATCGTTTTTATGTCTGTATTCTGATTTACTTCATTTTGTATTTTGCTTTGTGTGTTACCTGTTGTTTTGTCTGTACAGCACTTTGGTTGGCCTTGTCGCTGTTTTAAGTGTTTTATAAATTAAGTGGTATGGTATGGTATTTGTTACAATGTTGAAGTATTATTTGTTACAATAAAAAAAGTATGAACAAGTTGTCTTTTTCTTGCAAAACTGCAGCATATAAACACCTGTCAGATGCAGAGATAATAAAAAAACAACAACTTTATTTTGAAATGTAATGGCACAAAATGGTGTTAAAAAAAATATTAATTTACAACAGCATTAATGTGCCACGTATGCACACAGAGCATCCCTAATTCCCCCCATAGCTTGAAGGCCAATCTCTGGATCGACAGTCATACACATAATCTGCAGGCTCTTCATCCGTCCACTCCTCATTTGCTGTTTCACAGAAATTATGCAGAACACCAGGCTGATGATATGTGGCTTACAAAGGAAATGTGTGCTTCGCACCTCCAGCGCCCCTTCAAACGTCCAAAGGCCCTTTCAACTGTCTTTCTAGCCTGACTGAGTCTATAGTTGAAGTTTGCCTGTTGTGTTAAACCTCTCCCCTTACGAAATGGTTTCAGCAGCCAAGGCAGTAGTGGGTATGCAGCATCGCCGAGAATGTGTAGAGGTACATCCACATTTTTCAGCCTTTCTATCCAGCCTGGGAACAGTGTCCCATTTTCACCCCTACTGTACAAGAAAAAGTTGGCCAAAACCCTTGCATCATGAACTTTTCCCGGCCAGCCCACATTCATATCCCAGAATTTCATTTTGTTATCTACCATGCCTTGCAGAATAACAGAGTAGAAGTTTTTCCTGTTATAATAGTCAGCAGGATTCTCAGCTGGGTACCATCATTCACACCTGCAAACTGGAGTAGCTTCCATCGAGTCCTGAAACCCTGGACGATCACCATAAGCTCTGCATCAGAAGGGGTTTTTATATACAGAGGTTTCATACAACATTAAAAGCAGTTACAACCTGTTGTGTGACACTACAGGCTGTAGAGACGCCCACGCTGAACAGGTGGGAGATGGAGCGATACTCCAGATTTGTTGCAAGCCTCCACAGACATATTGCAGCCCGCAGCTCAACAGGAAGTGGACTACAATATCTAGTGTGCTGGCGTGTCAAACGTGATCGGAGGATGTCGCAAAGATGCAGAAATGATGTTTTTTGTCATCCTCAAGTTTCTTTGCCAATCTGTTTCATCCCAGGACCTGTTAACAACTTCCCACCAAGTTGATGATGGCGGCTGAGCCCATATGCTCCTACAGGGACAAAAATACAAAGAAATAGGTATTAATAGTATTGTACTGTACTACCATTAACAGTACCACAACAAAAGAAAATTATATCACAGTAAGGTGTAGAAAAAATATGACATATATACCTTATATATTTTTTATGTATGTATATACATATATATATATA
>NC_056498.1:14090687-14100001 GCF_014905685.2 Nematolebias whitei
TATTATTTCATTTTTTTATGTATATATATATATACACACACACACTATGTATAATAAATTATATTAGTTGTGGGTTTAACTTTTGTAAATAATTTAATTTTTCACTAAATTAGCAATGCGTTGCGTTTATAGTTGTACATTATATTCATTTGAATTTATTTATATAGCACCAATTCACAACAAATGTATTGAGGCACTATACAAATAAAATCCAATTGATCCTAGTTATCAAAATTAAGCTGTCAGTTGTTCTAATTAGTTTAAATAATTTCGATTAAAGGAAACCTAAAGGAGGAAGCCACATTCAGCATTGCTGTTGAATGTTATTTGTATTGTTTGATGTTGAATAACTGATTTGATATTTTTTATATTACAAGTGTTATTTTATTGAACAGTAATAGCAGTGAAGTAACTCATGTACAGGCTTGCTTGACGTCTGTATATGGTGGATATCAGTACTTTGAACCTGGATGCGCTCCTACTCAGTGCACGCCACCTCATACGATGCCGTCTCACCCGCCTTGCATGAAAAACAACGCTCGCCATGGTCTTCTGCCTCATCTTCCGCTCATGCAGAGTACATTGTTGAAAAATGTTTATTTGGCACATGTGCCACAGACAATACATAAAACCTAAAACCGCTAAAATTTGACACCACTCCATTTTTGTTTTTCTTTACAGAAGAAGAAGGTTGTCTTCTTTTCATTCAACCTTTATTTAGACAGGTAAATCCCATTGAGCCTCGAGGACTCATTTAGAAGAGAGACCTGATTTCAACAAAGAATGATGACAACAATGGACAACAGCCACAACAATAGACAAATATAAAAGGCATAGTTTTTTTTTTTTTTTTTTTACAAATAGGATGGCAAAAAGAGTAACAAAACCAGCTAGATTCTAAGGCAAATGTAGAAAACTAAAAACAGGAACATGTCTGCGTTGGTCCCTGCCAGGAGTCCAACAGATTCTTAAAGCCACTTAGAGAGGTCAAGGTCGAGAGCTTCAGGTCTTTTTGTAAGATATTCCAGGAAACAGGAGTGGAGTAGGAGAAGGCCCTTTTGCCAAATTCTGTCTGCACTAAGGGGACACTGCAGGTAATAATGTCCTGAGAGCGCACGCTGTAGCTGCACTCACGCAGAGACATGTAGGAGGAGATGTATGAAGGCAACAGACCAAGAAGTGATTTAAAGATGAAAATGTACCAGTGAGAGAGTCTGTGTGAAGTTAATGATGTCCAGTTAACCAGTGAATACAGGGTGCAGTGGTGGGTACGATAATCACAGCCAGTTATGAATCTTAGTGCACCATGATAGACAGCATCCAACATCTGCAGGGTTCTTGTAGGAGCGTTCATGTAAATAATGTCACCGTAATCAATTGAGGGAAGGAAGGTCACAAATACAAGGCGTTTTCTAGCATTCAGGGTTAGACAGGATCTGTTTCTGAAAAAGAAACCCAGTTTAACTTTCAGTTTCTTTATCAAGTTTTCCACATGGAGCTTAAAAGAGAGATGTGAGTCGACCAAGATACCCAAATATTTACAGGAATCAACAAACTCAATAGGGATACCATTTGAGGATAAAATCGGAGGAAGAACTGCTGGGACCGACTTCCTGTTTGAGAAAAGCATCCCTTTGTTTTTTTCGGCATTTAGGACAAGTTTGAGGCGGAACAAATCAGACTGTATGATGTCAAATGCAGATTGCAAAAGCTGGAAAGCCTTTTCAACTGTTTTAGCTTGACAATAAACAACTGTGTCATCAGCATAGAAATGTATGGATGCATCAGGGATGTTTTTGCCAACATTACCTATGTAGATTGTAAAGAGGGTGGGTCCTAAGACTGAGCCTTGATGACTGTTAAATAACTGGAGGAAGTACCATTATGTTGAACACATTGCCTCTGGTCTGAGAGATAGTTAGAGAACCAACCAATAGTGTGTTCTGAGAAACCGATTTCTGAGAGTTTATGGCACAAGATGTTATGATCCACAGTGTCAAAAGCTTTAGACAGGTCTAAGAAAAGTGCAGCACAATAATCCTTAGCATCCAGTGCTTCAACAACATCATTAAGAACCTTCAGTGAAGCAGTGGTTGTGCTGTGTTGTTTCCTGAAACCAGATTGATGTGGAGGTAAGATGTTAAATGAGTCCAGGTAATTTTTGATTTGAGAGTTTATCAGTTTTTCTAGAACCTTGGCTAAAATGCAGAGTTTAGAGATTGGTCGATAGTTGTTCAGTGAGGTGGGGTCACCTCCCTTCAGCAAAGGAAGAACAAAGGCTGTTTTCCAAGTGTCTGGGATGGAGTTTTGTCTTATGGAGAGATTGAAGATGTGGGTCACAGGGACTGTGAAGATATGAGCAGCCAGCCTTAAGAAATAAGGTGGAAGTTCATCTGGACCTGCAGATTTTTTTAGGGTCAAGATCTTTTAACAGTTTATTGACCTTACTGACTGAGAATGGAGAAAAAGAGAAGCTGTGATTAACTGAGGATCGACTTGTAGGAGGGATTTGATTTGAAGAAGTTTGGTTATTAAGTGAAGTGGCTGATCTTCCATTAGTAACTGTGTCAAATAAAGAACTAGAAGCAACAAAATGTTTGTTGAAACAGTTCAGGATCTCGTGCTTATTTGACACAGGAACAGAGTTAACGAGAAGTTGTGATGGGAGGTCAGATGATTGGGGGCTGCCTGAGAGAGATTTCATGGTTTTCCAGAATCTATTGGGGTCATTTAGATTTTTGGAGGTCTGAGAGGGGGTGCTGTACAGGTCTGTCGTGGTAAAGAAAGAGCTGAGTCAAAAGGCGAAGCTCTCAATTTACCGATCGATCTACGTTCCTACCCTCATCTATGGTCATGAGCTTTGGGTTGTGACTGAAAGAACGAGATCTCGGATACAAGCAGCCGAAATGAGTTTTCTCCGCAGGGTGTCTGGGCTCTCCCTTAGAGATAGAGTGAGAAGCTCGATCATCCGGGAGGGACTCAGAGTAGAGCCGCTGCTTCTCCACATCGAGAGGAGCCAGTTGAGGTAGCTCGGGCATCTGCTTAGGATGCCTCCTGGATGCCTCCCTGGTGAGGTGTTCTGGACACGTCCCACCAGGAGGAGACCCAGAGGAAGACCCAGGACATGCTGGAGGGACTATGTTTCTCGGCTGGCCTGGGAACGCCTCGGGATTCCCCCGGAGGAGCTGGACCAAGTGGCTAGGGACAGGGAAGTCTGGACCTCCCTACTTAGGCTGCTACCCCCGCGACCCGACCCCGGATAAGCGGAAGAAAATGGATGGATGGATGATTGGAGGTCTGAGATGAGAAATAGTTGTGTTTTGCTGCTTTGACAGCAGTTGTGCATTTATTCTTCATCTGCCGAAAAATCAACTAATCAGTGTCTGAGTCAGATTTTCTCACTGTGGCCCAAAGATGATCTCTCCTGTGCAGGAGGTCAGCTAGCTCTGGAGTAAACCAGGGGCTGTCTCATCCCTTTATTCTGAACTGACGAAAAGGAGCATATTTGTTCACAAAATAAATGAAACTATTATGAAAATAGTTCCAAGCGAAGTTCACGTCGTCAGAGGTTTTCATGTTGTTTCCTTCAGTAGTTCTTGATGCAGCGGCACCACATGCGAGTGGGGGAACAGGTTGGCTCGACTGCACAGTACAGTGTGAATGCTAACTGCACCAGGTCAAATGTAAACAAAATGTTATGAATATTGGTCCCCAACCGAACCGAGTCTACCGGACTATCGTGTGAAAACAACCTACATCTCAAAGGGTCCGAACTTCATTTGGCACATTGGCTCTTATGATAAACTGAAGCCCTATGACAACAAAGTCCATGCTCAATAATCCAGGTATAAAATCCAACATTTTTCAGTCAGGTCATCCGGACAGTTTCTTTTTTTGTGCTAAAACGTTTCACCTTCGATCCAGAAGGATTCATCAGTCAAGGTAACACACAACAAAACTGATTCTTCCCCCAACAGCTTACTCCAAAGTGGAACAAACCAGTTCTGCTTGTGATAAGATGGTCTCTTTGGTACGCCCCTCCTCCATTGCCGGCCCTCTTCCTTGTTGACAGTCTTGTCAAACTGGTTGAAAACAACAAAGTCCATGCTCAATAATCCAGGTATAAAATCCAACATTTTTCAGTCAGGTCATCTGGACAGTTTCTATGAAGCCCTATGACTTTTGTATTAATGGAAGCATAGATGGATTTTCAAGAAAAATGATCTGGCTTAAAGCTTACACCAACAGTGATCCGAAGTTGATTGGAGGATATTCCACTGAAGCAGTGCAGTGTTTAGAAGAGTGCCCAAGTGTTGTTGGAGGGGATAGGTACAGAAAACATTTGTGTCAGCGACTTCCAGCGTTTTCTCCATCCCACTCAACCCAACGACCCTCTTAGTTACCTACCTGGAAGGAGCAAGCGCTGCAAACCAAAGAACTGCACACTGGAGGCGCTTTCTTCCTATGGACTGCTGGCTGTCCTTGTTTGCTGACCTAAGAGACAACGAATTTGTTGATGGTGGCTTTCTGGACAAAAGCGTCCTGCAGTTTTGCTGCCTGGGACTCATATACATAGGTGGGTTAGTTAAATCTAGTACTTTCATATTTGTATGATGGAAGAGTAATACTGTGAGGGACCAAGATGTGGTAGAGCAGGGATGCCCACGCTTTTTCAGCATGCGAGCTACTTTTAAAATGACCACGTCCATGTGATCTACCTACTATAAAAATACAAAACATATACTTATTTCTAAACATATTAAGTATGCTTTTTATGTTTTACGTTCTTTTTAGTATTTTACCATGTTTTTTATATGGCACCTTGATTTATTGTTTTATAACACTACTTTTATTTTAATTGCATTTTACTGTAGTTGATTGTTTTCTGACCTTTATATGTTGTCTGTCTAAAACAGGTCTCTTGTAAATGAGTCCTTGTGACTCAGTGAGACTGACCTGGATAAATAAAGATTAAATGAATGAATAAGACCCAGCTCGCTGTGGACACAACATACAGTAAATGACAAAACCCAAAAGTTTGTTTTAAAAAAAAAGTGACAATTTATTTTTACTGCCCGCGTACAAAATAATAAACAAAACCCAGCAATAACTTCTGTTCTTCACACAAAGGAACATAAAACAACAAGAATAACTTCCATGTTTGAAAAATAACCTGAGAACTTTAGAACAAAAGTGAAAATTCAGACCTGACAGTAGCTGGCTTTTATTTGTAACTGTATTGATATCTGAGAGCTCTGATGGAAGATACACTGCCTGGCCAAAAAAAAGTCTCCACCTGGATTTAACTAAGGGAATAGGTACGAGCCTCCGATTGGATAATTGCTGTATGAGCGATTATCTTTCAGCTGGCCACAAGTTATTTAACCCCAACTGGTGCAATGAGTTGCTTCTCATTTCTTAAACAACCATGTTCAAAGACACATCGTGTGGTCGTGGAAAAGATGTCAGTCTGTTTGAGAAGGGTCAAATCATTGGCATCAAGCAGAAAAAACATCTAAGGAGATTACAGAAACTACAAAAACTGGGTTAAGAACTGTCCAACGCATTATTAAAAACTGGAAGGATAGTGGGGACCCATCGTCTTCGAGGAAGAAATGTGGCCGGAAAAAAATCCTGATTGATTGTGATTGGTGATCACATAAACGTTTGGTGAAATCAAATAGAAGAAAAACAACAGCAGCACTCAGGGCTGTGTTTAATAGTGAAAGTAAGAGCATTTCCACACGCACAATGTGAAGGGAACTCAAGTCATTGGGACTGAACAGCTGTGCAGCCTTAAGAAAACCACTAATCAGTGAGGCTAACTGGGAAAAAGGCTTCAATTTGCTAGGGAGCATAAAGATTGGACTCTGGAGCAATGGAAGAAGGTCATGTGGTCTGATGAGTCCAGATTTACCCTGTTCCAGAGTGACGGGTGCATCAGGGTAAGAAGAGAGGAAGGTGAAGTGATGCACCCATCATGCCTAGTGTCTAGTCATCAGTGCAATAACTTGGTGAAAAATGCAACACTGGATGGAAATAGATCTTGTGACATTGCAGAAGTTTATCGAAACAATGCCACAGTGAATGCTGCTGTAATCAAAGCTAAAGGCGGTCCAACAAAATATTAATGTGTGACCTTTATTTTTTTGGTGGGGACTTTTTTTTTTTTTGGCTAGGCAGTGTATTACTTCCTGTTTTCACTACCGGGTATTTCAAAATAAGATTGTCTTTCAAAATAATCTAATCAAACATTACAGCAGACAATTTCACCGTAACCTTACTCCACATCACTGGGTGAGAGAGAGAATAGTAAAAGAAGCTAGAACCACCCCCACCCCACTGCAGATGTACACAGGAAAGCAAATATTTATTTTTCGTAATAATGGTAAGGATCGAAGTCGGTCATGGGGAAGGGTGAGCCCATTGGTTCCAGAGCAAGGAAGGAAGACGTCCAGTAATGGTTCCAGGCAGGCAAGTGGTAAGAAGGTGAAGCTGCAGCTGTGAAGGCACATATGGCAAGCTCTTTCTGGTGAATGCTTGTCTCAAAGTAATGCACTGATGGCCTCTCTCAGCCACATGTATAAGTTCATACACTCATATGGATCTGTTGGTATTTTCACTTGTGACTCATCCATGAAGATGCTGCATATGACAAAAACATCTGGATCTCAGGGCATGGTTAACCGAAAGGCACATTCCTTTCTGCACAATTGAACACATTCATTTTGAACAGGTGCGAGGAAGTCTGTTGTATAATACAGTTCAGGCAGCACATACTTCAAATAGGGCCGACCACTGGGAACTTGCTTGTTTTTGGATGGCCTGATGTGATGTGTGTTCCACACTTGTGCAAAGTCATCCAGCTCATCCTGTAGCAGCTATAAAGATGTACACTTTTGTTACCCTTGGTAGTAAATATTGTCATAAACAGTTATTTTCCTTAAACCTACTTTCACTACATTTGCTGTATTTTATCTCTCCTGTATGATTTTTCTACTGTGATTAATAAGGTATACTTCACTTGAATCAATCACTCCTACCCTAAGGAAGAGAAGCATAATATCCCACATTACCGTAATCATACTAACCCATCTCCTTAATATTCATGGTTCTAGCTATTCCCCTTGTATATTTGATGACGTTCTACATTTTGTAAATAAATACTGTAACATCTTATTGAGTCTTTGAGTCTGTTCGCTTCAGTCCTTATCTCAGGGTATTGCTACAATCGTTGCACATGTGCAATAAAAAAAAGAAACGTACCATTCTTTGTTGTGATGAGTGTTAGGCTGTGGTCTAACTTTGTTACTATTTGTTATTATTAGCTGTAGGCATGAAACAGTAGAGGATTAATCTGCAGATGTAGGCTACTTTAATTGATTGAATCTGGATACCGCACTACACTAGTATACTACTGTAGACTACACGCACACACTCAACAGCTATCATCAACTCTTTCCTGGGCATCTTATATTCCACAGACTGGGCCCTGCAATCTCCGTAGACTTCCTCATTCTAATGATGCAATGTACAAACACACATACCCACACTGCCCCTCCACTGCCTCGTCTCCCCTTTCAGCAAGGGGGCCAAGCATGTATATACAGTATGTCCGAACTAGTGTTCCTCCACCGGAACGTCAACAGTATAGCCCAATTCTTATTTGAAATATATCATTGTAACCATAGACATAACTATAAAGTAAACAATATAAAATACAACTGAGCTTTATAAGACTGAGCTTGTTTGTTATAAGATCTCAGATTGAAGAAGTCTTTTATATAAAAGACGAAACATTTCAACAAACAAGAATCCATCCAGAGGACCAAAAAAATCCATGCTCAATAATCCAGGTATACAATCCAACAATTTTCAGTCAGTTCATCTGGACAGTTTCTTTTTTTGCTGAAACGTTTCACATTCCATACGGAAGGCTTCATCAGTCAAGGAAACACACAACACAAAACTGATTCTTGCCCCAAACAGCTTACTCCAGAGTGGAACAAACCAGTTATGTTGGTGCTAAGATGGTATCTTTGGCACGCCCCCTCCTCCATCCAGAGGACCTGACCCAACTTTGTTAGATTGGGTATTTAAGTGAAATTAAGAACATTTACCTGTTTGTTTTGTGTCATGAGTGGGCACTGCACAACTTTCTGATGGTAATGAACAACTTTTACAGGGTAACGCAAAAATATTGCAAGGTAAAACAAAAGTATTGCGAGGTAACGCAAAAGAAAAAAAAAAATCCCTCATGTCTCCTTGAGGGTCCTGTAAATTTCAACCCAAACATCTCTCTGCAGAATTGCTCTGTACAATGGACAAGAGCAGTGAAGAGAAGTTATGGACGTTCACGACTACAGCATGAGGATGGAGGTTTCCTCCGAGAGTGCCAAAAGAAAATAAGCCTTCTTGTTGATGAAACATCCACCAACTGCAAAGAAATTAGAAACTGGTCCCGAGATTCAACACACCCTTAGTACCCTTATTGTTGTTGTCTCCAAACTCTTGGACAAAGTCAACACTCTGCTCACGGCTGCAGCAGAATGCAGCCAGTGGCAGACTTAGCCATTTTTACTTTACAATACAACTACTTATTAAAATATTTTTGAAAAAATCCATTGTTTTATTATTATAATATAAAGATATAGAGCAAATCTTACATCAACAGCACTAACAGACCACAGTTAGTGAGGATCCACAACTTCTCCTCCTCCACAATAACCCTCAGCACTGGCTCTCCTCAGGGATGTGTGTTGATCCCCCTCCTGTTTACTCTGCTCACGTATGATTGTGCAGCTACCCATCCAGGCTGTCACATTGTAAAGTTTGCAGATGATACAGCGGTGGTGGGATGCATCACAAACAATGATGTGTCCAGCTACAGGCAAGAGGTGGAACACCTGAAGAGCTGGTGCAAAGAGAATAACCTTCACATCAATGCGAAGAAGACAAAGGAGACGATTGTGGACTTCAGAAGAAACAAAAACACCTACACCCCCCTGAACATAAGAGGATCTGCGGTGGAAGTGGTCTCCAGCTACAAGTACTTGGGTGTACACATGAATGACAACCTCAGCTGGAGCAACAACACCACCAGGCTGATCAAGAAAGCTCATCAGAGACTCTACTTCCTCAGACGGCTGAGGCGAGCTGGTCTTGGAAGCTCAGTCCTCACCTCCTTCTACAGGTGTGCAGTGGAGAGCATCCTGTGCTCCAGCATCAACGTGTGGCATGGAGGCTGCACAGCTGCAGAAAGAAAAGCTTTGCAGAGAGTGGTGAAGGCTGCACAGAAATCTGTTGGAATCAGT
>NC_056498.1:14100101-14127194 GCF_014905685.2 Nematolebias whitei
TATATATATATATATATATATATTGGAGGAGATGAAATTGTGTTTTTGCAGCATTAATTGATCATGATACCTTCATTGTCCAGTTGCTTTTTCACGCTGTTTTTGATTTTTCGCTCCGCTTTGATAACACTTCTCCTGTGATCCCACTTCGGTCAAGCACACTGCACTTCCTGGATTTAAGTGACAAAACAGTTTGTAGAAAGAGGAGAGCAGAACTTGATCAAGCATTGAGATGCCTTTTTTGTTATTGTTTTGATTGATATTATATTTTATTTCAAACATACTGGGGCAATGGTGGACAACCAGTGGGGCCCCTTACTGGTTGGGGGTTGCCTCTTTGCTTATATGGTAATGCTGTGTCTGAATGCAGCTATGCTAGCTAGCATTGCTCAGTCAATGGAATTCAATGCACCAGATATCAAAGATTGTAAAGCGCAGCTGCAGGTGATGGTCCACGAAGTGTTCGACCTCAAGAAAATCAACCAGCAGCTGAAGGAGTGAGTTCTGCAACTGCAAACATGTACCGGTAAATCTCAACCTCAGGATCAAAGCAGTCTTACAAAAACAGGGCAAAAACACACTCGGCCTGGTTTCTGAACTGTTCTTGAGGATTTCTCCAGACTCCCAAAATATCAATATAATCATTGATACAGTTCGCCACCTTGGAGGTGAAAAATATGGTCAAAAATTCAACAAGAGCAGCTTTAAAAAGAGCCTATACTACCGTGGTGGAGATGACCTCATCGACGGTGGGAAAAAAATTCACCAGTTGAAATGGACAAGGTATACGAGAAAATATATGAATGACTGTATTTATGTTCTGTACTTTAACTAATACTTCCGATAGGATGGTTTTTAAGGTGAATGTTTCGAATGGACAGTTTGCGTTTGAGCTACTGTACTTCTACTTTTTTTTATACTTTTTCTAAAAATACCTTACTCTATTCTACTAACTAGCAGTTGCTAGGTAACAGTTCATTTATGGCTTCTTGTTCTTGTTTTTCACTGCCTTAAGAGGCAACACAAAAAGAAAATCTGTAATTTTATTTTGTAAGGGCAATAATAACTAATTTTTTTGAAGGAAACACATTCAACAAGTGTGGATGAAAGGTTTTGGATTGATCAGTGGGTTGGCAAAATTCATTTTGACCATGGTTCATCCACATCTGCAGGCGTGGCTATTTGTTTCCCCAACTCACTTGGTAAAGTAATCACATCTAGTTCCATGGAAACAGTCAATGGCTTTCATGTGTTTTAGATTTTGGCAGTCAGTACTGCATTTTATGGGTTTAATAATGCTGCCTTAAATAAAATGCTGATGTCAGACATTTCTAGTATAATTTTGATTCTCAGCTGTTCTTACCCAAATGCAAATCTGAATGTTGGAGGTGACTAATGTGTTTTTTGATGAACATCTAGACAGATTCCCATCACAATATCAAGATGTTTTTTTATAACCCCATATCCTCACTGATATTTGCTTTATTCACAACTTACCAGTCACCAACTACCCTGGATACTGGTGCTGCAAATATCAGTAGTGTCAATGAGCCACAAACCTCAAATAATGCTTTTAAATCTAGGATAGATTTTGGTTGATCTCGCCATTTAGGAAGAATGCTGTTCATGATTGTTCCATCTCTGCAGCGCCCGTCACTGATCATGCTGCCATAAGGTTGATCTTATGTGATGTCCCTATAAACAAAGGCTACTGGGAATTCAATTCCAGTTTAACAAAATCTCAAGTTTCCTGTGACCAAATTAAAACCTTCATCTCTGATGTGATGAACGATGCACAGCTGAATGCAGAATGCTACACAGCTGCAGAAAGAAAAGCTTTGCAGAGAGTGGTGAAGGCTGCACAGAAGTCTGTTGGAGTCAGTCTCCCCACCATCACAGGCATCTACACCTCCAGTTGCAGGAAGAGAGCCACCTGCATCACGAAGGACCCTACTCACCCAGCACACACAGTTTTTGCCCCACTCCTCTCAGGAAGGAGGATTAGGAGCATTAAGTGTAGAACTACTGGACAGAGGAACAGCTTCTACCCTGAGGCTGTTAGACTCACGAATCTCTAACCAGAATAATCACTGTGAAAAATCACATGTTGCTGCTGATCTGTTTCATGTTGATGTGTTCATGCGTGCTCATCTGCTCACACAGACTCATGCTCATGTTCATGCTTCTGTTCGACATAATGTTTTTATGCTGTCAGTGCTTAGTGTATTTTTAGTTGATGTTTTTCTTAGTTCATATCTTAGATGTTATCATTGTTTTTCTTTTACATTTTTATTGTTGGATGTAACTGGGACCCTGTGTACATAATTTCGTTCCACCACATCTACCACATGTGGTGCGAACGACAATAAAGAAACTCTGACTCTGATGTCCATACCATCTTATAATTCTTAATGGGAATTTGCGAAATGCAAAATTTGTCAGTTTTCTACTAAATTTTGAAAAGCTCAAAATAATGCATCCCAAATTACTGAACAAAACATAATAAAATAAATAAATGTTCTCTACAACAAGCCTAACTTGCTGCACATCCTTTCCAGCCTGATCCCTCTGTCTCGCCAATCGTTACACGTTCTTCTCGCCCTCTTTCGTGTCCAGCCTCTCATACAACTCTTTATACGCCTTCTGCTTTGCCTTTGTCACCTCCCTCTTTGCTCTAAGTCCCATCTCCTTATATTCCTGTCTCCTCTCTTCAGTCCTCTCATTGTCATATTTCTTCTTGGCTAACCTCTTTCTTTGAATAGCTTCCTGCATGTCACTATTCCACCACCAGGTTTTCTAATCATACATCGTCTGTTCAGATGACACACCAAGCACCTTCCCACCTGTCTCTCCAATTATTGTTGATGTAGTAGCTCAGTCATCTGAGTCACACTCAGAGCCTTTAACAACTCCTCTCTAAATTTCTCACAACATTATTCTTTTCTCAGCTTCCACTATTTGGTCTTCTTCTCTGATATTACTATTTTTCTCTTTTTCACAACAAGAGTCATTCTACACACAATAATCCAATGCTGTCTGACCACACTGTCCCCGACCACAATCATACCCCTATACCCTATCTCCCTTAGGCTTTCTCTTCTTCATAGAATGTAGACTACCTGCATACTCCATAGGTCACTCTATGTTCCTCCCTCTTTTGGAAATATGTGTTGACTACAGCCATTTCCATTCTCTTGACAAAATCCACCACCATCTGTCCTTCCTGGTTTCTTACCTTGACACCAAACCTACCCATCACTTCCTCATCCCCTCTGTTTCCTTCACCAACATGTCCATTCAGGTCTGCTCCGATCACCACTGTCTCCTCCGTGGGAATACTCTCCATCACTTCATCCAGATCTTTCCAAAATGTATCTTTCTCCTCCATATCACATCCAACCTGTGGAGCAAAACCACCTACAATGTTTAGCATCACTTCTTCATTTAACTTTTTTTTTCTTTTTCATTTTTTCATTTACCCTTTATTTATACAGGCAGTCTCATTGAGCCACGAGAACTCATTTTCAAGAGAGACCCGTTTAGGGAGCAGGTGGTGGTGGGGGGGGGGGGGGGGGGGGGTCAAGGGCCTTGCTCATGGGCCCAGAGTGGGGCGAATGAGGGTGGGGGCAAGTGTGGGTGAGGATTATTTAATATTGACAAATATTGTCTTTTGTGAAAATGTTGAAAAAAGTGAGCATTTATTTTTTTCACTGCATGTATGTTGAAGCATTGTGTTCAGATTTCTTTGAAATGTTGGTTATTTTCCAAAGTTTCCTCTTTTAAAATGATTTGTTCAACTAGCTTTGTAGAGCTCTAGTAGAGTGCTGTATGAATGGGTAAATGGACACAGATTGTAGTGTAAAGCGCTTTGAGTGTCTTGAAATAAGATAGAAAGGCGCTATATAAGTACAGTCCATTTACCATTTAAAATGTTCTCTAACAAAAACATAATTTACAGACTTATTTTGGACAAATACGATGATGACTCTCACTTAAACACTGTTATCATCGTGGGAAGAATTTTCCTCCACAAAGACAAATACTTTAAAGTTAAGCCAAAAGTCTGTGTTTTTCACAATGACTTTATTTTGTACTGTAAAGCTCTTAAACTCACACATAATAAGTACGCCCACCAACTCTAGTCTTCACTTAAAGACTGATTTTGAATCTAAACCCTAGCTCTTTGTTTCGTTTCTATTCTTTCCCTTCTTCTGTATTTTATTTATTTATTTATTTGAAATCTTTGGTTGCATCCATCTCTTTATTTTATTTGTAGTGCTCTTTTTGAATTGCACATTTTTGTATTTAAATTGCACCTTTTTTATATATATGTATGTTATGTGTACACACACAGTCACAAGGAACCACCTCTTTACTTTTCTATTCCTTTTTTCCTTTTGCCTTTTTATCATTTGTTTCCCAGGTGGGCCTGTGAGCAGGAACTGCAGTTCTGACAGTAGGCAGTACCGTAATCCTCCCATCACATGCATCCTACTACTTCAGTAGTATTGTACTTGTGCTTTTGATTTTCAAGCATCCCTGTGATAATGCTTACTTACTTGTGCTTTATTTGCAAATCTTGGTAAGACTTTACACTTTAGATGTTTTTTTTTCTTTTGTTGTGCTTGCTAAAAGACTTTTCAGATGACAAAGATATTTCAGTTTTACCCCTGACCTGCAAACTGCCTCCGCTAAAATCACTAGCCTCAAACTCACCCCTGCTCACTGTCCTCCCTCTTCTTCTTTAATGCTCCTTACAATCTCTCCCCCCTCAGGACCCTAGACAGGACTCCTTGCCTCTTATCTGAAAAGGAGTAGAAGCAAATAAAACAAAAGATCAACAAGATTTGAAATCTTCTTACCTGAATACTTAAAATATTTGGAAAATCGCTTTCACTGTAAAAGCAACCACGATGCTTTTACAGTCTTAGGACTTGCCAAACCTTCTGTTTTCCTTGCTCATCTCCTTGAGAGGCTCTCCTGTGACCTCATCTTGCTCAATGTACCCACATTTGTCACAACTTTCTCAGACCAAGCCAGATGCAACTATGCTCTTAAAAAAATTCACACCCCATAAATAACACTAACATACTGTCTGCAATCTGTCATTTTCATAACTTTGTCACGATCACAGTCATAGTAGGCCTCTATCAAACCCTCCATCAAGTATAAAACTCAAGAAATCTGAGGAATTCATCGTCATGCCTTCAAGACATTTACGTAATGCTTATATTTTCTAAGATTTTTGGCTAAGAACACATGATTAGTCTGTTTATTCTGGTTGCTTTTCTGGGTTATGTATTTAATCCTTATGAAGTCATTGCAATGCCTCAGCCTTGGGGTTCACACAGCAGATAGAGCTATCTGCTTGTTTATGAGAGAGACTGAAGCAACTTGTCTCTAAATCCAATGGGATATGAGAGTGGCATGGATCGGAAGCTGATGTAGATTATACTCAAGTAGGCGAAGAGTTGATGTCCTGGCAAATAGCAATAACACAGGGGCATGGTGAGAAATCAACATCACTTCAGAGTCTGCTTGGAATGGAAAAAAAAAAAAGGTCAAGAGCAGGTGGCTGAATATAGATTGTTTTTAAAGTTTTTTTTTACATGAACAAACATAGTCAAGGTTTTTCAATTATTCATGTTTGGGGACCTTCTCAGAGCCCTTTCACATCTCCTTCAGCAGCACTAACAAGACCTTCACAGAATTATCAAGGGGATGCTTGTTTACACGGATCACATTCAGAGAAGAAAAATGGATTGTCTAAGTCAGACGGTGTTTATTTATTTAATTGTTTATTCCATAGATGCAGTGTGTGCAGAGAACCAGCAGGGAGCACTCAGGTCCAAGTTTAAATTGATGGCTGGGAAACCGTTTGGGTGACATGAGGCTTGGCATAGGGAGCAGATGCAGAGCACAATACAGCCTGGAGGGAGGCTTTCACAGTGTTGGTGACACTCAAAGAGCAGCCAACATCACAAACAAGGACTTTCTTCAACATTTGTTTCTCCAAAGGCCAGCACATACAGTCCTGCAGAGTGCTCTGTAAACTCACAGAGGGGAAGGACAGAAAACAAATTAATCCAGTCATTATTTCTAATATAGGACTACCACATATTGTGATAAAGAAGGGTATAAGTTTATCACTATGTGGATGACAACTGCAAGTGTAACAAATAAAAACCTACACATATTTTTTGAAAGTAACACTTTTCATATAACGTTGGAGTTTCCTTAACCAGCCATTATTTTTACAGCAGAATAAAAGTGAGCAGTTAAATGTTTTAGTCTATTGCTTGAGATGAGACAAAAATTTACTTTGTTACTGGGTTTTTCTACTGGGTACAGGTACTAATTTTTACACTTTTTTTTTTTTTACCATGAAATGTTTCTGCTACCGCCCAAATTGTGGCAATGTGTCCCATGTTGCAAAATATAATTGTGACACATAAACATAATTGATATAACTGGCTAATTTATCAAATTCAGACAAAACCAGCAGATTTAAAAAAAATTCTTGATGGTATCCTGATGCATCTCAATAATCCAGGTAGAAAAATCTAAAAAAGTAAAGTCTGGTCCTCTGGACATTCAAAAAACAAAACAAAGCAAAACAACAAGCAAACAACAACAATTTTTTTTTAGTTGTTTTTGTTGTCGTTTTGCTTTGTTTTGTTTTTTGAATGTCCAGAGGACCATACTTTACTTTTTTTAGAATTCTTGATAGTGTTTCCTCACCTCCTAGTGTAATCTCACCATACTAGATGCGGCCTTCCCCAAGATACACAAATCCAATGGAGTCAAGTCCAGTAGGACTACAAGGGCTGCTGTGAGTGTTCATGGAACCTGTGATGCTCAGGCAGGTCATTAGTTACACATGGGTGAGCCTTAAGCCTCCAGTATACTGCCGCGTACGTCCGTTCACGCGTACGTATGCGCGTACTGTACGCAGAGAGTTCAGACATGATACTCCAGCGTACACTCCGAGCAGCTGCAGAGCAGCTTCACAGACAAGGGGCGTTTACCTTAGGGACAAATTGAGGTCGCCAATTGGTCATTTGCTGACAAGCCTACCTATTAATTGGCAGGTCGGAAAAAAGAAAAAAAAGCGAGCGCTGGCAGCCTCTGCCGCAGCGGTGTTCTGTGTTTATATGTTGCTAATAAAAAGATCTAAAAAAAATAAATAAACAGGGAGCGCTGGCTCTACATCCCACACATCAGACCAGCCCACCAGGAAATCTCCAGACCCTCCCGCAGCCACGCTGGACCTGAGTTTAATTCGCTCGTGACAAATTCCTCCATTTCTCACCATTTCAGTCATTGCATCAACGGAGGAGGAAGAGATCACTGCCTCTCGGCAAAAAACAAAACAAAAGAAAAGGCCAGATCAGGGATGAAGAAGGGGAATTTAATACATTGGTGTCGCATACAAAACAGTCCTTCGCTGGGCAGTTTATTGTGCGACACTGCGTACGCGGCCATAAAAATTTGCGCTTTGCACGGAGGGTACGCTGGGGGGTACGCACGTACCTCTGCGTACGTACGTGCGTACCTCTGCATATGGATGTACGCGGCAGTATACTGGGGGCTTTACTCTTGCTACCCTGACTTGGACTTGGACCCACCATACTAAAGCAGCATAGCATAGCACAGAGTGGACTATGACTGTGTAGATCCATCTAATAACCTTTGGGGTAGCACCCCACCAAATACCTGTAATTATACAGCACTGATGTAAGCACATTCTTCTTACACTTTTCACTTACATGTATTTTCCAGTCAAGCTTTCCGTTTAGATAAACACCAAGAAACTTAACTGACTCTGACAAAGAAAGTTCTAGTTACTTCAATTTTGGAGGTGAGTAACCCTTTCCTTGACTTTTCATGGGCAAAAAGAACCAATTCTGTTTCTGACAGAAATTTCCTGCTCCCAGTATGATCTGGAAACGTCTTCTGTTACAAATAAAGTCCAATTGTTTTTGTATTGAACACTTTTTGAATTCATCATGTCATGGATGACTGAGAATCTTCACCAGCATCTAGATACTACATTTAGTCTGCATTTGGTTACTTAGAATAACCAGGCAGAAGCCTTCTATAAGTATGACCAAGACATCTGCGTACCCTTGTGTATGGAGTGTAGATCTATTCAACTCACTTTGTAAGACATTGACAACCAAGAGCCAACACAGGGGTGGGATTACTCCTCCCCATGGACAGCCCCTCTGAGGCTGATAGTTTTTGTACAGTCCCCGAGAGATGATGCTTTCCTTGTCTGAAACATGAAAATAAACCAATTTGTAGTCGTCTCATCCATACCTCTTCTGGCAAGTGCTTTCTTTACAGTTTCTATAGGTACATTGTCAAATGCTTTATTCACAAACAACTCATCATGTAAGCCTGTTTCTGTGGAAAGACCTGCCTCACATGCACACTGTTTAGGACTTAAAAGTGATAGCATTAGAATACTATCACTTATATGCTGATCTATCAAAAACTCCATTCCCTTCAGCAGAAAAGTGTTGAAGGAATGTGCTGATCAGCTCTGTGAGGTGCTGGCAGACATCTTTAACACCTCACTTACCCTGGAGACAGTTCCCACCTGCCTGAAGACTGCCACCATCATCCCAGTCCCAAAAAGCTCTACAGTGACTGGTCTGAATGACTATCGGCCAGTGGCCCTCACCCCGATAGTCGCTAAATGCTTCGAAAAACTGGTCATGACTCACATCAAAACAACCATCAACATCAACGAGGACCCTCATCAGTATGCATACCGTGAGAACCGATCAACAGAGGATGCAATCTCCTCTGTGGTCCACACTGCGCTCAACCACCTGGAGCAGAAAAACTCTTACGTCCGTATGCTCTTTGTGGACTTCACATCCGCCTTCAACTCCATGATCCCCCAAACCCTGATGGACAAACTATCCACACTAGGACTAAGCCCCTCCATCTGCAACTGGGTACTAGACTTTTTAACAAACAGACCACAGTTAGTGAGGATCCACAACCTCTCCTCCTCCACCATAACCCTCAGCACTGGCTCTCCTCAGGGATGTGTGTTGAGCCCCCTTCTGTTTACTCTGCTCACATATGATTGTGCAGCTACCCATCCAGACTGTCACATTGTAAATTTTGCAGATGATACAGCGGTGGTGGGATGCATCACAAACAATGATGAGTCCAGCTACAGGCAAGAGGTGGAACACCTGGAGAGCTGGTGCAGAGAGAATAACCTTCACATCAATGTGAAGAAGACAAAGGAGACGATTGTGGACTTCAGAAGGAACAAAAACACCTACACGCCCCTGAACATAAGAGGATCTGCGGTGGAAGTGGTCTCCAGCTACAAGTACTTGGGTGTACACATGAATGACAACCTCAGCTGGAGCAACAACACCACCAGCCTGATCAAGAAAGCTCATCAGAGACTCTACTTCCTCAGACGGCTGAGGCGAGCTGGTCTGGGAAGCTCAGTCCTCACCTCCTTCTACAGGTGTGCAGTGGAGAGCATCCTGTGCTCCAGCATCAACGTGTGGCATGGAGGCTGCACAGCTGCAGAAAGAAAAGCTTTGCAGAGAGTGGTGAAGGCTGCACAGAAGACTGTCAGAGTCAGCCTCCCCACCATCACAGACATCTACACCTCCAGATGCAGGAAGAGGGCCACCTGCATCATGAAGGACCTCACTCACCCAGAACACACACTTTTTGCCCCACTCCCCTCAGGAAGGAGGTTGAGGAGCATTAAGTGTAGAACCACTAGACTGAGGAACAGCTTCTACCATGAGGCTGTTAGACTCATGAATCTCTAACCAGAATAATCATTGTGAAAAATCACATCATGTTGCTGCTGATCTGTTTCATGTTGCTGCTGATCTGTTTCAATGTTGATGTGTTCATGCGTGCACATCCGCTCACACAGACTCATGTTCATGTTTGTGCTGATGTTCAATGTTTTATGTTATGAGTGCTTAGTGTATATTTAGTTGATGTTTTTCTTAGTTCATATCTTAGATGTTATTACTGTTTTTCTTAGACATTTTATTGTTGGATGTAACTGGGACCCCGTGTACATAATTTCGCTCCACCACATGTACCACATGAGGTGCAAATGACAATAAAGAAACTCTGACTCTGACTCTGACTCTCTCTCAGTAAGGATGTTAAGCTGATTGGTCTGAATTTTTTGCTTCTCTATATGTTGATTTATCAGGTTTGGACAGAAAGACAACTTTTGCTGTCTTCCACCCAACTGGTACATAGCTGTTTGCTAGATAAGCAACATATATTCTAGTTATTGTGTCCAGAAGCAATTATATAGTCCCCTTTGAATGAGAACTGGGAAGATACCTCATGGACCACAAGCTTTAAATGGGTCTAACAAATAAATTACCCATTTAACTATGCTTTTAGTGCTAATGTTTCCAACTCTTTTCCAGTCATCCTTTGTTGGGTTCAGGGATTATTGACTGTGGAAGGTTGGGAAGTCTCTTCTGCCCAAGGAAAATTAACCTGAAACAGATACTGAAGCACACTTGTTTATGTGACTAGTGATCCTTCTGGTGGCATAATAAAAGATAAATGGTTGACTGGGTCCCTTCCAAGAAACCTGTAAAGCTTAAAAGAAACACTAGGCTCTTTAACATCTTCCCAAATCTTTATCCAAGAAAGTTTCTTACACTCCCTTAGAACACCAAAGTACATGCTCAATAATCCAGGTAATAATCCAACAATGTTCAATCAGGTCCCTTAGAACATTTTATAGTAATTGTGCGACTTCACATACAGTTCCCACCTGGTTTTGCTTGGCTCTGATCTGTTTTATGATGTTTTTTTTAACTTCCCTCCAGAGGCCAGATAATTCTGGAGTTCACCAGGTTGGCTGCTTTGATGGCCTCCAGACTTTCTCCCGACAGGCAGATGTATAAGCAGTTTGCACAGCAACAGCCATGCATGTGACCTCAGCCTCAATGCCTTGCACAGTTTTCATCCATCCATCCATTTTCTTCCGCTTATTCAGGGTCGGGTCGCAGGTGTAGCAGCTTAAGTAGGGAGGCCCAGACTTCCCTCTCCCAGCCATTTGGGCCTGCTCCTCTGGGGGAATCCCAAGGCGTTCCCAGGCCAGCTGAGAAACATAGTCCCTCCAGCGTGTCCTGGGTCTTCCTCTGGGTCTCCTCATGGTGGAACGTACCTGGAACACCTCACCAGGGAGGCGTCCAGGAGGCATCCTAACCAGGAGCCCGAGCCACCTCAACTGGCTCCTGTCGATGTGGAGAAGTAGCAGCTCTACTCTGAGTCCCTCCCGGATGACAGAGCTTCTCACTCTATCTCTAAGGGAGAGCCCAGACACCCTGCGGAGAAAACTCATTTCGGCCGCCTGTATCCGTGATCTCGTTCTTTCGGTCACAACCCAAAGCTCATGACCATAGATGAGGGCAGGAACGTAGATCGACCGGTAAATTGAGAGCTTCGCCTTTTGACTCAGCTCTCTCTTCAACACGACAGACCGGTAATGCGCCCCATTCACTGCTGACGCTGCACCTATTCGCCTATCGATCTCATGCTCAATTTTTCCCTCATTCGTGAACAAGACCCCAAGATACTTGAACTCCTCCACTTGGGGCAGGACCTCCTCTCCGTCCTGGAGAGGGCACTCTACCCTTTACCGGTTCAAGACCATGGCCTCGGATTTGGAGGAACTGATCCTCATCCCGATTGCGTCACACTCATCTGCGAACCGCACCAGCGAAAGCTGTAGATCACGACTTGATGAAGCCAATAGGACCACATTATCTGCAAAAAACAGAGAAGCGATCCTAAGGCCACCAAAACAGATCCCCTCAACACCTTGGCTGCACCTAGAAATTCTGTCCATAAAAGTTATGAACAGAATCGGTGACAAAGGACAACCTTGGCGGAGTCCAACTCTCACTGGAAACGAGCCCGACTTACTGCCGGCAATGCAGACCAAGCTCATACAGGGAACTAACAGCCTGTATCAAAGGGCCTGGTACACCATACTCTCGGAGTACCCCTCACAGAGCTCCCCGAGGGATGCGGTCGAATGCCTTCTCTAAGTCCACAAAGCACATGTAGACTGGTTGGGCAAATTACCACGTACCCTCCAGGACCCTGCTGAGGCTGTAGAGCTGGTCCAGTGTTCCACGACCAGGCCAAAAACCGCACTGCTCCTCCTGAATTCAAGGTTTGACTATTCAACAGACCCTCCTCTCCAGAACCCCTGAATATACCTTACTAGGGAGGCTTAAGAGTGTGATCCCCCTGTAGTTGGAACACACTCTACGGTCCCCCTTTTTGAATAGGGGGACCACCACCCCAGTCTGCCAATCCAGGGGAACTGCCCCCGATGTCCACGCAATATTTCAGAGTCGTGTAAGCCAACACAACCCCACAGCATCTAGAGCCTTAAGGAACTCTGGGCGAATCTCATCCACCCCTGGGGCCCTGCCACTGAGGAGCTTTTTAACCACCTCTGTGACCTCAACACCAGAGATTGGAGAGCCCAACCCAAAGTCCCAAGGCTCCCCTTCCTCAGTGGAAGACGTGCCAGTAGGATTGAGGAGGTCTTCAAAGTATTCTGCCCCCCAACCCACGACATCCCGAGTTAAGGTCAGCAACACACCACCTACATTATATATAGTGTTGGTGGCATACCGCTTCCCCCCCCCGAGATGCCAGATGGCGGACCAGAATCACCTCGAAGCCATACGGAAGTCATTCTCCATGGCCTCTCCGAACTCCTCCCATGCCCGGGTTTTTGCCACAGCGACCACCCAAGCCGCATGTCGCTTGGACTGCCGGTACCCATCAGCTGCTTCTGGGGTCCCATAGGCCAAAAAGGCCCGATAGGACTCCTTCTTCAGCCTGACAGAATCCCTCACTGCCAATGTCCACCACCAGGTTCGAGGGTTACTGCCGTGACAGGCACGACAACCTTGTGGCCACAGCTCCAATAAGCTGCCTTGACAATAGAGGCGCGGAAGATGGCCCACTCGAACTCAATGTCCCTTGCCTCCCCCGGAACATGTTTGTAGCTCTCTCGGACATGGGAGTTAAAGCTCTGTCTCACGGGAGACTGTCAGATGTTCCCAGCAGACCCTCACAATACGTTTGGGTCTGCCAGGTCTGACTGGCATCCTCCCCGACCATTGGAGCTGACTCACCACCAAGTAGTGGTCAGTGGAGAGCTCCGCCCCTCTTTTCACCTGTGTGTCCAAGACATGTGGCCACAGATCAGATGAGACGACAACAAAGTCGATCATCGAACTGCGGCCTAAGGTGTCCTGGTGCCAAGAGCACATATGTACACCCTTATGCTTGAACATGGTGTTCGTTATGGACAATCCATGACAAGCACAGAAGCCCAACAACAGAACACCACTCGGGTTCAGATCAGGGGGGCATTCCTCCCAACCACACCCCTCCAGGTCTCATTGTCATTGCCCACATGAGCATTGAAGTCCCCCAGTAAAACAAAGGAGCCCCCAGGAGGTGCAATCTCTAGTACCCCCTCTAAGGACTCCAAAAAGGGTGGGTAATCCGAGCTGCTGTTTGGTGCGTAAGCACAAACAACAGTCAGAACCCATCCCCCCACACGTAGGCAGAGGGAGGATACCCTTTCATTCACCGGGGTGAACCCCAACGTACAGGCACCAAGATGGGGGGCAACAGGTATGCCCACTCCTGCTTGGCGCCTCTCGCCAGGGGCAACTTCAGAGTGGAAGAGTGTCCAACCCCTTTCAAGGAAACTGGTTTCAGAGCCAGAGCCATGTGTTGAGGTGAGTCCGACTATTTCTAGCCGGAACCTCTCAATGTCACACACCAGCTTAGGCTCCTTCCCCACCACCTTGCACAGTTTTAATCCTGGCAATTCTTCCACTCTTCAACTGGAATAGAAGGCTGATAAACAGATTCCAATCAGTCTTTGAGGGTTTCTGTAAATCACTGGGCGTGGTTTCCCCATCCTCAGCTTATACTGAATATGTTGGTGGTCTGACATAGTTTTCTCAGAAGACACCTCCCAGTCACATACTTCATTTACCAAGTCCATTGACCCAACTGTTATATCAATGACCTCCTCTCTATTAGCACTATGGAAGGTATGTACATTACCTTGATTAAAGATAAGCTGCTCTTCTGCCAGCAAATATTCTAACAGAAAGCTGCCTCTAGGGTTAAGATCAGAGCTTCCCCAGCACTTTGGATGGGAGTTGGCGTCACAATGAATGAGTACTGGGAGGCCCTTAGTTTTAGCATTATCGACTATTGTCATGAACATCTGTGATGGAGGTGGTTGCTGTGAATCAAATGGTAGATAAAAAGAGGCTGCAATGATTAGTCTGGACTTGCCATTTGACTGAATGTCCAATTACACTGCTACAGCATCACGGTTAGGTGGGGCAGTGCAGTGTGTGTCACACCTTTTGTTATGGCTACTGCTGCTCTGGGTCTATGGGTGCTCACATCATATAGAAGTGTACCCCCGGAAATCCCATAGCCTTCATCATTTAAGGCTGTTAGATGAGGACAATGCAAATATGCATCCTGCTAAAGCAAGTACACAGCAATATACTGGCATTTTTGTAGTGAATCAAGTTGCTCTATATACATTTTTTTAATCCCCACAGCCATAGAGACTAGGAGGTAAAGTGGGATTCAGTGCTTGATCTAACGTATCACTTTACCACTGACCATAAAGGTCAGCCAGCTCAGCTCCTAGTAGGACCTGTTCCCCAGGTCTGCAAAAATATCCAGTTATTGTTCATGCCGAGAAGCAGAAATTGACCAGTAGTCTGCTGCTCACCATGAACCACCTTCCAGACTTCAGACTCGGGTAAAGCCTCTGGAGTTGGAGCTGAATCACCTGGGGCTCTACAACTTTCCTAGGCACAAACACATCAACCCTCTTGAGGATTTGGAGGTCTCAAATCCTCTTGGCAGAGAACCCATGCTCTTCCTATATTGGAATCTTAGAGACAACTTGTACAAGCCAGTTCATGGCAGACTTGTCTGCGCAGGTCACCCAAAAGGTACCTTGTACAAGACCTGACTCACTGAACTGAGGCACTGGATGGTTATCCAGCATGTGATCAATGAGTCCCACCAGACTGACCCGCACATGCTTGCTCTTCTACTTTTATAGAAGTCTATACAGGCCATCATTTGGAAAGATGTCCTGCAAGTTCTCACCAGCAGCTAAAGCCATTGAAGGTGCTTGGGCACTGGATTTTTTTTAGGGCTTGGGCAATTCCTGGAGTCAAGGCCAATACCCTGTTTCTCTTATGAGTGAGAGGCCCAACCCCATCTCCAGCACTGTCTCTTCATGCTGGGTCTAGGTTTTTGAGCTGCCAAGCGTCTAGGAGGCTCACTCGCCAACTCCCACCTCCCAGCAGCCAAACCAGAGGAAGAAGTTGAAGGCTTTTTCTATCTCCTTTTCTTCTTTCCCTTCTTTTTCTGGAAAGGGAGAGACCATCCAAATCCTTGAAGAGTGCATTTCCCCCTAAACATTTTCTCCATCAGAGGTCCCAAACACCATTTCGGTGTCCTCGTTACCTGCAGATCCTAGCATCTGTGAGGCCCTGACTGCTCCCCAAGGAGGTGCAGTCTAGGGGCCACCCTCACACTGAGTATTCCCAGTAGACCCAGCAACAGTAGAGGCAGAAGCCCCCACCATTGCTGAGATCCCAGGTACTGAACCTTCTGGTTGCCTAAAGCCTAACACATAGGCATCAGGCTCCAAGACCAGAGTAAGGGTTGTATTAATCACTGTACTGCTGGCAAGCTCAGCTTGGTTCCCTACCAGACAGACCAGAGGCACGACCTTACGACCACCTGCAACACCCGCACCCAAGGCACTGCAGGTTGGCCAGGTCCCCAGAGATTTTAGGAACCCATTTTTACAGGTATTGGCAGCCAGTCCTTTGTCTGCTCGTTTTAAAAGCATTTGTCAAATTCACAAGTGTTGGCAGTGCACAAGGTTTAAGTAATAGTTTCCTTCTCCTAGGTGGGCTGCTTACCAAGGCTATCGAGCCCCACCAGCCCCACTGGTTTTAGTTGGTGGCACCCTATTCACCTTCTGGTTTATTCAAGCACACACCTGTACACCAATAACAGGGATCCCCAATCCACCACCCTGGGGACGCACCTCTATGCAGTTCAGCCTAAGTGCGAGGTTTTCACATTGTTTTTTGAATATAAATCAAGAAACTGTTGTTTCATTTCAAATTAGCATCAGCTGTGCCGTATTTTTTATATTGTTTTTGAAATTTTTTTTAGAAACATTTGGGAAGTTACTTCACTGCTTGAATGAAGGGTCATCAAGGTGATTCTTTTTTGCGGTCTAGAAACGATTTGTATTTAGATTACTAACAAATGTTGGGGATCACCTGAAAAATTGGCCTGGTGATAAGAAGGGTTCTAGTGTCTTGTTATAAGTAACTATTTGAACAATCTCAGTTTGAAGAAAAATAGTTTAATTCTGACCAAAATGACAAGCTTGTGACTAGGGTTTGGAGCTGTTTTAGGATGGCAGAAATTCCACTTTGGTATTGGTCTCTCAAAGACTAAACCATAAAGGTCATTGCAATAGCTGTTCCATGGTTATTTGCAAATACAAACAGGAGCAGATAGCTGTAGCACCTTTGATGTAGTCTGAGGTACTCCCTGTAGGGCTATAAAATGTTTCTGCCAAAACGAATGTGCTACACAAAACATTTTGTGGTACTTATGTTCATAAAACAGTGTTTGCATGAACCACTATGATATTTTTGAGTTTGTCATTGTTCTAGGACAGCAGCTTTGGCCCTGGCCCCACCCAGACAAGCTGTTAGCTTGCAATTTTGATCACAATTAAACAATATTTTCTTTACCTGAGATCATTCAAAGAGTCTTCATGTAATATATTAACTTTTCATACCTATTCCACGGAACCCCACTTCAGAAGATCTTAACTAACACTTTATTGTGGTCTACGTGGGATTGGCATTATAACAAATGTCTGAGATCGGCAAAGGATAGCCACAGCAAGCAATCTTGCATAAAATATTTGGCAATTGTTTTACACTGGATAACCTGCATGGCATAATTTGGGTTCAAACCTGAAACCTCAAGGAATACAAGACTGCAACACTGACCACCAAGCTGCCGCAGCTGACATTATATCACACAATTGTGTTTTCAAAACAACAACAAAAAAAATCTATTAATTCTATTAAAATTTTGTCTATCTATTAAGGGTGTAACGGTACACGTGGGTGCATTGAAATGTTTCAGTACGGCATGTTCGGTTCGGTCCACGTGTGTACCGTTTCGGTTATTTTTTCACTCATTAAATTTTATTAATGAGAGATTATGCACGGTGGAACTAAAGTTCCTAAGCGTGTTTCAGCAAGGCACTATAGTCTTGTAGCACACATAGCATTAGTATGTGTGCCGATGTTTCACAGAGATTGAATCTGCAGCAGCAACACATCTAACTTGTTAACGCACTTGAAACGACATCATCTGAACGTGAACGTCTCTTCTACAGAATAGCAGCTTGGTTGGTGCAAAGACCGATAACAGCAGCATTTAAACAACCTTTATCAGGTAATTCAGATCTGTCTGTCCAAAGCAATAACACAAGCTGTAGGCGTTTTGAAAGCTATGGATCTACGTCCGTATTCTGTTGTTGATGCGCCGGCTTTAAAGTTCTTGAGCCCCGCTATGACATCACATCAACACTTCAGCCAAAAAGTTGTATCAGCACTTTATGAAAAAGCTAAAACTGATATTGTCAACAAACCCTGGAGCCCAGATTAAAGCCATGCCACATGATGATGATGAACGAGAGATTCAACCACCTCATAACAAATGACTGTTCAAGAAGAGGTATTGTTATTTTATTATTATTATCTAATTAACTTTTTTAATTTAAAATTATAATCTTGTTAACTCATTTTTTTTTTTTTTACCTCTTTGTGTTTTATTTCCAGTCTGGGACAGAGACAGCAGCTGAGTCTTCTTCCTCTTCAGGGAAATTCGTTAAAGATTACCTCCAGCTAAGAAGTCTGTGATGACTGAACTTAACTTTTCCATGGACAGGTGGGAGAAGGTCCAAGAAGAGGTTGTGAGTGATGAGGACAAATACAGCCAAACTGCAAAATTAGCAAAACTCTACCTCTCTATTCCAGCTACTGTTGTTAGTGAGCGGTTTTCTCCACCGCTGGAGATATTCACCTCAACTAGATCTGTGCTTTTGGCAAAAAATGTGGACAGGTTGGTATTTTTGGCTAAAAACTTAAAACTTAGTTAGATTGTAAACAGTATGTTGCTGCCTATTGTTCTGGTTCTGACTGTTATTGTATTTATTAAGATTTTTATTATTGTTAGTATAGTTTATTTATTATAAAGAGTGCCGTTTATTTAAAATATCATACAAAATGGGTCACTTTTATTTATGTTTATATAAACATATTGTTTACTTGACATCCTTTCAAAATAAACTTTGAGTAAGTCTTTATTTCGGCCTTTTTTGTACCAAAAATGAACTGAACCGAGCCTTCCTTGAAACTGAACCAAACCAAAATGTGATTTTAGCGTACCGTTACACCCCTAATATCTATATTGTACCAATGCACAATGTCTTAGGCCACTGTACAAAAGCTGTAACATACATTATGAAATACAAATTAGTAAAAGTTATCTATCTAAGGAAGCCAGCTGATTGTGTTACATCTCCACTTTGTCACAACATCCCATTCTGAGCAGCACATGGTGACACTGGAAAGAAATTAATTAATTGGAAGAAACCACCAGCAGAACCAGCCTTAGGATATGTAGACTGGCTGGGGATATAGAGAGGACAGGAAAGAAATACAGACAAACACAAAATAGCTGGTTCAGGTATACTTTTGTTTACATTTTCATGCATATACATTTATGTATGATTATATATGTTATGTGTAATTGCTCCTGAAATTTAGCCTTGCAAGTCTAAATACCAGTTAAAAATCTTCTCCTGTCATTGCGTGTGGTTCTTTTGGTAAACAACATTAGTGAGAGAGGTTTTTGCCAATAATTGGTCTTTCGAGAGCCAGATCCAACAGCTCCTCTGGGATCACCAGGCTTGGACCTGAATCCGAGCACGGGGGATGAGGGTTGGGGGCCTTGTGCTCCTGAACTGAAAGCCCTCTGGCTTGTTGCTCTGTGAGCAGTGTGTGTTGGAGACCCTCTGAGAATGGTGAGTGCTACTAAGAACTTCAGAGACTGGTGAGTGCTAGAGATCCTCAGTGGACAAACAAACAAAAAAAATAGATTGGAGGAGCTGCCCGAAGATGAGTGAGAGGTGGCACAGGGAACACAGAGGAGAAACAAAAGACGGATCAGCTGAAACCGCACAGACTGACTGGGATCTAAACTTAGGGAACCTAATGTCAGAGATAAACTGATCAGGTAAAAACACAACAGAACTCACAAGAACACAGAAAGATGGAACATAATAACCATGAAAAGAATAAATATAAAAATATAAACTCAAAGAAGTACCAATAACTGAAATACACAGACAAGTCAAGCCATTTCGCAAATCACATATTTTAGATTTTAGTTAGTCTAAATGTGGGATTGGTTCATGTCTTTAGATGGGTTAATGCAGTCATAAACTGTGTCATCTCTGATTAACTCAGCATCCTTGAAGGTTCATTGTAGGTCAGAATGATTGCTCGGAGAATTAAGCGCACGTATAACTCAGATCGACACGTTGCTAATCAGATTTCAGCCTGAAAACGTGGCACCACCCAAATGGGTAATCATAAGAGAAAGTAGAAGGCAAGGCTCGTTGTTTTTTGCACTCTGATCAGACAATTTTGCATTTTCAGCATAAAATCTATCATGCACAGACTTGTGTGAATAGTAGCCTGTAAGCTTACATTCACTCATTCAACCTTTATTTATACAGGTTAGTCTCACTGAGTCACATGGACTCATTTTCAAGAGAGACCTGTTTTAGACAGACAACATATAAAGTACACTATATATAGTACAGTATAGTATACGTATATACAGTACGTATATGCTACTGAATTGGGCTTTGAGACATCAACCAAGAAATGTGACCTTATTCTTAAAGTGCACACTCATGAATAACTTTGAATTGTATACTTTTACTGATAGTGCAACGTGTTATTTCCCATTGAACCTTTACACGACCTCAGTGGTAGGAAGCTGGATATTGATCCATTGACATACACGTAAGAGAGTTGATTTATTCATTTCAGGGAAGTGCAGGACAGTCCGTTGTGTAAATCTCTATGCATGAATGCCTGAACATGAGAACCTTCGTGTAAATCCGTCTGGTACACGTATGCTTCTTCATGCACCAGTGATGACGACAACCACAGACACATTCAATCCAGCACCCAGGGTAAGTTATCAAGCTCACTGATGTTAATCTGGGATGGCAGAGTGTGACCGCCGTGAGGGAAAAGGGGAGTCAGGTCCCGTGTGGTCTCTAATAGACGGTCACACCTTTTAGACCATGCAAGATATGAAATATTAAAGGAGTGAGTGTTGGTGTCTCAGTGTGGGTGTTTCCAAATATATGTGTTAAAATGTTCTTGCATTTTTAGGCTTGTGAGTTCCAAAAATGAGTCGTCTGATGTGCTTGTTGGGTCCAAGAATGTTGTGGGAACAAAAAGTTGAAGTTGCTTTAAGCCCCTTGTGTGTATTAAGAATGCAGTGGACTCACAATTACGTCTGATAGGTCTATGATGGTTTTAAGCATGTGCATTCTAAAGCAATGTGATGGTTTATCTTTATGGTAGCAGCATAAATTATGTGTCAGCCAGCTTCAAGATGGTTGCCATAGGTATTTTTTTTTTAAATCTTAGAGAGAAGGCAAGCTTATGATCGAGAGGGCGCAGGTTCGAACCACCAGACCATTAAAACAAAATTTGGGTGGGACAAAAGAAGCCTGTCTAAGCATGCCTAACTAGGTAGCAAATAATCCTGTGAATATCTGATGGAGCTCACTCATGGGTGCCTGTGATGGCACTTTGTCAGTGTAATTGCAGATGAGCTGTATAGTTAAGGAAAGTCTGTCTTTCATCTTCTGAATGCAGAGACAGTTGAAGGAGAGGTGAACCTTGGAGCGCAGGAGTCAAGCTTGTTAGCATGCAGCTGAGTGGCTGCTGGACGAAGCTTTGTTGATCATGAAATTTTCATGGATAATTGGACGTTATGAAGATTAATGTGCATTAGTTTCACAGAGTCACAGGAGAAAGACTCTGCAGCTAAAGATGACTTTCCAGGGTACTGGCTTGAACCTGGGTTCTAATCCTTCACTGGATCACTTCATTTTATGCGTTTGTTGTGAATTAATTATTTTGTGTTCTTTAAAAAATCTCAATACATTTGTGCCTGAACTTCCTTGTAAGTTAGTCTAAATCACTCCTACTATAGAAGGCATGAAAACAAATCTTATTGTGTGTTTCAATCTGATTAGCGTTATTTCTATTAAATTACATATATAAAGATCCTTGCACCGCAGAAGACATGATCCTTAAAAGTGTCCTTATATTTTTTTGAAAATATTAAAGCTTACAGGGAATTATTGTGTATGAAAATAAATCAAGTAACATTCTTGGAGGAATGCATATGGTGCACTTCATGTCATGCCAGAGATTTAAACAAAGGTAATTTTACGTTGAGAAATGACTGAGCTGTATTTGTTCTGATGGCTTCTTCACGGTTTCCTCTCTTCAGGGGTCGCCACAGCAAGTCGTTCTTATCCATCGTCCTCACTCCAACTACCCCCACGTCGTCTCTAACTGCAACCAGCAGTTCCATCCAGCTGCATTTCTAACATCCTTCTACCAACATACCCACTGTCCCTCCTCTGGACATGTCCAAACCATCTCAGTCTGGTCTCTCTAACTTTATCTCCCAGTTGTTCAACCAGTTCTGTACCTCTGATGATCTCGAAGGGGACCTCAACAGAACATGAAGAAGCTAAGACATCACCAGTGGTACATTTACTACTGTTTGAAATCCTTGGGTTTAACTTAAAGAAGAAACCGTCCAGAAGACCTGACTTATCCTTGTTAGATTTTTCTACCTGGATTACTGAGCATGCATCAGGACACTTGGGTATAACTCTTTAAAAAGTGTGTTGCTTTTCAGTGTGACTGGTCAGAATTATAAAGTAAAGCTGAAAAGTGGAGTAAAAAAAAAAACTTTACGCAATGTCTGTATGGCATTGCCATGAATATTATTTTAGGTGTGTAATGTTGATGCAATCTCTGCCTTTACGGCTATAAATTATTCAAACGATCAGTGCAGCTGTTTTGCAATTCTGGCAACTGATCTGAGACCAGCTGAGCCAACAACCAATTCTCCATTCATACCTGACCTAGAGCAGCAACAGAGGAGTCCTGACAGGTAAATAATTAAAGCTCACCGTTTCAGTGCTCAAACTGGCCACTAACAGCAGACAGCTTTCTGGCAGGAGAGGTTTGACCATAAATAACCGTGCACATGTCATACAAAAAACAATTACTGGAAAACTCCCTGCTACAAAACTTGGTTTTCCACTGCGGAGTAACTCAGATTTAAACATTAGCAACACAGGTTAAATATATTTTTATTTGGACAGACTGAAATCTTACAATTTGAATGATGATGATTTATGGTTAAAACAGTAACATCACATGTACTGAAGACAACTTTTTGAAATACCAAGACCTTAAGTACTGTATATCTTCTTTCTGCTAGAGCCCAAAACAGACCAGAATATATTCAAATACATACTTTGTGCACCATGTCTTGTCTCCTGTAGGATTTAGAAAAATATTTCAGTTTTACTTCTGGCTCTATGAAACAAAATTCCTCTGTGAAGTCTGTCAAAACAGTTTTTTTTAATAGTCAACGTCTGACCCACAATTACCCACAGTAACTTGCTGCTTGTCACTTTAAAACAAATCGATTACATTAAAGACCGTTGTTTCATTCAACCTTTATTTAGACAGGTTAATCCCATTGAGCCTCGGGGACTCATTTACAAGAGAGACTTGATTTTACCAAAAGTGATCACTGCATCACTTCATATATGTTAAAAATAATTTATACAAAAACAAATCTAACAGATTAAGGCTTGGCACAATTGGAAAACAAAAAGATCGAGTCTAATAAAAGTCTAACAGAACTGACTGACAGACTTGTCTGTACATTTTTGCTTCAGTAAATGTGTATCTGTTCCTGCATTGTTTGGTTTACAAATTAAGCCCTGATCATAGGTCATCTCCTCTACATGGATGAGATCAAGCTGTATACCAAAAATGAGTGAGCCATCGATTCCCTGATCCAAGAGAATGGAAAACTGTACAGTGGCATTTGAGTGTGGACTGGAGGTCCTAAAGTCAAAATGGGAAACTCCACCACAGGTGGTGGAAAACAATGGGACCAAGACTTGTGGGACTTCTAGATCCAGCATGACAAATATCCAGGCTAACCAACCAGACGTGGTAATTGACAGAGGACATGGGGATATATGTAGCAATCTCAAGACTAACATCTGAATAAAGGCACACAAAAAGCTTGAAAAACATCAAGAACTCAGTGGTGATCTGACCACTCAGAGAGGCTTCACCAGAGGTAGCATTATTGATGGTGATAGAAAGAGCTAAAACAGGCAAATAACCAGCGGTCTTCTCAACAATCTCTAATGTTTAAAAAGAGTCAAGAGTATTGGTTACATTAAATATTTTTTTAATGCAAAATCAACACCCTATAGAGTAAAACAACCCCCCCCCCAAAAAAAAACAAACAAAAACAAAACAAAAAACAAACAAACAAAAAAACCCCACATCAACGATATTGAAAAGCAAATCCTGGTTTGCATGAAAAGACATCATGACCCCTCCGCTTACCCTGACCTCTAGAATCACAATTTAATCCACCTTCCACTCTTAATAGGAAAGGAAGATAGACTCAGTGGGGAGAGCTATTACATTGTTGGATCAAATATGAACTTTGACCTCTTGAGCCAGATGGCCATCAATATATTTCCCCCACCCACACACTCACGCAGTGGACTGACATCATGCAAATAAATCTTTCAGGACTAATATTTTACAAATGCTTTTGGATTCAGCACTGGTTAGGGTTGGAAAGCTGTGTTTGAATCAACCACACGATTCTGTTAGTAATATAATTCAAACAGATGAAACCAGAGAAGAAATGGCTGGTCTTTCATAGAAAATCAAAAACAACAGATTAGCTCAAACACCTCTTACTAGCTGTCAGCATGGTGATAGAATGATAATGATTTGGGCTTGTTGCAGTCACTTGGGTCACTTTCACAAATACTTACTGTTCTTGTCTTGCAGATGCGCCATGAGGAGGAGAGGAGAGATCCAGGTGAGTGTTGGTGGAGAGCGGAGCAGGTTGACCCAATCTGATTTGTTTGGTGGTTTGTAGTTGAAGGGACACGTTGCTCCACAGGTGAGCCACAGAGGAGAGACGAGATCCTTGGAAGGACTCGAAAGAGCAGGACATGGGAGTCTCTAAAGAAATCACAGGGGGTAAAAACCATCTGTAGTCAAGATGTTAGTTTGACTGTACATGAATTACCATAAGGCAGTTGATGTCCCAGCACTGAAGAGGCGTCTGGTTGGGGTTTGAATACACCAGCAGGTCAGTCCTCCTCAGGTAGCAGCAGGTGGGTTGAGTTAGTGATGACTGGCTGTGGAGAGACTGAGTGATAGAAAACCCAGAAATCCTACACGTTGTGGTGAAGAGGGAGCTGAGCTGGAAGGCAAAGCTCTCAGTTTACCATTCGGTCTACGTTCCTACCCTCACCTATGGTCACAAGCTCTGGGTAGAGACCGAAAGAAAAAGATCGTGGATACAGGTGGTTGAAATGAGTTTCCTCCGCTGGGTAGCTGGACTCTCTCCCTTAGAGATAGGGTGAGAAGTTCAGTTATCAGGAGAGACTCAGAGTAGAACTGCTGCTCCTCTACATTGAGAGGAGCTAGTTGAGGTGGTTCAGGTATTTGGTAAGGATGCTCCCTGGGCACCTCCTTAGGGAGGTGTTTCAGGCATGTCTTACTGGGTGGAGACCCTGGGGAAGACCCAGGACACGCTGGAGAGACTATGTCTCTTGGTTGGCCTGGGAACACCTTGGAGTCCTTCCAGAAGAGCTGGAAGAGGTACTGCGGAAAGAGATGTCTGGACCTCCCTGCTCAAGCTGCTGCCCCAACAGCCCAACTTCAGAACAAGTGGAAAATAATGCATGAATAGATGGATGGAAATACACGTAAATAAATAAATAAAAATCCCGGGGCAGCACGGTGGCGCAACTGGTAGAGCTGCTGCCTCTCAGCGAGCAGGTCCCTGGTTCAAACCCCGGTCCAGGGGCCTTTCTGGGTGGAGTTTGCATGTTCTCTCCGTGCATGCGTGGGTTTTCTCCGGGTACTCCGGTTTCCTCCCACAGACCAAAAACATGCGTGCTAGAATGATTTGTAACTCTGAATTGTCCCTAGGTGTGAGTGAGAAAGTGAATGGTTGCTTGTCTATGTGGCCCTGTGATGGACTTGCGACCCATCCAGGGTGTACCCCGCCCCTCGCACAGCGATTGCTGGAAATGGGCTCCGGCGACCCCCGTGACCCAAAATGGAACAAGCGGGTAAAGATAATGGATGGATGGATGAAATGGCTCACCATATAATTATTCCAATTTAATCTTCCAACATTAATCTGACACATCTTTATTATGTTGACTGTTGTTCAAGTTGTTAAAAAGTGTGTAACTTTAACTGCAGAAAGAAGAAACAGGAAGAGGAGGAAGCAGAACAGAAGAGGAAAGCCACAGAGGCTGCATATCAAGGTAGGTCCAAGAGCCTTTAATTATTTTAATACTTACACCCCCTCTATAAGTGCTGGAACACGGAGGCCAATTCATTTACTTTTACAAAAGGCAGAAAAGAGGAATACCACACAGATGGTGTTCTGTGGAAAAACTGGGTGGGCCTAAATTGATGTTGTGCAATCAGTGCAGAAAGTTTTTCTGACCTGCAGATGATTAAACTGTGTGTAGATGAGCAGCATGTGTTATCATCCGAACAGAAACTAGGCTGTGTTTACATGAAAAGCTGTAATTCAGTATTTACCATATGAAGCAAAGTTTTCTGTGAACAAACAGTTTCTGCAGGACTTTGCAGTGACAGGCAGATTGTTCTGCTTCTTTTCACATCATGTGTAAAAGAAGAGCTCGATCTCTCTCAGGAGAGTTGCTGTTGCAGATGAGGCACTTCTGCACCTGTACACTTTTTAAAAATTGTTTGCTTTCAGTTTTGTTCTGTTTTTATTACTCTCCGTCAAGCCTATTTAGTTTACCTAATTCTAATTCTCAGAGTTAAAATCATAAAGTGAAATCTGTTTGCCTCGCTTCTGTTTCTGACAATCTGAGCTGAGCCTTCATCAGCTGACCTTTAACTGCCCACATTTGGATTCACATTCACTTCAAAACTACTTTATTACAGTAATCTCAAAGGGAAATTAAATAAACATTCAGAACATGTGAATAAAAAAAATTGATAATAAAGATTTTTGATGTTTTCATGTTTCTTTTCTGTTTCAAATGTTTGATGTTCACTAGATGGAAACTATTGTACAAAGTAAAGCTTTTGGCCGGACAAGGACCTTTGACCTTTGGCAACATGATGGTTTCGCACTGTTTCTTCACAGCAAGAAGGTCGTGGGTTCAATCCCCATCTTGGACATGGGATCTTTCTGTGTGGATTTTACGTGTTCTCCTCATGTTTGTGTGGATTTTCTCCTCCGGGTGCTCTGGTTTCCTCCCACCATCTGAAAACATGTACGTTAGGCTGCCTTCAGGCCCAGGCCTCCCTTGCAAAAGAGATCTAGGATCTCAATGGGATCTGGTGAAATAAAGGTTGATAAATAAATACTAAATAAATCAACTAAGCAGCTGTTTCAGGTTTGTGGTGGCGCTAGGGGTGTTCGATGGCTCAAATATAATATCGTCATCAACAAAAAAGGTTGAATCATGTCATCTGGACTTCGTTTTTT
>NC_056498.1:14127594-14142681 GCF_014905685.2 Nematolebias whitei
TGTTGGAGGAAAAAATTGGGTTATTGAGGTTAGAAAATCATTGCATTAGGGTTTATTTTGCAAAATTTCTTTAATTTTTCTAGAAAAGGGTTTGTTATTAGATTGCTTAGCTGCGGTGACCATCTTGTATGAGGTTGGCTTTCAAAGTCAACCAGTTGTGCAGGTAGCTGTTTATTTTAAAAATCTGATTAAAGTGCATCCAGGGTTTCGAGAGACATTTTCCTAACAAACTGCTTGATAAATCCATCCATCCATTATCTTTTACCCGCTTCGTCCATTTTTGGGTCACGGGGGTCGCCTGTGCCCATATCCAGCAATCACTGTGTGAGGGACGGGGTACACCCTGTACAGGTCTCCAGTTCATCACAGGGCCACAGAGACAAACGAGACAAACAATCATTCACTCTCTCACTCACACCTAGGGACAATTTAGAATTACCAATCAGCCTAACATGCATGTTTTTGGTCTGTGGGAGGAAACCGGAGTACCCGGAGAAAACCCACACATGCACGGAGAGAACATGCAAACTCCACCCAGAAAGGCCCCTGGACTGGGATTTGAACCAGGGACCTGCTCACTGAGAGGCAGCAGCTCTACCAGTTGTGCCACCGTGCTGCCCTGCTTGATAAATCCAACAAAATTAAGTCAGCTCCTCTGGATGATTTCTTTATGATGAAACGTTTCGTCTTTCACCCAAAACACTTCATCAGTCGGAGGAGTTGCAACAAACCCAGTCTTATAAATAGCACCTTCACACAGTGGGTCAACCAGTTTGATGGTGCTCAGGTGGTGTCTGGAGTCCACCTTCTTCCCCTCCAACTCGTTTGAGGCAGTCATGGCCAAAGTGGTTCAAAATATCCTGATTCCAGTGGTGTAGTTTATATTTTTGTAGTCGTTATACCGCAGTGAAGTTAGTTTAATGTTGGATGTTGGACACCGCTGAAGCCACGGAGTGCGAATGTCCAATGTAAAACTAATTTTACCGTGGTTGGTCCATATACTGTGCTTAGAGACCAAAGTACACTGGTTAGTACAATGTAATCGTCCATTTACTTTTAAGCATATTGAACATTTCCAATTTTCTCTGATGCTTATATTTGAATAAATGAACACAAAACTTTGTATAACATTTGGCTTTGTATTAAAAACATGTTATATAATTTATAAAACAGTATCAAAGCAAAAAATGTTCAAGTATTAAGTAGTAAGTACAGAAGTATTGATTATACAATAATTCGCTGGATAAGCGAATGTAATAAACAAGCGTTGCATACCGATAGATTGTTACGGAAGAATTTAACGTATCAATGACGCGTGTCTAATGATATGTCATGTATCATTGGGCACTTTTAAGTGAGTATACTGAAATTCTTAAGCTTTTCTAGTGGGTATACTCCATGCGCATCATGTAGACTACACCACTGCCTGATTCATGCTCAATAATCCGTGTTTTGGATGAAAGATGAAACGTTTCAACAAAAAGAATATGTATAAAAAACCTGACTTAACCTTGTTGTGTTTTTCTACCTGGATTATTGAGCATGAATCAGGAACGGCTTGATAAATGTCAGCAGCCACCATGAGGACAGAGCAGAGGCGCTGCAGCTCTCGGCCAGCAGGTGTCGCCACTGAGCCATCCTCAGGACGCAGTTTGGCACCGAGTCTCCTCCACGTTGTGCCCCCTCGGTCCCACCCACCTTGCCTCACTCTCTCGCAGCCTTCCAGCAGCATCAGTCTCCTCAGCATGGCTGCCTGTGCTCACCTCTACCTCCTCCTGTTAGCCGCCACCCCGGCCCGGATCCCCGCGGGACCCGCGCGCTGTGACAGCCGGGCTTTGAGCCGGCGCGGCGGCCAGGACGGCTCGTTTGACACGGACGGCGGTGGACAGGGAAGAGGCTCCCTCCCGCCGGGCTCGCACGCGGATGATGATGGATCTGTCGGTCCGGGTAGACCCCCCCGCTTCAGGAGAGCCACGTCCTGGGATAAACAGATGTCCCTGCTCAGCAGCTCGTTCGTGCTCAAAGGGGATGCGACCCACAACCAGGCGATGGTGCACTGGACAGGAGAAAACAGCAGCGTGAGTAACCCCCCCATCTCCTGTCCCATCACAATCCGCTGACTCTGACCGTCTTTGTTCCCTCCCACCATCACCTGAAGCAAGTTATTGTTCTGATTGTTGGGACACACCTCCACCACCACATGCGCACAGACACGGGGGTCCAGGGTCACGGCCAGGTTCTGGTGGGGGTGTGGACATGAACATCAGCTCTGCTCATTCTGTTTCATTACTGAGGAACTTCAGAGCTGATCTGATATCAGCTGAAAGTTCCATGTCAAATATAACATGTAGAAATCATGTCTCTGATGTATAACTTCTATAAATCAGTGGGAGTTCAAGACGCATCCACAATTTGTTTGAGTTGATTTTTACAACTCCTGTTTTTAAACTAAGACACGTGAGCTTGGTGGTGTCTGAAAATTGTTTTAACGCTCTTTCAGTTGAAGGAATTTTATTTTTTGAGATTAAGCTCTTTTAGACAGTTTGGTTAGTATACCAACTAAACAGCCTTAAATGGTGAAATGTGTAATAAAGCTGTAAATTGATCATTATGAAGTTTTCCACCAAAGTTTCAAGACAAGTTGGCTCATAATTCATAACTTATGTTGGGTTCGGAGCATGGTGTCTGCTATAATAGAAACAGAGAAGTAGTGTTCTGAATCCACCTCAGTCCTAACTTTAAGGAATTTATTTTATTTAAGTTTATTTGATAGGGACTGAGCCACAATAACATCCATGCCTGTATCATGGTGCTCTGTCTCTAGATGGGCTTTTATACACAGGATATCTAAAATACTATTAAGAAGTGGAATGGCAATCAAAGGATAAAATATATATCTGAGTTGTGGGTGAAACATGGATCAAGTGAAAGTTGCTTTAAACAGAAGCACTCTTTGTGGATGGATATATTGACGGGGGTGCGGTGGGGGGCATTGAGTGGTGGTGTCTGGTCGGGACATCACTCCCAGTTAAAGCTGTTTTGTCTCTAATCGTATTATAATGCAGTTTGAGGGAGTGCAAGCGCCTCTGGCACTGCAGGAAGCAAACCAGTGTGCACAGATTTAACGATTTGTTGGGTTTTCATGATCAACTGGTCGGTAAATAATCTGACACGCATAGATGTCATGTTAAAGGATTATAGGCAGACGCTAAAAAGAAAAGGAAAGCTGCTATGGGGCGCTCCGCGAGAGGAATCCAAACCAACGGAGAAGCCCAAGCAGCTGAACGTCAGCAGCTGGAGGGTTTTGAAAATGAGCTGAGGTGAGAAACTGAGCTGAATGCAAATTAGTGTTGAAGGAGGTGAGGTTTGAGTTTTACTCACTCAGAGCTCAGAGTATAAGGATGCTGCATCTAAATATTAAGTAGTCTGCATTTACAGTAACGCTTTTAGCCACCCAGTAACTCTGATAAGACGTCTGGTGCCAAGAGGGGTTTAGTGTTTCACCCAAGAACACTTTAACACTTTGAGGGGCTGGGAATAAAATTGCTAACCTTTGATTTAGAGGAGGGCAGCACGGTGGCGCAACTGGTAGAGCTGCTGCCTCTCAGCAAACAGGTCCCTGGTTCAAACCCCGGTCCAGGGGCCTTCTGGGTGGAGTTTGCATGTTCTCTCCGTGCATGCGTGGGTTTTCTCCGGGTACTCCGGTTTCCTCCCACAGACCAAAAACATGCATGTTTGACTGATTGGTAACTCTAAATTGTCCCTAGGTGTGAGTGAGAGAGTGAATGTTTGTTTGTCTTGTTTGTCTCTATGTGGCCCTGTGATGGACTTGCGACCCGTCCAGGGTGTACCCCCGCCCCTCGCACAGTGATTGCTGGACATGGGCACCAGCGACCCCCGTGACCCAAAATGGAATAAGCGGGTAAAGAAAATGGATGGATGGATGATTTAGAGGACGATCTCTCCAAGCTATGATGAGTCTTTGGCTATGAGTGGGTATAAGTAAAACATTTTGGGTGCATATAAATATTCTTGAGCGTTGAGTTTACGAAGTTTCTTTCCAGTCATTTCTATGCATTTTCTTCAAAGAGCCAGACTTCCTTGCAGTCTTTTAAAAGTGGTCCTAAGTAATTCTGCACACCACCTGAACACTGGCTGACAACATTAACTGTGCATCTGGTGATTTCAAGTTCAAGTCCAGGTTCAAGTTCAAGTCAGCTTTATTGTTGTTTCCATTAGGGATGCACGATATTATCGGCATAGTATCGGTATCAGCCGATATTAGCGATAAAGTTAAATATCGGACATCGGCCAATCCATCAAAAATAATTTACAGATTTAAAAGGTGCTGTTTTTTAATATTATATATTTATATAGAGTTACATCATTTTCAGCCCCTTTTTTGGCATCTGTATTTGGTAGCAGGCCAAATTGATAAAGACCATACAGAGTAATGTAGTATTTTAACCAAACAGCAGAGAAAGCTATGTAGTCTCTGTAAGTAGGTTTAGGGCGAAAAATATTGGTATTGTTATCGCTTATTGGCCAAATAAGTTTTAACATATCGGATATCGGCTAAAAATCCAATATCGTGCATCCCTAGTTTCCATCACATGTGGTAGAACGAAATTATGTACACAGGGTCCAAGTTACTCCCAAAAAATAGCAAAATATTAAGTATAAAAAGAATAGTAAATAAGGATTTAAGATATACGCTAAACAAATTCAATTCAATTCAAAATTCAATTCAAAAATACTTTATTAATCCCAAAAGGAAATTATTTGTTGTTGTAACTCATTATCCTCATTTCATTAAGAGATGTTATAGATGCTGATGGCTGTAAACAGGAAGGATCTCTTGTAAAGGTCCATCCCACAGTGGATCCTAAGAAACTGGCTGCAGATGCCGTCCGATCCGTCCACCCAGACTCGGCTGGCCTCTCGGTTCCCCCGGGCTGTAGGACCGCCTGAATGCCGGGCAGAACTCCTCCCAGAGCGATGGCCACTCCTCCCAGCAGTCTGCCAATCTCCTCGTCACTGTGGACATCCAACTGTAGGTGCCGAGGGACGATCCTGTCCTTCCGCTGTCACGAGCCGTGTTTCCTGCTAGTTCCAGGATCTCAGTGGTCAGGCACTCAAGCACAGCTGGCAGGTAGATGAGAATGCATCTACAGAACATCCTTTTCAACTCACTTGAGATTTGGGGCTGTAGTTGAGATATTATTTGAGCTTTTGAGATGTTAATCAGCTGCTGTTGGTTGTAGAAAACTGCCTTGTTGCCATGGTTACACATCATAACAAATGTCCAAAACAAAAAAAGTCTCAGTAAAAATCCTTCCAGCTGCACAGCATCTGATACCAGAGGAAACAATCATCCAAAAAAAGTGATTTACATCCAGAAAAAGAGGAATTAAAGTTTCCAAAAGCAAAATCTCAGAATGAAAGTAACAGAGCTGCTCCAACATGCAGCCACCTTGAGCGGCACAATTCTAGAACCACAAATACCAGACGGTACGCCAAAAGATCTAAGCTATACGCTAAACACTAATAATGTAAAACAATACGACATAACAACAGCAGCCTGAACCTGAGTCTACGGTGAGCTGATGGGTATAAATACAGCAGCATGAGATAATCAGCAGCATGAGATCAGCAGCATGGGTAATCAGCAACACAGCTTCGTCACATATCACCAATTAAAGTGGCATTACAGTGATTTTTCTTTTCTTTTTTCACAGTGATTATCCTGTTTAAGAATTTATGAGTCTTAACAGCTTCAGGGTAGATGCTGTTCCTCAGTCTAGTGGTTCTAAGCCATGGTTCTACACTTTAAACCACTAGTCAATTAATTATTATTGTTTTTTTTTTACCAAAACATATTAGTGTTTCCTCTAGGTTTATGGCCTTGGGAAGATTCATCTCAATAACAGCTTTAATAGTTTTATTAGTTGGATTTTACAAAGTCTGCAACTTTGATTGATTGCACTGATTGTGTCAAATTAGTTTGTCTACCGGTAGTTGCCTGTATTGTTACTGTTTTTAATATTCAAGTACTTCAAAGACAAGAAAGTCTATAAATCAGTATAGTCAAACATAATAACCCTCATAGTGTGGAGTTCATGAGTCAAAATGTAATTACAGTAATAAAGCTCTTTAAAATTGACACTGAAAGGGTGTTTTTGCCTTTATATAACTGTTATATTAATAAGGATGTATTAAAAAAATTATAGCACAGGTAGACCTTTGCACAGTATAAAACAACTTAAATATTGCCATTTAAATTTGCATGACTCCTAGATTTCTGAGTTAAAATTACTTTATTTTACTCAGATTTGAATGTGAAAGATTTCAGCTCATTTAGTAATTTAATGCAATATATTTTTCATATGCTGGACATGGGCACCGGCGACCCCCGTGACCCAAAATGGAAGAAGCGGGTAAAAGATAATGGATGGATATTTTTCATTTTAGATCATTTATTGAATTACGTGGATTACAGTACAGTTACCTTATAGTATGGTTAAAAAACACAAGCTTAACACATACAGATAACAAATCCTTGTTTATTAGCTATCCTAAGAAAGCACGCAATACTTAAGAAAAGCTACAAACACAAGAAACTGATGCTCAGAGAGAGACCATTGTGAGTTAATAAAAAAGGTAAACAGAAACATAACTTTGCATTAATCCTAGGCTTCCAAATAAAAGTCTTTTAGTGTTAGTATAGTTTAATTGCAAGAACTAAAGTTGCAGAAAACAATGAGTTTACCTGAGAGTGTTTCAAACAGGCTGCACGCACCCATCAGGAGTTTAGTCACATGTGCAAGTCGGATGTGTCTGTATGCCAATGACGTTAGTCTTGAAAGCATTAATGTTTAATACAAAGTTAAATTTGACATACATAAGTCCTGGGGGGTCAGGGAGAGGTGTAGGAGGAGGGGTGATGATGGAGGGGAAAAGGGGCATTTGGTGTCTCCCCATCTACACAGAATTGGTTTTGTGTGAACATGTATGGATATTTCATAATTTGTTTACATACCATGATTTTTATAGCAGGGTGGGTGGTTCTGTAGGGAGGGTGGGACGCCCTCCTTGGGTAATGGTGCATTTTTAAGCCTTGCCAGAGATGCCTTGGTTATGTCTTTGTGTAATTTATGAGGAGCTGAGGTCCATTTGCTGCTGTTACCCCATGGAGGTGCCATGTGAGGTAGTCACAGGGCTGAAATGGTTTGTATGTGTAAAGGGCTATGCATATATGATGCCGCAGTTTTATTTAGGACTCCGACACCAATAGAAATAATCTCCCAGCTGGCACTTTATGCTTTATGCTGTTTGCTGTTCCAGAAACAGTACATTTTTATGTGTAGTCACTCCCGGCTGGGATATCAGAATTCCTGTAACAACTCCTGAATGCATTTAAAAAAATTTAAATTACTTTTTTTTTTTACATTTTTGTTGATGTTGTAGGGTTATTTCATGTAAAATAAAAAAGAACAACTTTTACAGGTAAGAAAAACAGATATGACTCTCCAAATGTTTGTAGACACAGGTGTGCCTACCTGCCCTGTGGTGCTGCGTAACCTCATGTAAAGATTTGGGATGCACGATATTATCGGCATTGTATCGGTATTGGCCGATATTAGCGATAAAGTTAAATATCGGACATAGGCCATTCCATCAAAATAACTCACCGATACAAAAAGGTGCTTTTTAAAATACATATTATGTATTTATATAGTGTTACATCATTTTCAGTTCCCTTTTTGACATCTGTATTTGGTAGCAGGCCAAATTGACAAAGACCATGCAGAATAAGCTCATGTTTTAATTCCACAGCAGAGAAAACTATGTAGTCTCTGTAAGTAGGTCTAGGGAAAAAAAAAGTTTTTGGTATTGGTTAACGGCCAAATAAGTTTTAACATATCGGATATCGGCCAAAAATCCAATATCATGCTTCCCTAGTATAGATGCATGTGTAGGTTGTCTGAATCAGAAAACTGTATCATCGCTACACTGACCAACCCTGGACTAAGCTCTGTGCGATACTTTTCTACTTTATGGACTCAATGGCGAAGTCTGGCTCTTTGAAGAAAATACATAGAAATGACTGGAAAGAAACTTTGTCAACTCATGGCTCAAGAACATTTATATGCACCCACAATGTTTTACTTATACCCACTCATAGTCAAAGACTCATAGCTTAGAGAACTCGTCCTCTATAGAAAAGCTTTTTAACTCTGTGTTCTTGTTGTTTTGTGTATGGATCATATATTGTGTCTGAAATAAAGTAAATGATGATGATTGTTATTTATTGATTTACTTGACAATTTATTGGTCTAGATTGGCTATTCTAAGAAGAAAAAATGTTAAGCTATTTGATGTAACACTGTGTTATTACAGTACGTTCAACTTGATGTGCACTTTGTTTTTATAGCAATAAGTGATGCACTGCTCTGCGTCATTCCCATCCATCATCCATTATCTTTACTCAATTCTTCCTTTTCGGGTCATGGGGGTCACTGGTGCCCATGTCCAGCTATCACTGTGTGAGAAGCAGGGGACACCCTGGACAGGTTGCAAGTCCAGTGTGTTTTTAGTTTAGGGGAAGTTTGCATCAAGGTGTGATGGTGTGTTGTAGCGATCAGAGATCATCTTTGAAGCTACCCATTTGCAAAATTTAGTATCAGAGATGCCAAACACATTTTATTGTAAGCGTTATATGTCATTGCAACTCAAGTTACCCTTCATGTACCTTTAAACATTGTGGGACAAGGCTAACTAGATTGGTGATTTAATGACCTAAAGAGGGGCTTGTCTTTGTGGCCATATCTTGGAGCTGCTTTGTGAAAGGGACTACTTTTTTCTGTGAATATCATCACATGGCCACAAACCAGGGATCTCACATCATAAGACCTCTAAGATAGACTCTGCTAAAAATACTTGTTTATTTTAAATTCAATGGAGTCCAATAAATCTGGAATTCAATTTAGTCCAGTTTATTTGCATAGCTCCAATTGACAACAAAAGTCATCTATAGAGAAAATGTTTAAATCACAAATCTCTTTTAGATCTAGATTAAAATGTAAGTACAGGCAAGTCATGTTAGTATAATAAAATGTATTATCTGAATGTATTATTCAGCACATTATAAAATGCCAGAGAACTGTGTAGAATCTTTGTCGCAATACCTCATCCTGAGCAGCACCTTGTTCACAGTGGAAAGGAACAGCTCCATTTGAACAGCAGACCAGGCCCAGGATGGGCGGCTGTCTGCGTCGGCTGGCTGTTCCAGTCGAGAGAACAAAAAACAAACAGAAAGAACGCAATGCAAGTTAATCGCAGCAATAACTGTATGCACAAACATGGAGAGAAAGCATAGTGAGGAAATGTGGTCCGTTTACACGTAACTGCCAGCAATCCAAGCCCATAGCGACATAACTAAGGGATAACTCAGGAAAACCATGCCTGCACTAACTATAAGATTTCTCAAAATGGAAAGACTTAAGCCTAATCCTAAAAGTAGACAATGTGTAAGCCTCTCGGACAGAAACTGGAAGTTGGTTCCACAAAAAGGGGAGTCTGATAACTGAAAGATCTGCCCCCCCTTCTATTTTTGAAAACTCTAGGAACTACAAGTAAACCTGCAGTCTTACAGTGAAGTGCTGGAAAATAGGACATAATATGTAAGGTTGGTTGTTGAGACATGTTTAGGATAGAAGTAAGATTTTAAATTCTATAGTGGATTTGACAGGGAGTCAAAGGAGCGAAGCTAAAACTGGAGAGATATGATCTCTCCTACTAACTCTCATAACTCCAGCAGCAGCATTTTAGTTGAACTGAAGACTTTCAAGAGTTTGAAGTTAACCCTAAAACATACATTTACGTATTTTTTGGGGAAAACAATGTTTCCAAAAACATTCCCGTTGTGTTTGTGCATTTTGTGAACAAGTTAAAATTGTGTCAGAACTCCAACAAGCCTCCAATACTCTGCATTTCTGACCAGGCATTCAGGAGTAAAGAGCTGAGATTCTTCCACATGACTCCAGCTTGTCTTTAGTTGAACTTTCCCATCTCACTTTTTTGTGCCTACTCGAGGCGATGAGTCTGTGGGGATCCTTACGCTCATCACTTGTTTCCCGTGCTGCCGAAACTTCAATCTTGACTTATCCTCAATTAACTCAGTGTGGGTTTGTACATTGAAAGGTCGACAAGACTGAGTTCATCCCAGCCTAATAAACACAGAAAAATGGGGCCGTTCAATTTCCACAGTGCTGACATTTATGAGCGGTGAGCAGATTGATGGACGGTAAAAATGAATCTCCACCTCCCTTCCTGTTTCATTATGTCTTATCCGAATCTTTAAGGTGCGGGATGTAAATCTCTGAAGAAAGGGTCAACGGCTCAGAGGGCTTCAGTTATCACATCTGTCTTGATAATGTTTGGTAAGACATATGATGGAAACCAACTTCCACCTCATAGACTCATCGATTTGAAAAGAAGGTGAAACACGAGCAGATTTTTAGTGAAAGTTTTGCTGCTGAAAATAAATCCATGTGTACGTTCCTGCCTTCCTGTAACGGGGATGTGTGCTTTACTCTGGCACGCCTTGATTGGTCTATTGATGGATTAGAGCATAATAGAGGTTCCCCTCAGGCAACCTCCAAAGGTTTATTTGAAGAGACGAGATTATGTGACTGTGTGTGTAAGAGGCAGGAGTATAAAGAAGAGCAAGTAGGAGTGGGTTATGCAACTTTAATTCAATTACATTCCATTCATGTACCACACCATCAGCATTTTAAACCAAAAACAGCTGAGAGAAGATTTAGAGGAACATGTCTAAGGCTACTAAGATGATCAATTTCTGTATTTATATTAAAGATAATACAAACAGGATTCCAAAAAAGTTGGGACACTAAACAAATTGTGAATAACAACTGAATGCAATGATGTGGAGGTGCCAACATCTAATATTTTATTCAGAATAGAACACAAATCACAGATCAAAAGTTTAAACTGAGAGAATGTATCATTTTAAGGGAAAAATCTTTTGTTTCCAAATTTCATGGCGTCAATAAATCCCAAAAAAGTTGGGACAAGTCCATTTTTACCACTGTGTGGGATCCCCCCTTCTTCTTACAACACTGAACAGACGTCTGGGGACAGAGGAGACCAGTTTCTCAAGTTTAGAAATAGGAATGCTCTCCTATTCATGTCTAATACAGGCCTCTAACAGTTCAATCGTCTTGGGCCTTCTTTGTCGCACCTTCTTCTTTATGATGCGCCAAATGTTCTCTATAGGTGAAAGATCTGGACTGCAGGCTGGCCATTTCAGTACCCGGATCCTTCTCCTACGAAGCCATGATGTTGTGATTGCTGCAGAATGTGGTCTGGCATTATCGTGTTAAAAAATGCAGGGTCTTCCCTGAAAGAGATGACGTCTAGATGGGAGCATATGTTGTTCTAGAACCTGAACATAGTTCTCTGCATTAATGGTGCCTTTCCAGACATGCAAGCTGCCCATGCCACAAGCGCTCATGCAACCTCATACCATCAGTGATGCAGGCTTCTGAACGGAGCGTTGATAACAACTTGGGCTATCCTTGTCCTCTCTGGTCCGGATGACATGGCGTCCCAGTGTTCCATAAAGAACTTCAAATCGTGACTCATCTGACCACAGAACAGTCTTCCATTTTGCCACACTATTTTAAATGACCCCTGGCCCAGTGCAAACGTCTGAGCTTGTGGAGCTTGCTTAGAAATGGCTTCCTCTTTGCACTGTAGAGTTTCATCTGGCAACGGCGGATGGCACGGTGGATTGTGTTCACTGACAATGCTTTCTGGAAGTATTCCTGAGCCCATTCTGTTATTTCCTTGACAGTGGCATTCCTGTTTGAGGTGCAGTGACGTTTAAGGGCCCAGAAATCACGAGCATCCAGTAGAGTTTTACGGCCTTGACCCTTACGCACAGCGATTGTTCCAGATACTCTGAATCTTTTGATGATATTATGCACGGTTGATGATGATAACTTAAAAGTCTTTGCTATTTTACACTGGGTAACACCATTCTGGTATTGCTGCTCTATCTTTCTGCGCAACAATGGTGGAATTGGTGATCCTCTTAACATCTTGGCTTCTGAGAGACACTGACACTCTGAGAAGCTCTTTTTATACCCAATCATGTTGTCAGTTGACCTAATTAGTGTTAATTGGTCTTCCAGCTGTTCGTTATATGCTCAATTTCCTTTTTCCAGCCACTTATTGCTACTTGTCCCAACTTTTTTGGGATTTGTTGACACTGTGAAATTTTGAATCAACATATTTTTCCTTTAAAATGTTACATGTACTCAGATTAAACTTTTGATCTGTCATCTATGTTATGTAGTGAGTCACGTGGGTACGTGTCACTTGTTGTAGTATGACAAATATATGAAATATATATGCATACAATTTCACGAGTTCCTCATCTTTCTGACTGTGTAATGCCGTGCATTGAATTTAACAGAAATGCGAACGAGAGACGTTATTACCTTTGACCCATCAAAATGAATGGAGTCATTTATTTTCAGAATCAAAGTTTAACATCAAACATTTACATTAATTTGGCAAAATATGAAAATAATAACAGACAGTTTCACAAATAATGAACTTCAAATCACTCGGCGGTGATTTGAGGACTTTGCTTCAGATATTTCTAAAATATCTGTACTAGTTTTGTGAGAGAGAGAAGAGTTTAAGATGAAATGGAGATTATCTTACAGAGAACTATGTGAGAGAATTAATATCTGTTGACCAGAACGTGCACGCTTCATCAGATTTCAGCTCGCCTCCGGTACACTTTAGTCGAAGAAGAGACCGTTACCTTGTTGATGATAGATCAGCTCGATAGAGAGTCCTCCAGACCTTTCAGCGTCTCCGTTGAGAGCTGCTGAAATCCTTAGATAGTCGTGCGTGGGTTGTTCAAACAGAAGTTATAATTCCAACGTCTCTGACTCTCCTGAATTCTCGAATTCTCTTCCATTCACTTCACCATTCTCCATGAATTCTAACCAATTCTCTTCAGAACTCCTTGAGCACTGCTTCAGAACTGCTTCCGAACTACATGAGAACCGCTCCAGAACCAACTTGAACTGGAAAGTTGCCACATTTTAAATGGGTCGACTTCCGGTTCAATTTAGAGCTTTCTGATTCGTGGATTGACCAGAAAGAGGTGTGGTTTTTGACGTAAGGTATTATCAGAAGTCGAGGTCAGGGAATGAATTTGTTTTCAACATACAGAAAAGATTATTGCAAAATACCAGACTTTTTGGAGCCTCTATTCTGATTATCTTCTCAAATAGTTAAACATGACATTTCTTCTTCAGTAAACATTTAGTTGACCGAAGCTTCAACTTTCACATACTTACGACTTGGCTCATTTCAGACAGAAAATCAAGAAATGCATATTCAGGTGATTTCTTCTTTGAATGAGGAATAAAAATCATTACTTACTGTTTATGTAAAATAAAAATGAGTAGTTCTTTTCAACCTGTAAGCATTGAGTGAAACTAACACAATTTGATTATCAAAACATTTGTAAGACAGTAATGATTATAGAGGATTGTCTTTTCTGCTTGATTAATTCAAGAAAGAAAGTCATCAGATGGCTCAGACTTATTCAGATCAATGAAAATAACAGTCTCTGTCCATCTGGTAGATTTGAGGTCATCAGGGTCAGATAAGGGTCAGATCATCAGGTCATCAGGTTCACTACAGTCCCCCCTTTGGAAATCATCACCTGTCCATGGAGATGAATTCCAACCGTGAACTTAGACCTTCAAATGTCCTTGAGCTTGATGTAATCCAGCAAGGAAGACCAAAGTCAGAAGTAATCCTTCAAGGAAGACCAAAGTCAGAAGTAATCCAGCAAAGAAACAAAGTCAAGGTAATTCCACAATGTTCTTGGTATTCCATTGTGTTGATTATAATTCCATATCGTCTCGATAATTCCATTGTAGCAATGCTTTAACCCCTTGGAAACAGAGTCTGTAATCCATTGGAAAAAGTCATATAATCCACAACGGTAAATCCACAGCGATTGGAAGTGTTGATTAATCAGCATACAGAGGGGTACCCTTGGATTGAACTGAAGAAGCGGCCACTGGATGAAGAGTTGAGACCAACGTCAGGATTGCAGGTCGCCTCCAGCGAAGGTTGTCTCCAACGACGTCCAGCCTGTGCCGTTCTGGTTCAATGTGTCATGCAATTATGTGGTTTAAGGTGGGCTTATGAAGGGGATTTTACATAAGGCCTTAAACTATATGCATCTGGTGTGTAAGCTATTATGGTTGGGAACAGCTACAACTACCAGTTAAGGGGTGGAGAATGCTGATAAGGGGTACTACAGGGGTTTATGCCTATAGAAAAGGGTTCCAAACTATTTTTCCATTTCTAACTTGGTTTAAGTTAGCTTTACATGGTAAAATATAGTTTGGTGTAATTGTCTGTTGTCTTTTAGACGAACGACTTGAGATTGGGTGTTTGGTTTTCCCATAAATGTTTTGGAAGTCTATGGCGAGACTTATCAAAAAGAATTAGCTATCCCCCCGAATAGAATTGTTCGAGTAGGTTCGGCTTAAGCGTTGTGAGATCAATGTAGATTATGGTACTCAAGGTAGCAATAACATACATTGACTCCGCAAAGATTGCAATTTAGTGAATGAACTGCATGTTGGCATGGTTAAAGGCCTCTTAGTCTCTAACTTAACTACACAACAAAATTCATTCTTCCTTCAGAAACAATACCAAAATCAACTAAACAACGTTCCAACATCGACAAGAGTAGTGACTAAGCATCTAGAAACATCGTTTCACAGCTTCTCCTCACCCTGGTTGCCAGATTTCAGTCACGCTGTCCCGTTTTATCAAGGGTAGGTCCTGTGAGTTTAAACTATGGTTAAGTTTATTATCCATTAGTTATCTTCTGCTTGGATGACCCTTGTTCCCACGAGGTCAGATTTTGTGATGTCTTTGTCTCCTAAGGAGTTATTGCACGCCTTGTGTTGTTTAACCTGGTTACGGTGTACCCATTTAACAGTTGGCTCTTTTTGG
>NC_056498.1:14152681-14203588 GCF_014905685.2 Nematolebias whitei
TGGCCAACCAAAAATGGGAATGAGTCAACATGGGTCACGTGTACCGGGTGGTACAGTGTCATATTGCCAATCTGCATGTGAACCATTGCTATAGCTGTCAGGGTTGTTTTCATTTCTGAGAGACCCTGCATTTCTATAGCACAATCAGATAGAGGTATTATCCTGTTTTTCTCGGCTGCGGCTGTCCTCAGCTCCTCGAACAGTTTAGCTGACATAATTGTTATGTCTGCCCCACCGTCCAGGAGTGCTTCGTGTGTGAGGACACCTTCGAGTGTTACTGACAGGTACGCCTTTTTGGCGGCCCCCTTTCTGATAAAGTTACACAGAAACCTTTTGGTTTTTTTCTGACGCTTTTTCACGCGTTCAGATTTATCTGTGTAATCTTGGTTTGTCTGAACCGTCAGCACAGCTGTAGCTGTTTCTGCGTGTTCAGCTTGCGATGACTGGTCATCGTTTGTGTGTGTGATTACCCCCCTTTCATCCGATGAGGGGTTGTTTGAGGCAACAACAGCAACGTCTTGGTGTGTTTCACCGACATCTGTAGTGTTGTCATTCGCGCCCAACTCTGTAGTGAGTACCTCACTGCATAGTGCTTTTGGTCGGCTTCCCTTGTCAGTGTGTTTCAAATCTTCTAACATTTCACGCAATTTTTCTGTCTCTTCCGAGCTCAGAGGTGGAGGGCCTTTTTTCTGGGATTTTTGTGATTTTTTCGCCTCTGGACGTTTCGTCCGAGGTGGGGGGCGGGTAGGTACGTCTTTTTGGGGTTCCTCTCGGTTCCCATTTTTTTGCGTCCTCCGCTGGTCCCATTTACGATAATCACGTTCGTCCTCTGAAGGAGGAGCCTTTTTGTCCCAGCGTGCACCTTCATGATGCGGTTTGTTAGTCTGAAAATACTGCCTTTTTTCTCCCTTTTTAGGAGGGGGTGGCGATGCACGCCTTCCTTCTAATTCTAGGGAGTGGGGTTTAACCTTTACACCAGGAAACACTTCTATGGGCGTCTTGGCATGACAATGTGCCTCAAACACGTTCACAGCGCACTGTTTAATCTCACTGATGGATTTTTCTCTGTAATTTGCCATCATTTGCACTGACGTTTGAATGTCAGGATGGAGATTTTTGCTGAAAACAAATTTAAAACCTTCTTCTTCCTCCATTCCGGTTTCATTTCTGCTACCAAAATAAGCTTGGAAGATTCTTTTGTAATAAACTTTTGGATGTTCATTCTTGCCCTGCGTGACCTTGTCTGCGGCTGGATACCCAGCAGGCCCTGCGCAGGAGTCGTACTCTTTGATCAGAGCTTCACACAGAAGTTTGTAATCCCTTCTCGTTGCATCTGGTAGACGCTCGATGAAGGTAAACACCTCTCTGTCCGAAGTGAGTCGTATCAGACTGATTTTATCTTCTACCGTAGCGTTTGGATAAGCTCTCAATCTGAAATCCAGATCTCTGAGGTACGCTTTTGTTCCAGCGGAGCCCAACGGTTCAGGGATGAAACGTTGTACATATTTTGAGATTTTTTGCAAGTCATCCATTGATGGAGAAGATATCAATGGTCTCACATGCGTGATCAGTTGTGGGGGTGTTACTCTGCCTGTTTGTGTAGGTGATTGGATGGGTCTAAAAGCACTGTGTGAGTAAAGAGGTCGTTGAGTAATTGGTGTATTAGTCCGACTTTGTTCAAGGTCTGGTTTGGATTCCAGGTCACCTTGAACAACATTCTGACCTTTTTCTATTGCTGCTATTAGTTTCGCCTCACATTTTTTTAAATGTTCCTGGGATGTACAGTAGTCACCTTCTAAGCGCATATGTAGCTTTTGTAGATTTTGTTTATCTATTTTGCATTGTTCCAGTTCAGTTTTTGCAAGCTGCAACTGTTGTTGTAGCACATCATTATCTGCACACGTGGCTTTGTACTGACGGTCTATTTCTTTAATCTTTTCATAAGATTTTGCTTCTAGTGACGCCTGCATTTCTGAGAGATCCTTCTCATGTGTTTTAGACATCCAGTCAAGGCGTTCCGACCGTTCATCCAATTCAGCTTTTAGAAGCAGAGAGATTTTTGCTAACCGTTCAAGGCTAAGCTTTTTACTCTCTGTGTTTAATGTTCCTGCGGCCAGACTTTTCAGCTCTTCTTGTCTTTGAGCTTCATCAAGTTGTTGTAATTGCTGTCTTTCTTTGCCAATAAGTGGATTTGTCAAAATATGTAAGGCCCCCAAAATGATATCATCATTTGTTGGTTTTGAAAAGTTGTCTTCATCTTCTTCGCTTGTCATTTTTCTTCTATTTAAAGATTAAACAGGAGAATTTTAATGTTTTAGGTTTTTCAAAATAAATAAAATCAGCAAAGTCTCTTTGTCTGATGTATTTACTTTTATTTAGTGATTTATCAATTAAACGTGCACTATCCTTTTAGCAAATGAGTAAACTTTTTCCAACTTTGTGAAAATCTGTAACTGTTTCTATTTTTAAAAAGTTAATGTTTATTTTTGTACCTTAGTTTTAAGGGATTACCAGTGAAATAAAACTTTTTTGGTGAATGCTTCTTTGCATAAATACCTTATAACTTTTAAAATGCAAGATAACAGTAATTTTCAGCTTTAAGGAACGTTTATTAACTCGAAAAATGCCTTTTAGAAAATTAAAACGTTTAATTTCACTATTTAGACCTAATAAGCGAGTGAAACCTGTCTTCTCAAGGTTGTCCAGAAGATGTCAGCCTTACCTTACTAATCTTAACTCAGACACTGTTTGTGTTATCCACTAGGGGAGCTATAACTTCCTGTGGCGTTCGGTTGACATCCTGTTGTTAGCCGCTTAGCTTGAAGTTAGCTTCGGCTAAACTCGGTTAAAATCAACATTTCTGAACGGATTTTTTACACAAACGTGGCAAAATTTCAACAAACACGACTTCTTAGCCTGAACATGAGTTTTTGGAACAATATTGCAGCTTCATTTAGTGATTTTAAGCGTAGTTAAAACTCCGGTCGTTAGCTGTTTAGCTTAAAATTAGCATCGCTAGTGTTGTTTGAAAACATCATTTTATGACGAATTTTAAGCTCTAACGTGGCAAAATTTCAGCGAATATGCTTCGAAGCTTTTAACCAGCGTGTTTAGAATCACTTTAGAGGCGTTTTTCAGCTTTAAAAAGCAGATTTTATTTCCCTATGAAAACGAATTTTCATTTCCGGGTCACGTGACTGAAATCACCAATGGCAAAGCAGCGCAGGGTGAGAGGAAGTGACGTAGCCACGCCAGTCAGCCTTCTCAACCAATCAGAGCGCTCCACAACAGCGAATTTCAACCAATCACGAAGCGTTCTCTCCAACTAGCAAGTTAGATTAGCGTGAAATAGTTCGTCAACTTTTCGTCTTTTAAACTGTCAAAATGCACTTTTTCTGTTAAAAATTGTAACGAATCAACTCCTAACTGTGTTCTGAGATGGCACTCAGCTTTTAAAACGTTTATCCATCTATTCAAAATACTCGTTCGAACTGAACAGAACCGAACTGGTCCACAGCCGGGTCTTAAAGCAGAACCTCGTACTTTTAGACAGAATAACGTCTTCCACAGCTCATCAGCTCTTAGTTACACGTAACAGACGTACAAATTCAGCTTTCATAAAGACTCAATGACACAATTTCAGCTTTTAAAACATTACTAGCCCAACGCTTAGAACATGCAGCGTTTGCTTGAAAGGCGCAGCTCCGAGCGCGCAGCTCCGGCTGCGTTCTCAATCACAGCTGATAAACCGTTACTTTTTCAACATGCCAACATTTAAAAAATCAATCTTACACGTATCAACAGTCATTTATGAGGCGTGCGGGCCACCAGTTTGTAGTGAGTCACGTGGGTACGTGTCACTTGTTGTAGTATGACAAATATATGAAATATATATGCATACAATTTCACGAGTTCCTCATCTTTCTGACTGTGTAATGCCGTGCATTGAATTTAACAGAAATGCGAACGAGAGACGTTATTACCTTTGACCCATCAAAATGAATGGAGTCATTTATTTTCAGAATCAAAGTTTAACATCAAACATTTACATTAATTTGGCAAAATATGAAAATAATAACAGACAGTTTCACAAATAATGAACTTCAAATCACTCGGCGGTGATTTGAGGACTTTGCTTCAGATATTTCTAAAATATCTGTACTAGTTTTGTGAGAGAGAGAAGAGTTTAAGATGAAATGGAGATTATCTTACAGAGAACTATGTGAGAGAATTAATATCTGTTGACCAGAACGTGCACGCTTCATCAGATTTCAGCTCGCCTCCGGTACACTTTAGTCGAAGAAGAGACCGTTACCTTGTTGATGATAGATCAGCTCGATAGAGAGTCCTCCAGACCTTTCAGCGTCTCCGTTGAGAGCTGCTGAAATCCTTAGATAGTCGTGCGTGGGTTGTTCAAACAGAAGTTATAATTCCAACGTCTCTGACTCTCCTGAATTCTCGAATTCTCTTCCATTCACTTCACCATTCTCCATGAATTCTAACCAATTCTCTTCAGAACTCCTTGAGCACTGCTTCAGAACTGCTTCCGAACTACATGAGAACCGCTCCAGAACCAACTTGAACTGGAAAGTTGCCACATTTTAAATGGGTCGACTTCCGGTTCAATTTAGAGCTTTCTGATTCGTGGATTGACCAGAAAGAGGTGTGGTTTTTGACGTAAGGTATTATCAGAAGTCGAGGTCAGGGAATGAATTTGTTTTCAACATACAGAAAAGATTATTGCAAAATACCAGACTTTTTGGAGCCTCTATTCTGATTATCTTCTCAAATAGTTAAACATGACATTTCTTCTTCAGTAAACATTTAGTTGACCGAAGCTTCAACTTTCACATACTTACGACTTGGCTCATTTCAGACAGAAAATCAAGAAATGCATATTCAGGTGATTTCTTCTTTGAATGAGGAATAAAAATCATTACTTACTGTTTATGTAAAATAAAAATGAGTAGTTCTTTTCAACCTGTAAGCATTGAGTGAAACTAACACAATTTGATTATCAAAACATTTGTAAGACAGTAATGATTATAGAGGATTGTCTTTTCTGCTTGATTAATTCAAGAAAGAAAGTCATCAGATGGCTCAGACTTATTCAGATCAATGAAAATAACAGTCTCTGTCCATCTGGTAGATTTGAGGTCATCAGGGTCAGATAAGGGTCAGATCATCAGGTCATCAGGTTCACTACAGTTATATTACGAATAAAATATTGACATTTGCCATCTCCACATGATTGCATTCAGTTTTTATTCACAATTTGTTTAGTGTCCCAACTTTTTTGGAATCCGGTTTGTATGAATATATTATGGCTCATTATAAAACTAAAGGCTTTGCACACCTTTAAGGGATAAATATCACCTGATCTCCCTTAATGCCCAAGTTGTAAACTGAAATTTTTTAATGTTAGGAGATGACAAAGTTGTTGTAGTTTTGGTCAAAAGAAAAATATATGAATAAATGCTAAATGCCTTCGCAAAATGTAAAAATAAATGCTACGTGCAGTTTGTAATGTTGCTGAAGGTCACACTCAAGGTATGTGTAGAAGGTGACACACCAAGTTTTAGGTCAACATCTGTAAAAATAACTGAGTTGTAGCTATTTTTTTTGTTTCTGTTAACTGTGGCAGCCAGACTTGATATAGAATGAGTCCAGTGTTAACCGGTTGTAGATGTACATTCAATAATTACATTCCAAATTAGGCCTGTAATGATAATAAATCTTGCTTGGCAATTAATTGCCTCAGAAATTTTTGTGATAAATGATAATATTGTTTGAAATTTGACAATAATTAGCGATTATTGTCAACTTTAAGAAATTTTTTTTGAATTTGTTTGTTTGTAGTACCTTTTTTTGACCACTGTATGGTAGCATAAGACTGTTTGAACCAAAGGATGGATAGTGAGGGAGCAAGCAGTGTGTCTCTTTAAGAAAAATGGGAGGGGGGCCCCTTGACGTGACATGGGCTGTCACTCCTTCCTGTTTGGTTCTCAAAATGACAGACGCTCGGTGTGATTTGAGCTCTTTAGCATAGCATTTTTCATACAAAGCTTTTAATAAAAAGTTCTCAGCCTTTTTTTTTTTTTTTTGCAGAGAAAAACAACTGTTTACATGAAAGCACGGGTTTCAACCGTGAATTTTGGACAAGACGGAGATTTTTTCCCAATTTCGGCCTGTTAGCTTAGCTCGTGGCTTAGCTTCTCAGCTTAGCTGCTTTTAACAATCCAAAAATGCGATTTTGGATTGTTAAAATTGATTTTAAAGAGAAAGAGAAAGGGAGGAGACAGTGAAGAACACCGGAGTTGAGCCTTTTGTCATCCAGTGTCTTCAGTAGAAAGAGAGAGACACGCAAAACAAAAAAGCCGATAAATGAAAATGAGGTCGATAATTTTAATTTATCATGCAATTAATTGATTTATTGTTTATCACAACAGGTCTATTCCAAATGTTTTGTTAAATCCTTCCAGTGCTTCATCATACAGTATATTTTGCTAATAGACAAATGTGGTGGACTCTTAACAGTTTATCAATCAACCTTTATTTATACAGGTAAATCCCATTGAGCCTCGAGGACTCATTTACAAGAGAGACCTGATTTCAACAAAGAAAGATGACAACAATGGACAACAGCAACAACAATAAGCAGTTATAAAAACTCATACTACAGTTTTTTTTTTTTTTTTTTTTTTTAACAAATAGGATGGCTAAAAGGAAAAAGGTAACAAAACAAAAAAAACAGCTAGATTCCAAGACAAATGTATAAAACTAAAAACAGGAACATGTCTGCATTGGTCCCTGCCAGGAGTCCAACAGATTCTTAAAGCCACTTAGAGAGGTCAAGGTCGAGAGCTTCAAATCTTTTTGTAAGATATTCCAGGAGACAGGAGCGGAGTAGGAGAAGGCCCTTTTGCCTAGTTCAGTCCTCACTGAGGGAACACTGCAGGTAATAATGTCCTGAGAGCGCACTCCGTAGCTGCACTCACGCAGAGACATGTAGGAGGAGATGTATGAAGGCAGCAGACCAAGAAGTGATTTAAAGATGAAAATGTACCAGTGAGAGAGTCTGCGTGAAGTTAATGATGTCCAGTTAACCAGTGAATACTGGGTGCAGTGGTGGGTACGATAATCACAGCCAGTTATGAATCTTAGTGCACCATGATAGACAGCATCCAACATCTGCAGGGTTCTTGTAGGAGCGTTCATGTAAATAATATCACCAAAATCAATTGAAGGAAGGAAAGTCACAGATACAAGGCGTTTTCTAGCATTCAGGGTTAGACAGGATCTGTTTCTGAAAAAGAAACCCAGTTTAACTTTCAGTTTCTTTACCAAGTTTTCCACATGGAGCTTAAAAGAAAGATGTGAGTCGACCAAGATACCCAAATATTTATAGGAATCAACAAACTCAATGGGGACACCATTTGAGGATAAAATCGGAGGAAGAACTGCTGGGACCAACTTCCTATTTGAAAAAAGCATCCCTTTGGTTTTTTCGGCATTTAGGACAAGTTTGAGGTGAAACAAATCAGTCTGGATGTAGTTAAATGCAGATTTCAGAAGCTGGAAAGCCTTATCAACAGTTTTAGCTCGACAATAAACAACTGTGTCATCAGCATAGAAATGTATGGATGCATTAGGGATGTTTTTACCTACATTATGTATGTAGATTGTAAAGAGGGTGGGTCCTAAGACTGAGCCTTGTGGTACACCATTGTTGACTGTTAAATAACTGGAGGAAGTACCATTATGTTGAACACATTGCCTCCGGTCTGAAAGATAGTTAGAGAACCAACCAATGGTGTGATCTGAGAAACCAATTTCTGAGAGTTTATGACACAAGATGTTATGATCCACAGTGTCAAAAGCTTTAGACAGGTCTAAGAAAAGTGCAGCACAATAATCCTTAGCATCCAGTGCTTCAACAACGTCATTAAGAACCTTCAGTGAAGCAGTGGTTGTGCTGTGTTGTTTCCTGAAACCAGATTGATGTGGAGGTAAGATGTTAAATGAGTCCAGGTAATCTTTGATTTGAGAGTTTATCAGTTTTTCTAGAACCTTGGCTAAAATGCAGAGTTTAGAGATTGGTCGATAGTTGTTCAGTGATGTGGGGTCACCTCCCTTCAGCAAAGGAAGAACAAAGGCTGTTTTCCAAGTGTCTGGGATGGAGTTTTGTCTTATGGAGAGATTGAAGATGTGGGTCACAGGGACTGTGATGATATGAGCAGCCAGCCTTAAGAAATAAGGTGGAAGTTCATCTGGACCTGCAGATTTTTTAGGATCAAGATCTTTTAACAGTTTATTGACCTCACTGACTGAGAATGGAGAAAAAGAGAAGGTGTGATTAACTGAGGATTGACTTGTAGGAGGGATTTGATTTGTAGAAGTTTGGTTATTAAGTGAAGTGGCTGATTTTCCATTAGTTACTGTGTCAAATAAAGAACTAGAAGCAACAAAATGTTTGTTGAAACAGTTCAGGATCTCGTGCTTATTTGACACAGGAACAGAGTTAACGAGAAGTTGTGATGGGAGGTCAGATGATTGGGGGGGTGCCTGAGAGAGATTTAATTGTTTTCCAGAATCTGTTAGGGTCATTTAGATTTTTGGAAGTCTGAGATAAGAAATAGTTGCGTTTTGCTGCTTTGACAGAAGTTGTACATTTATTCCTCATCTGTCGGAAACTCAACCAGTCAGTGTCTGAGCCAGATTTTCTCGCTGCAGCCCAAAGATGGTCTCTCCTGTGCAGGAGGTCAGCTAGCTCTGGAGTAAACCAGGGGCTGTCTCGTCCCTTTATTCTGAACTGACGAAAAGGAGCATGTAAGTTCAGGAAATAAATGAAATTATTATGGAAATAGTTCCAAGCAGAGTTCACATCATCAGTTAACAGAATACGATGCCAGTCAAAGTGAGACAGATCCCAGAGGAATGACTGTTCACAGAAATGTTTCAGATCCCTTTTTTTAATTAATCTGGGCTTAGAAGGTGGAAGTTTACTATTTCTTAAAGCCGCTGTCACACAATGATCACTCAAAAGATCAGCGAATACACCTGTACCAGGGAATTTGTGAGGCATATTAGTTAGAAACAGGTCTAAGATGGAGGAATTGTCAGGATGGCTTTTATTTAATCTGGTGGGGGAGTCGATCAGTTGGGTTAAATTAAAAGACAAGCAACATTCCTTGAATTTGTCACAGAGGGGGGTCGACTTACACCAATCAATGTTGAGATCTCCAGCTAAAAAGACCTCTGTGAATTTTAAATTACCAAGGAATTCCTTCATGGCATTTAATGCTTCAGGTGAAGCTGTGGGGGGGGCGGTAGCAGCAGACTACAGTTAAAACCTGGCCTCCATTCAAGGTGATGTTTACAGATAAGGCTTCAAACTGGTTTGGAATTGTTTTGAAAGTCACAAGACTTGAAACCAGAGTGTCTCTAATGTAAATAATGACTCCACCCCCCCTTTTTTGACGATCACAGCGGTAGATGTTAAATCCATTGATTGCCACGTCATTATTCATTACAGATTTGTTGAGCCAGAACTCAGAAATAAAGATAACATCAGCCCCAGAAGAACTGACCAGGATTTTCACAGCATCAAGTTTTTTCAGAAGGCTACGAGTGTTTACATGCAGAAAATGGAGCCCAGAGGCGTTTTTAAAGTCATTTGGTGTGCTGTAATTAGTGGGGGGTCCAGGGTTGGGTTGAATTCCTGAGAGCAGTAACAACATTATTATCAGACATTTTCTTGAGTTTTTTGTGACAAAAAAACATCCAGTGATAACTTTGTGCAACATTCATTAAAATGTATCCAGTGTTTTGTGACATATTTTTTGAACTGACACACAAATAAAAACATCACTGCCTGCCTTTGCCTTTTGATAATATTAAAAAGACATAAAGTCCATAAAATAAGTAATAGGTAAAGGTCTTTTACTGTTTTTATGAATAACGTTCACTCTGATGTTGCGCAGCTGTCTTGTGGGGTACCCCAAGGTTCAGCTTTGGGCCCAAACCTTTTTTTTAATTGTATTTACACCCTTTAGGTTTTATTTTGAAACGTTACAGTAATGTGTCTTCCCATTTGTATGCTGACGACATTCAGCTATACTGTTGTTTTCGAGCCTCCGAGTTCCATAAATTGATTGAACTCAGAAACTGTCTGTTAGAGATCAAAACATGGCTGATTGACAACTACCTGTAGTTAAATGCAAACAAAACTGAGACTCTTATTATTGCCTCTGATGATAAAATTCCAGTTAACAGGCAGTATCTTACGTTTTTAAATCCTTCTGTAAATAATAATCTCAGAAATTTGGGTGTCGTCTTTGATAGTTCTTTATCTTTGGACAGTCATTGTAAATTGTTAGTTCGAAATTGTTTTTACCATCTAAGAAACATTTCAAAACTACGATGTATGGTATCACAGAAGGAACTAGAGATGATTGTTCATGCTTTTATTTCCTCTCGTTTAGATTACTGTAACAGCCTTTTAATGGCTCTGAATAAATCTTCCCTAGCTCGCCTTCAGTCTGTGCAGAATGCTACAGCAAGGCTGCTAACTAGAACCCACAGAAGAGCTCACATAACTCCTGTTCTGGCTTCTCTGCATTGGCTCCCCGTGCATTTCAGGAGTCATTTTAAAATTTTGGTCCTAACTTTCAGGGCACTTCATGGTCAGGCTCCCAAATATTTATCGGACCTTTTAAAGCCTCTCTGTCCCACCAGGACTTTGAGATCTTCAAATCAAATATTGCTGATGGTACCAAGAACTTACTTTAAAACACGTGGAGACAGATCATTCCAAGTGGTGGCCCAGAGGCTTTGGAACGCTTTGTCACCGCGCTGCTCAGATTCCAATGACTCTTTTAAAAAATATCTTAAGACTTATTTATTCAGTCTAGCTTTTAGTTAAATTTTGTTTACTTTTTTGTTTTGCTTATGAAGCACTTTGTGATGTTATTGTCTGTGAAAGGTGCTATATAAATAAAGATTACTTACTTACTTAAGCAGACCTGCTCCATGACAGCTTTAGCAGCGGTTCTCAAGCTTTTCATGCCCCCTAACTATATAATTCTCTATCTTAGATCTTCAAAGTTCATTCTCAATAATCCAGGTAAAAAATCCGACAAAGTTAAGTCAGGTCATCTGGGTGGTTTCTTTCTTTTTTCTTTTTTTGTTTGTTGTTGAGACGTTTCGTCCTTCATCCAAAGGACTTAATCAGTCCAAGGAGCCACAACAAACTCAGTCCCACAAGCAGCACATTCACATAGTGGGTCAAGCAGTTTGCTGGTGGTAAGATGGTTTCTGGCCCACTATATGAGTGTGCTACTTGTGGGACTGAGTTTGTTGTGGCTTCTTGGATTGACAAAGTCCTTTGGATGAAGGCTGAAATGTCTAAAAAAAAAAAAAGAAAAGAAAAAAAGAAACCATCCAGATGACCTGACTTAACTTTGTGCTCCCTGGACCTTTAATCTTTTATTATGATGGCAAAGAGAAACAGCCAGCTGAAGTCAGTTATGATCTCTAATACCATCAAACCAAAATACACTTTAGAACCTTCAGCACCACTTCAATAAATATTTCAATGAATGTATGTACATTGTATATATTTAAGCCTGTATGCCTTTTTAAAGCGGTATGACCTCAGAAAGTTTGTGCACATGCAAGTGTTAAATGGCCAAGTGGTCAGAGGTTACATGTGAGTGCATTTAAGGTAAAACAAACTATAAACTCATGCCTTCACCCATCTTATCTGGGAACATCCTGTTATGAGTAAAAAGAGCGTCCACTATTGAAAGGCTTCTTTTTCTGTCTTCTCTGAGTTGTAGCCTGGGGAATCCTGAACTGGGCGCTAATTCCATCTATTTCTATCTCCTCTCTGGTGACACACAGCGTCACACCATGCGTGCGTGAGCCCCTGATGTATGCATTTGGAAATTGCGCTTGGCGTGTAATAGGGTTTCTCTATTTTACGCGGATCGATTATTTTGTAGAGAGACGGATGAAAAAGTGGGGCTGGGGCTGCACCTGTTAAAAAAAAAAAAAGAACTGTGAGCGTGAGTTGTGCGGCTCCCCGGTGAGCTGTTTCACTGTAGCCGAGGTGATTCATGAGCCCCAATAAGGGCACTGGCAGTCCAAACTGTTGGCCCACCCCTAATCCGCCCCCATAGGGGACTACTGAATAATTTCTGCCACTTTCTGGTTTAAGAGTCCCTGTGGCTGTTGGAAAGAACTCCGTTTAAAATATTCTTTAAAAGTTTTAAATATAAAACAATATAAAATTAGGTTACTTTAGTTCGTATATTAGAAAGCAGTCAGGATGTCATCTTTAATAATAATAAAAAATGATGAGGAAAGCTTATTGTGCTGTTCTGTTTCATATACATCGTTAAGCATATTCAGATATAACTACAGGAGCCGAGATTGGAGCATAAGTAATAAAAAGTGTTTCCTCTAAGGAAGGCTGAGGTGTACGCAGTCGCCACAGGCTAGATGAAACACGTAAAGATGTTGGTATGGCTTGTCTCTAATTTTACAGCTCCAACAGCGGAGACCTTGGAATTATTGAAAAATCTAAATGCGGAGCTGCTGAGATTCATAACAGGCTGGTGGTTGTTATACTTTTTTTTTAACTTGTATGATGGACTACCATCAAAAATACACTCACCTTTTAACGGTGTCATGTTTAACAGGTAATGGAATTGCAGCCAACAGTCTAAAATGTAATTTTTTGTTTACAAAGTAGATTTCCATGGATTGATTAGGGCCCAGTAAAATTAAACATTTCTGAATTTTTCAAAAATTCCCGGTGAGAGTTGGACTCTGCCAAGGTTGCCCTTTGTCACCGATTCTGTTCATAACTTTTAGGGACAGAATTTCTAGGCGCAGCCAAGGTGTTGAGGGGATCCGTTTTTGTGGTCTTGAGCCGGAAAAGGGTAGAGTGCCCTCTCAGTGTCAGGAAGGACGTCCTACCCCAAGTGGAGGAGTTCAAGTATCTTGGGGTCTTGTTCACGAATGAGGGAAAAATGGAGCGTGAGATCGATAGGCGGATAGGTGCAGCGTCTGCAGTGAACGGGCGCTGTACAGGTCTGTCGTGGTGAAGAGAGAGCTGAGACAAAAGGCGAAGCTCTCGATTTACCGATCAATCTACGTTCCCATCCTCATCTATGGTCATGAGCTTTGTGTTGTGACCGAAAGAACGAAAACTCGGATACAAGCGGCCAAAATGAGTTTTCTCCGCAGGGTGTCTGGGCTCTCCCTTAGAGAGAGGGTGAGAAGCTTGATCATCCGGGAGAGACTCAGAGTAGAGCCGCTGCTTCTCCACGTTGAGAGGAGCCAGTTGAGGTGGCTTGGGCATCTGTTTAGGATGCTCCTGGACACCTCCCTGGTGAGGTGTTCTGGACACGTCCCACCGGGAGAAGACCCAGAGGAAGACCCAGGACACCCTGGAGGGACTATGTTTCTCGGTTGGCCTGGGAACACCTCGGGATTCCCCCGGAGGAGCTGGACCAAGTGGCTGAGGAGAGGGAAGTCTGGGCCTCCCAACTTAGGCTGCTACCCCCGCGACCCGACCCCGGATAAGCGGAAGAAAATGGATGGATGGATGGATGGATGAATGTTTCAAATTCCTTTTTTTAAACCGTCCCTAAATTTTCACGTTTTTTTCTCGGGGGCAGCTGTGGCTGAGTGGTTAGAACAGTCGTCCTTCAGTGCAAGAGTTGGGGATTTGATTCCACCAGCAGTCACCTGCCAAAGTGTCCCTGGGCAAGACACTGAACCGCTCATTGCCTCCGATATGTGTCTCATTGGTGTATGAATGTGATAAAGCTAGACCTGTCGCAATAAACAATAAATTAATTTATCTCACAATAAATTTAAATGATCAACCTCATTTTAATTTATCTGCTTTATCATTTCTTCATGTCTCTCTCTCTCTACTGGACACTGGATGACAAAAGCTCAACTCCGGTGCTCTTCACTGATCCTTCCCTTTCTCTTTTCTCTTTAAAATGCATTTTAACCATCCAAAATAGCGTTTTTGTATCGTTAAAAACAGCTAAGCAGAGAAGCTAAGCTACGAGCTAAGCTAACAGGCCGACCTTGGGAAAAAGCTTCCGTCTTGCCAAGACTCCAAAAATTCACGGTTGAAACCCGTGCCTCTGTTTAAAAAGTTTTTCTCTGCAAAAAGAAGCAGAGAACTTGTTTACTGATTTTTATTAAAAGCTTTTGAGTGAAGAATGCTATGCTAAAGAGCTCAAACCACACCGAGCATCCGCCATTTTGAGAACCAGAAAAAAAGGAAGGAGAGACAGCTCATGTCACGTCAAGGGGCCTCCCTCCCATTTTTTTAAATAGACAAGCTGCTCGCTCCCTCACTATCCATACTTCGATTCAAACTGTTTAATACTGCCATCCGGTGGTCAAAAAAGGTACTACATACAAAACAAATTAACAAACATTTCTTCTTAAATTTTACAATAATTATTGATTATTGTCAAATTTCAAACAATATTATCATTTATCGCAATGATTTCTGAGACAATTAATCGCCCAACAAAATTTGTTATTGTGACAGGCCTAGATAAAGCACTGATTAATCTTTGTACAGAAATAGTAGAGTGCTGTATGAATGAGTAAATGAGGGCAGAGATTGTGTTGTAAAGCGCTTTGAGTATCTTAATAAGATAGAAAAGCACTATAAGTACAGTCCATTTACCATCTTGTAAGTTCTGATCCAATTAAGATGATTTGATGAAGCTTGATACACATATGCATCATCACTCGGTGGAGTATTGTTTATAAACTGTCCAGATGACCTGACTGAAAAATGTTGGATTTTTTACCTGGATTATTGAGCATGGACTTTGTTGTTTTCAACCAGTTTGACAAGACTGTCAACAAGGAAGAGGACCGGCAATGGAGGAGGGGGCATACCAAAGAGACCATCTTATCACAAGCTGAACTGGTTTGTTCCACTGTGGAGTAAGCTGTTGGGGGAAGAATCAGTTTTGTTGCGTGTTTCCTTGACCGATGAAGCCTTCATGATTGAAGGCGAAACGTTTCAGCACCAAAAAAAAAGAAACTGTCCAGATGACCTGACTGAAAAATGTTGGATTGTATACCTGGATTATTGAGCATGGACTTTGTAGTGTTGTTATAGTTTTCATTAATCTAGTTGAAGATCATATGGGCAGCACGGTGGCGCAACTGGTAGAGCTGCTGCCTCTCAGCGAGCAGGTCCTTGGTTCAAACCCCGGTCCAGGGGCCTTTCTGGGTGGAGTTTGCATGTTCTCTCCGTGCATGCGTGGGTTTTCTCCGGGTACTCCGGTTTCCTCCCACAGTCCAAAAACATGCATGTTAGGCTGATTGGTAACTCTAAATTGTCCCTAGGTGTGAGTGAGAGAGTGAATGGTTGTTTGTCTCGTTTGTCTCTATGTGTCCCTGTGATGGACTTGCGACCCGTCCAGGGTGTACCCCGCCCCTCGCACAGTGATTGCTGGACATGGGCACCAGCAACCCCCGTGACCCAAAATGGAATAAGCGGGTAAAGAAAATGGATGGATGGATGGATAGTTGAAGATCATAGATTAAAATCAAAGTTAAAATAAAGTATTTGCTTGTCCAGACCATAACATCTAAACCTCTCAAGATAATTTCATGAAACTTCATACTAATTTGTAGCGCCTCTAGACAGCAAGTCACATAATCTTTTCATCAAACAGCTCCAAGGTCAAAGGTTATACAAGAAAGTAACTTTTTCGGACCATAACTTTAGATCTGCTCACAATAATAATTTAACGAATCCTGATACAAATTTGTACCACCACTAGAGAGCATGCCTCATAATCCTCACCTGCCCAGTTTTAAGGTCAAGGTCAAAAATCAAGGTCCAACACCAAGATCCATCCATCCATTATTTTTAACCGCTTCTTCCTTTTTGGGTTGTGGGGGTCGCCTGTGCCCATGCCCATCTGTCATTGTGTGAGAGGCTGGGGACACCCTGGACAGGTCTCCAGTCCATCACAGGGACACATAGAGACAAACGAGACAAACAACCATTCACTCTCTCACTCACACCTAGAGACAGTTTAGAGTTACCAATCAGCCTAACATGCATGTTTTTGGTCTGTGGGAGGAAACCAGAGTACCCGGATAAACCCACGCATGCACAGAGAGAACATGCAAACTCCACCCAGAAAAGTTCCTGGATGGGATTTGAACCGGCAACCTTCTTGCTAAGAAGCTACAGCTCTACCATCTGTGCCACCATGCCACTCATATATGTACGTTCTCCATATTCATATTCTATTAATCAACATTGTTTTCCTGAAGAACCTAACAAAAATTTGAATATTTTCACTCCCTGTCTCTTTTTGTAGTACATATATTTGATACATTGTTTTAAAAAATCTTTCTAAATTCCTCCACCATGCATCTTCTCTCCCTCTCTTATCTCCGACAAACTAAAACCATGTGCTCTATTGTTTCGCTCTCTCTACAATGTTGACAACTTCCTGTTCCACGTTGGTGTATTCTGAATAGTGTACTGTTATTCCAGCGTGTCCAAATCTCATTCTTGTTAATAATCTCTGTTCTCGTCTCTCCCACTCTTCTTCGAATCTTATAATACCACCTACCTTTGTTTTCTTCATTCCATTCTTTCTGCCACTTTTCTTTCAGTTTTTGTTTAATCATGCTTCAGATTTGCTTATGGTTATTGTAAAGTTGATTTGTTCTGTTGTCCCTATCTGCTGCTTTATTTCCCTCAACCCAAATGTGTGCTGGTACCCATAGAAATGTCACTTCCAAATCCATCATCGGTATTCTGAATAATGAATGCTGCTTTTCTAATCAAATGTCTGGTCTGTGCTGTAAACTTGTACGTGCTGAACTTGAATCTGAACAAACTATTGTTTTTAATGGTCTTACTTCTTCTATTCACTATACTGCTAATAATAATGCTAACATTTCCCCGGTGTATACTGGCAATCCATTTGAAATCCATTTAACTTGTTTCGTCTGAAATTCTGGCATAATGATTGCTATTCCTATTTTCCCTGTTGGGTCTTTTGAAGCATCTGTGTAAATCTGAACATTATTATAATTATTTATATATTCCTGCACTGTGTATAAATTAAAAATTAATATTTTATCTTTTTTCTTCTCCATAAATGTTAAACCTACTTTTGCAGTCTATAGTATTCATGGTGGTATTCCTAGTAACTGTACTGTTGGACTTATTGTTAGGCTTCTTGAACTTCTTCTACCTTCTGATCAATCACCAAGCAAAGCTTCTTGTTTCCCTCTTTACATTTTCCCAACATGGCTTTAACATGTTTAGTGTTGGATGATCCAAGTTATTTCCTTGCTGTGTTCTTCTTAATTCTAAATGGCATTACTCACATCTCCACTTTAAGTTCTGCTGTTGGGGCGGTTCTCAACGCTCCTGATACTGATTCTTGGTGCTTGGTGTTGTATATTGTCAAGTTTCTTAGGATATGTTTTTGCTGCTGATCCATAATTTATACTACCATAATCTACATTTGACCTGATCAATCCAGTTGTTTAACTGTCAAAAATGGTGTACCACAAGGCTCAGTCTTAGAACCCACTTTCTTTACAATCTACTGTATATAAATGATGTAGGTCAGATCATTCCTGAGGCATCCTTACATTTCTATGCCGATGGCCCAGTTGTTTATTGTAGAGCTAGAACAGTTGCTAAGGTTTTCCAGCTTTTACAGTCTGCCCTTGACATCATCCAGTCAGGTTTGTTTCATCTCAAACTGGTGCTAAATGCTGTTAAAACCAAAGGGATGTTGTTTTCAAACAGGAAGTCAGTACCAGCTGTCCTTTTTTTCTGTTATATCTACGAATGGTATTCCTATTGAATTTGTTGATTTTTATAATTACTTGGGAATCTTGGTCGATGCACATCTCTGTCTTAAGCCTCATGTCGAAAACTCGGTAAGGAAACAACTGAAAGTTGAACTGGGTTTCTTCTTTAGAAATAGATCCTGTCTGACTCTGAATGCTAGGAAATGTCTTGTAAGTGCTACTTTCCTTCCCTCCATTGATTACGGTAACATTATTTACATGAACGCTCCTAAGCACCCTGCAGATGTTGGATGCTGCCTATCACGGTGCGCTAAGATTCATAACTGACTGTAACTACCGTACCCATCACTGCACCCTGTATTCACTGGTTAAGTGGTCATCATTAACTTCACGCAGACTCTCTCAATGGTTCATTTTCATCTTTAAATCACTTCTTGTTGGGTTGCCTTCATACATCTCCTACATGTCACGTTGTCAGTGCAGCTACAGTGTACCTGCAGCATCCCCTCAGTGAGGACTGAATTCAGCATAAGGGCCTTCTCCTACTCCGTTCCTGTAACCTTGTACAAAGAAGGAATCCCTCTCTAAGGGATTTTAAACAATTATTAAGTTCAATACAAAAATCAATGCAGACATTTTCCTGTTTTTAGTATCCTGCATCACTTTATAATGTAGCTTGTTTTATTATTTTGTTTTATATTACTACTTTTATTTACTTTTCATTTTATATGCTTTTTTATGACTGTTTATTGTTGTCTGTACCTCATCTGTGTTTTTGTGTTAAATCAGGTCTCTCTTGTAAATGAGTCTTTGTGACTCAATGAGACTAACCTGTAGAAATGAAGGTTGAATGAAAAATCTGGTGTTGTATTCTCTTTAGTGACGTTCTGTCTGCTCCCCATTCGTTTCCCGCCAAACATCTCATATTGACTTTTTTTTTTTTAATTCATCAAAAAAATTTTTGGGATTTGTATATTTTATATTATTTTCACATCAAACAATATAAAACAAGCTCTTAATCCGTTCTATTTCTTGATTATTTGATTTCAGTTTTTTTACTTCTGTATTTCTTTTCTGTGCAAATATCATTGCCTTTGTTTTCCCCACTGAAAATTTAAACCCCCATTCAAATGCCCATCTCTGCATTTTATTAATAGCATCTTGTATTTTCTTTACTGTGAATTCTATATTTGTACCTCAGCCCACGCCTTCTTTATTTCAACAAAAACACAAGATCATATCTTTTTTTTTTTTTTTTTTTGCATTATTTGTTTGATGTTAGAGTGATTGGGTTGTAATTTTCTAGTTTAGTGTTGTCTTTTCCAGGTTTTCTATGGGTTATGTTAATAATGACTGACTCCTTGCAGCTGCATGGCAGCTCTCCCTTCCCAGACTTTGTTGTACAGCTCCAAAATGATTTCTTTAGATGTTTCGCTGAGATGATCCATCATTAAATATCAAATCTGATCCTTTCCTGGTGCCGTTTTCTTGGTTTTTCTGAGTGCTCGGTTCAGTTAATCTTTTTTTAAATGGCGAGTTCAGTAAATGATCATTTTCTTCAATATTTAGTTGTAAATGTTCATATTTTAGTTTTGTGGCTTCCCTTGCTTTCTTTCCCTTCTCACTAATTTAACTTGTACTATGATTCTTATTAAAGTTTTCAGCTAATATTTCAGCTATATCTTAATGATTTCTTCTTTATCTGTATTCAGTATTGGATATCATATTCCTTTCTAATGTCATTCATTCTGTTTATCACTCTCCAGGTTTAGCAAAGTATTTTAAAGGCTTTATTTCTTGACTTCATTACTTTATTACAGTCACTTGTCCACCACGGTTCTATCTTCCTCCCTTTCCTTCCTCCTCCTTTCTTTACTGAATGCTCTGTTTCCTCCAGACTGACCTATAAACACATACATTTATACTATTTACATCTGCTGTCATATCAGTTTTCTGTAATTCTTGATCACTTGTATATTTAAATTTATTCCATTTTGCTTTATTGAAGTTCCATTTCATATTTCCTTGTACTTTGCTACTTTCTGGTTTTATTTTAATCTTAAAAGGGTAATGATCACTTCCATTTGTTGTATTTCTATCAATATCCCATTCACAACCACCAGCCAGGGAGTTTGCTACCAGTGTTAAATCAATTGCTGATTCTTCTCCTGTTCTAACATTGATTCTGCTTCCTCTCCCATCATTAAGACACACTAGGTTTTTTAACTCCATCAATTCTTCAATTTTTTGACCACGTTTATCTTATTTTTGCCCAAAGTGTACCATTAACGTTGAAGTCCCCACACCATATTACCTTTCCTTCCAAATATCCCATCATCTCCTCCATTGATTCAAGTGATATAGTTTTACATGTGTTGTAATTTATTATTTTATACTTTCCATTATTATCCCATATTTCATTGACAATTTAATCTAAATCTATTCCTTTTCCTATTATTTAATATTGTATTTTTGTTTTATAAATATTCCTCACCCTCCTCCATTTCCCTTCTGATGCTATCATATCCTTTAAAAACGAAGTCTAATGTTGATTTTAACCTGTATAGATATTACTTCTGGTTTTTCTTCCAATCTTTCAATATATCCCTTAAATTTCTGTCCATTCATAGTAAGACTCCTGGTGTTCCATTGTAGTATTAACATGTGTGTTTATCCAACGTTACTGGTCTCCCATCTATTTCCAGCCCTTTATTAATGTTTTCCCATGACTCCTCTTGGAATCCCAAAAACTTTTCAGCACCCTGTGCTAATATTTTAATATTCTCTGCTCTGTGTTTAACCTGATCTACACAGGTCATGACATAAGCTATGAATAAAATGAACAATTCTAAATATAAAGTGATGTTTTCCTTTGTTTGCAGTTTGGTTTGTTGTGAGACTTGATTCTTTTTTGTCCCTGGACACTCCTACACTCTTAACCCTGATATCAATTGTATTTACACTTTTTAGTAATCATTAATTATTATTTTATGTTTTGTAAAAATGTTGTCTCATTACTAAATCAAATAAGTTGACTGTACTTTTTTTTACTAAAATATAGAGTGTAATGGGCAGCACGGTGGCGCAACTGGTATAGCTGCTGCCTCTCAGTGAGCAGGTCCTTGGTTCAAACCCCGGTCCAGGGGCCTTTCTGGGTGGAGTTTGCATGTTCTCTCCATGCATGCGTGGGTTTTCTCCGGGTACTCCGGTTTCCTCCCACAGACCAAAAACATGCATGTTAGACTGATTAGTAACTCTAAATTGTCCCTAGGTGTGAGTGAGAGAGTGAATGGTTGTTTGTCTCTATGTGTCCCTGTGATGGACTTGCGACCCGTCCAGGGTGTACCCCGCCCCTCGCACAGTGATTGCTGGACATGGGCACCAGCGACCCCCGTGACCCAAAATGGAATAAACGGGTAAAGAAAATGGATGGATGGATGGATGGATAGAGTGTAATGATCTTGTTAAGCAGAGATTACTAAAGATGTTTTGATTTTGAAATAAAGGGGCGGGGCCTATTCAAACTCTGCCCTGCTGCTACATGTTCGGGCAAGTTCCCGAAAGCTGCTTCAGTGTAGCTTATATTTGTATCATTTTGATTTGTTGGATTTCTACTGCCCTCTTTCTCACCTCACAATTCCCAGAGTTAACTCTCCCTACGTTCTTCTATTCTGTGCTCTTCTTCATATTTTGGACGTCTCTGCTTGCCTTTACTCACCGCTGCTGTGTATCTGACATTTGTATCTGGCATTTGCACCACCATCTTGGGCCTCATCACCAACTACGACGAGAGTGCCTACAGAGATGAGGTGAAATCACTGACCAGCTGGAGTCAGGAAAATAACCTCTCTCTAAATGTCAGCAAAACAAAGGAGATGATAGTGGACTTCAGGAAACAGCGTGGAGGTCAGCACTCCACCATCTACATAAACGACGCTGAGGTGGAGCAGGTCAGAAGCTTCAAGTTCCTCGGCATTCACGTTACTGAGGATCTGTCCTGGACTTTACATACAGACACTGTGGTCAAGAAAGCCCAGCAAAGACTCTACGTCCTAAGAAGACTAAAGAAGTTTGGTACGAACACCAGCATCCTCACCAACTTTTATAGTTGCACCATGGAGAGCCTGCTGACGGGCTGCATCACAGGGTGGTACAGGAACTGCACCAGTCAGAGCCGAAAAACTACAGAGGGTGGTGCAAAAAAACAGAGGACATCACTGGTAGCAGTCTCCACACCATCCAGGACACCTACCACAGCCGAAGTTTGCGTAAAGCACGCAGCATCATTAAGGACCACACCCACCCAGCACAAGGACTCTTCTATCTACTACCCTCAGGCAGACGATACAGGAGTCTGGTATCGTGTACAAAAAGACTAACTGACAGCTATTACCCACAAGCTGTCAGATTACTGAACTCTTAATAAATAACACTGAACAACTGGCAATAACATTGCATCAAGCCACATCTGTGACAATTAATATGACTAATTTTAGCATCAAGATCCTTTTACTTCTTGCACAAGTAGGGCACGCAGCCACAAAATCCTTTACATCCTGATTCAAAGAAGGCCACCAAAAGTGTTTCTTAACTAAAGATAACATCCTAGTGACCCCAGGGTGACACGACAACTTGTGTGTGTGTGTGTATCCACTCGAGTACCTTAGCCTTGATGCTTGTGGGTATGAACAGTGTCTCAACAGGTCCAGATCTGGGGTCAGGTTCTGTTTGTTGAGCCTCCAGAATGTCAGTCTCTATGGCCCAAGTGAGTGTACCAACCACGCAGGATGAAGGAAGGACGCTCTCTTCTTGTTCGGGACAGTCAGGGGGGAAAAACTTTTTACAAGTACTTTCAACATGCAATGCTTTATTTTTTTTGCTGTTCAGTTTTACAGATTATCATTGTTTTCGGCCTTCAGCACCTTCACCATTTCTATATCTACTTTTTTATTTCTCTAGAAAATATAATTGGGGTTAAGAATTCCTGTTCATCCTCCTTCCTCAATCCGTGTTATTTAAAATTTCTCCCTCACTACAAATTACTCTTTCTGCATCCAAACTATTTTCCTCCAATTCTCGTTTACTTCCATGACTATCCGATACCCTCTCACATTCCTTCATACAGTAACTCTGCCGCTTTCTCGACCTCGTCCTCTTCCACTCCTTATGTGTCAGATTCTCTAACATCATGTCTTCATCCTCATTCTACCTAATTTGCCATTTTTACCCAGTCACATTCCAGCTTATACCAACCGTCCAGTCCAAAATCCACAAAAATTTGTCACAAAGTTGTCTGTATTCCTATCTGTCTGTCAATCTCCAGCATCGGGATCTGTTCTGAGTCTGCCATATACTGGAGGGAGCTCATCAGCTGAACCAGGAACAGCTGAGAACAATAAGAATGTGCTATGTGTTGTCATCATTGTAGAACTTAGTTCTCTGTATTTAACCCATCACACATGAGATACACCCAGGTGGAGCAGTGGGCAGCTATGTAGGCGCCTGCGGAGCAGTTGGGGATTGGGTGTCTTGCTCAGAGACACCACCGCTAGGCCTGTCGCAATAAACAATAAACCAATTAATCGTATGATAAATTAAAATGATCAACCTCATTTTCATTTATCAGCTTTATCGTTTCTTCGTGTCTCTCTCTTTCTACTGAAGACACTGGATGACAAAAAGCTCAACTCCGGTGCTCTTCACTGACTCCTCCCTTTTTCTTTGCCACTCAGGAGCTACAAGTTCAAGTTCAAATAGGTTTTATTATGATTCGCATCACATGTGGTACATGAGGTGGAACAAAATTGTGTACACAGATTCCCAGTTACATCCAACAACAGCAAAAATATAAATTGTAAAAAGAAACAGTTATAAGGATCTAAGATATAAGCTAAGAAATACTCTAAAAACAACAACAACAACAGGCAAAGAGGAAATGGAGTCCTCACAATTCCCTGCTTTGTAACTTATATCAAGGAGCGGACTATAAAATTATTATTTGAACATCACTTCAAAAGTTGACTGGACTATTATCCTTTTATGATGCCTAAAAATTCACCTGTAAGTAATTTATAAATAAGAACAACCTTTACAGCTTTTTTGTGAAGTTCCTCACGCGTGGCATGCATGAGTAAAGGAACAGTTCTTTCTTCTAAAATTTGTTTGACAAGGAGCATGGACTTTGGTGTTTTGAACCAGTTTGACACGACTGCCGATGAGGGAGGGGGTGGACACCAGAGGAGAGGGCATGCCCCACAGACCATCTTAGCACCAATATAACTGTTTGTTTCCACTTTGGAGTAAGCTGTTGGGAGAGAATCAGTTTTGTTTGGTGTTTCCTCAGACTGATGAAGCCCTTCGGATGGAGGGCGAAACGTCTCAGCACAAAAAAAACTAATAAAAAAAAGTCCAGGTGACCTGACTGAACATTGTTGGATTTTATACCTGGATTATTGAGCATGGGCTTTAGTGTTTGATAAAGATGTAGTTGTGTTTAGGTGAAGCTTTGCCTAGGCAGGCATAGTTTTACTTTTTATAAACAAAATGTCTGATTTTACCCTTAAAGCTGCAGCACCTTTAGTAAAGTCATGTCTTACTTTTCCAGACATGTTTTCATGTGGACAGGTTTGCTGAAGTGATGGCTAATGTTCGTATTCTTCCACTCACTTTTGATTTTGATTGTGTCGGCACACATTTTGCTACAGTTAGTTATGTACAAGTACAATGTACAAAAACATTGTTTTCCCAAATCATTGACATACTTTAGATTTTGTTCAGTTATACACTTTTTGTTTCATTTTAAATATTTAAATTCATGGATAACTGTGGAAGACCTGTCTTCCCCATATATTTACAACTTATCAACTTTTGGTGTCTACCTGACCAAAGACAGCCACCACAGCTACATCACCTTAGTGAACTAAAAACTCTCACAATTTTGCAGATAATGTGTAAAAATATGGTAGTAACTGAGAGTCATTCACAACAAATACTGAGTGCCAACCAGTTGTGCAAGCGCATGCAGCATTGATTGAGATTGTACATGAAGTTATTTTTTTTAGATTTGACCTTAACAAGTAACTTCACCACTTCTCTTCAGAAGATGTTCTTACTTTAAAACTCTGGCCTAAAAGGTGTCAGACAATACGCATTCCCTCAAAGAATCTTGGACATTTTTTAAAAGTTATGTAATGATGCCACGTTGTCTTTTGCTTATTTCCAAAATTGCTGTGCAGTGCACACACCAACTTTAAGTTGCAGCCAGTTGTCTGCCTGTATGTTGCATTGAATCTGAACATGGCATTTATTGGATTAAAACAGAGTGGCTAGATGGATCCATAGTTTTGTGTAGCAAAACATTTTGTCTTTATTTGCATGCTAAGTCATAGCTCTCCATGAGTATACACACATCCCCTTTCACACACAGGCACACACACACACACACACACACACACAAGCTTGACTTAATATGAAAGGCGATCGTTCACGCTTCACAAGCTAAACAGTTCATTCGGCTCCTGGTTGTTCTGTGGAGGAAAATAGTTTGCACATGTGAACAGATCATTTCTTGCCATTTATGTCTCGCATGGCCTTGTTCATCCTATTAAAAGAAACTCTCCAAAGCTCGAGCTGTAAATCATAACCATGCTAGCTCGGTTCTGCTCTCCGCTGTTTCTGCTCTGTCTCCTAAATGACAAAGTACAGCGCCACCACAACAGGCTTGCCAACACACATTGCCATCAGGCTACATCCAAGCACCACTTGTCAGGATGGCTTTCTATCATTGTTGAATGGCTTCTGGCTTCCTGTCTTGAATGACTGACTACCCTGTGCAAGGACTTGAAATATTGTTCACTGTAAGGTTCTTGTCATATAAAAATTTGAAATCAGCAAACAGTTTTTGGATCATTGTTTTAAATTTATCAAGAGTCTAAATTAATGAAACACTAATAAAATGCTGGAAAACGCAATTTAAGAGCCCAAACTGTTGAAATTCATTCATTCAACCTTTATTTATACAGGTTAATCCCATTGAGCCTCGGGGACTCATTTACAAGAGAGACCTGTATGTTTATGCTAGCCAAATGCAGGAAAAAAGCTAACTAAAAGCCAGACGTAGTGGAACTAGCAAAAAGCAGAAAAAAACTAGTGCACACCTAGAAGTAGCAAAATGCAGGAGGGCACCAGTATTTAGTCAGAAGAAATAAAAAATAAGCAAGGTGATGGAAAATGCTAGTTAATAGCCACAACTATCAACATTCAAGCAAAACGCAGGGAAACACAAGCTTACAGCCAAAAGAAGCCAAACATGAGCAAAAACAGGTCTCTCTTGAAAATGAGTCCTCATGACTCAATGGGACTACCTGTATTAAAAAGGTTAAATAAAAATTAAATTAAATAGCAGAAAAATGCTAGTAGTCAGCCATAGATAGAGAAATGTTAGCAATTTACAGGAAACCACTTGCTAGGAGCCAGAAGGAGTGAACTGCTAGCAAAATGTGGGAAAATGCACTAGGCAATAGCCTGAAGTAGAGAAACATTAACAAAATGCAGAAAAACTAGTTTATAGTTGAGTAGCAAAATGCCAGCTGTTAGGGAATTTTTGGACAAAGTTTATGGATGCATTTAACTACTATGGGTGAGAATGTTAACTGCCCATGAACCATATGTTTGAGTTAGCAGATTGAGCTGGACGAGGAGCTGATTTGAGGCGGCAGGCACAGCTGTTGCTTCAAGGTCGTCTCCGAGTCTGTGAGCTCTGAGGAGCTGATAAGCGTATAAAACCAAGCAGTAACACTTTACAATAAGGTACACAAAATTTGATAAACTACTAGGGAACGCTTCAGGAACGAATCAGGAGCTAATGGGTAGTTAACCAGTACTTACTGGGGAACACAGAGCCAAGCCTTATTAGGGACTACTAGTTAGTTTCCTTGTAAATGAAGATGAACTAATAATGTGTATGTATTGTCATCATCGTATGTTCCCATACAATAGCGAAATTGGACCTCTGCATTTAACCCATGGTGGTGCAGTGGGCAGCTATTGAAAGCGCCCTGGGAGCATTTTGAAAATGAGGTGTGCTGCTCAGAGACACCACGAGATGTGTAATGGCTGGGGATCGAACCTGGGACTTTCGAGTCCAGTCAGCTGCCCTGACTCTACATCATCTCGGCCCCCTAATCAGGAGCTAATGGGTAGTTAACCAGTACTTACTGGGGAACACACAGACAAGCCTTATTAGGGGACTACTGGTTTGTTAGGTAATGCTCAGGTAGTGATTAAGTAATTACTGGTTCCTCAGTAAGTACTTGATATGATGATTCACTACATCAGTGAACAAAATAATAGCCAGGCAATGATTTGTACTCAGTAAGTGATAGTCAGACATAGTTAAGATGACACCAGTACAAGATAATGAAATTGATAATGTCTTTCCTCAATAGGTTTACAACAGAGAAAATCCAATAAAACCAGTAATCACTAGGAAACAGGTTTTTGACATTTACGAGCTGTGGTCTCACTGGTGCAGGGTTTATTCAGAACACACGTGGAGAATTTCTCCTCTGTTTCTGTGGTAACAAACCAGTAGTCCCCTAATAAGGCGTGGCTGTGTGTTCCCCAGTAAGTACTGGTTAACTACTCATTAGCTCCTGATTTGTTCCTGAGGCGCCCCCTAGTAATTAATCAAATTGTGTGTACCTTATTGTAAAGTGTTGTCCAACAAGCTTCAGGCTCTGCCATGGTGTAAACTGGGGAAAGATGGCGGCGCCGGTGTATGTGGCTGCTCGTCTGTCCCTCTCGCGTTTGCTGTTGTTTGTGTTGTTTCTGACCTGGGTTGTCTGCCGAGCTGGGTCTCTGCTGGTGTACGATCGCAATACATTACTAGACCTCCGGCCACTGGTCCAGGATATGGAATTATTGGATGTTGCTGGCCAACAATCCTTGCCCCCGCTTCTGTCGGAGATTCCAAGCTACCTGTTCCGGGTTCCTGCGCTGCTTACACGGCGGAGACGTCATCGTCGTCGCGGTAGACGAAGCGGCTGGCTGGTGAAGCTGAAGTTTTATATGACGCACTGTTCTGCTTTTAACCGATCATCACATGGATCGTTTCTGGGCTCTCGGGTGCCTCGGCGTTTCTTGGATCCCGCTCATGTCTGCTTGGTGCCAGTGGTCGGCATTCAGGCTCCTCTGCATCGCCGTCCCCGCCCTTCTTGGATCAACATGCGCCGACGGTGTCTCCAAAACCTGAGACCGCTGTGCCGGGTTTCCCGACCTGTCGACGCCCAGGATCCAGTTCCTGTCAGGATTGGCCTGATAAACGCCAGGTCGCTTGGGAATAAAACTTTTATTCTTCGGGACTTTTTTAGCTGCCAAAACCTGGATTTTTTGTTTTGTGACTGAGACGTGGCTGAGTGTTGGTGAGTACAGCGCTCTATCTGAGCTCTTACCAGCAAATTGTGCTTATTTTAATTCACCACGGGCCTCGGGGAGAGGGGGAGGCACAGCAACTGTTTACAAACAGGACTACAAATGTAAGCAGTGTTTTCTACAGACGTCTTTTCCCAGCTTTGAGTTTACGTCTTTTGAGATGAGACACGTAAACCCAGTTTTCTGTGCTGTCGTCTACCGGCCCCCCAAATATAATAAGGATTTTTTAAGTGACTTTTCTGACTTTTTATCTGGGATTTTAACTAATTATGACAAAGTTCTTTTTGTTGGAGACTTCAATTTGCACGTGTGCTGTCCTGATAAGCCTCTGGTAAAGGACTTTTTAAGCCTTCTGGACTCTTTTAATCTGGTACAGGCCGTATCCGGCCCTACACATGAACATGGACACACATTGGACCTGGTTATTTCCTGTGGTCTGCCAGTGACTAATCTGGAAATCTGTGACGCTGTGTTCTCGGATCACCTGCCTGTTTTATTCAGTGTCACTTTGACACCTACTACAGTTAAAACTCACGCTGCTGTTCGGCGCTGTCGGATTATTAACCCTTCCACTGCCACTCAGTTCTCTGCTGCTTTTCTTCAGCTCTGTGGATCATCTGACTTCCTCCACTCCAATACAGAAGAGCTCTGGTCATGGTTCTGTTCTTCCTGTCAGACCATCCTGGACTCGGTTGCTCCGTTAAAAACTAGGCAGCCAAGGATTAAACCTGAGCCTTGGTTTAATGACAGAACTCGTGCTGTAAGGAAGGAATGTCGTCGTATTGAACGCAGATGGAAAAAGGACAAACTGCAGGTTACTTTTCAGATTTTAAAAGACTGTTGGCATCTCTACCAGAGCACGGTTAAAGAGGCAAAAAGGGAATATTTGGCTAGTGTTATTTCTTCAAACAGCCATAACCCATGTGTTTTATTTGACACCATTGACTCTGTGCTTAATATTCCACAAAATGCCTGTTTGGAAGCTTCTCCTGGCATGTGTGAAAATTTTCTGCGTTTTTTTATTGAAAAGGTTGGTAGTACCAGGGCTCTTATTACAGCTCCTGACTCTGACCCCTCAGTTTCAGTCCCTTGCTCTGCTGTTTTTAATCAGTTTGAGCTTGTGACTGTTTCACTTTTAGAGGACGTAGTTGGCCGCATTAAGCCATCAGGTTCCCCACGTGATCCTGTCCCTCCACGACTTTTTAAAGATATTTTATCTAGCATAGGGCTGCCTGTTCTTGCAATTTTAAATGGCAGTCTGTCCTCAGGTGTGGTCCCTGCTAGTTTTAAACATGCAGTGGTGCAGCCCCTGCTTAAAAAACCTGGCCTTGATCCAACTGTTCTGGCTAATTATCGGCCTATTTCAAAGCTGCCTTTTCTTTCTAAGGTTTTAGAGAAACTTGTATACTGTCAGCTGACACAGTTTTTAAATGACAATGGCATTCTGGAGGTTTTCCAGTCAGGTTTTAAAACTCTCCACAGTACAGAATCTGCTTTAATTAGAGTTTTTAACGACATCCTTCTTGATTGTGATTCTGGTAATCATGTTGTTCTGATTTTACTTGACCTAACTGCTGCTTTTGATACAGTGGACCACAACATTTTAATATCACGATTACGACATATTGTTGGTATTGATGGCACTGTTCTTAAATGGTTTAAGTCTTACTTGGAGGAGAGAACATTTTCAGTGAAAATTAATGACTCTGAATCATCTTCAGTTCCAATGCAATATGGTGTCCCGCAGGGCTCAATTCTGGGCCCTATGCTCTTCTCGTTGTACTTACTGCCTCTGGGTTCTATCCTTAGGAAACATGGGATTTCATTCCATTGTTACGCTGATGATTGTCAGATTTATTTACCCCTAAAGCAGAAGGATGGACATACGTTCACACATCTCCTGGAATGTCTAGGAGATATTAAAGCTTGGTTGGCCTTGAACTTTTTAAATTTTAATGAAAACAAAACCGAGGTGATGGTGTTTGGACCCAGTGGCTCCTGTGAGTCCTCCTCTATTAACCTGGGACCCTTGGAGAAATATTTTAAACCTGTTATTACAGATCTTGGTTTTAAGGTGGACAGTGATTTTAAATTGGACAGCCAAATCAAAGCCGTGGTTAAGTCCAGTTTTTATCATTTAAGGCGATTGGCGTCAGTGAAGTCTTTTCTTTCCAGGCAGCATTTTGAAATGGTGATCCACGCCTTTATTTCGACTCGATTGGATTACTGTAATGCACTTTATCTGGGAGTCAGTCAGTTGCTGCTCTCACGTCTGCAGCTGGTTCAGAATGCTGCTGCACGACTTTTAACAGGAACTCGAAAGAGGGAACATGTGACCCCTGTCCTGGCTTCACTTCACTGGCTGCCTGTATATTTTAGGATTCATTTTAAAATTCTTATGTTTGTTTTTAAATCACTGCATAATCTTGCCCCGGCTTACCTCTCTGAGCTTCTTCATCCCTACATACCCTATCGGTCTCTCAGGTCAGCAGATCAGCTGCTTTTGGAGGTACCAAGAACAAGAAGGAAGCTCAGAGGGGACAGGGCTTTCTCTGTCATGGGCCCTAAGTTATGGAACGACTTGCCTTTGCAGGTCAGAGAGTCCCCTTCACTGTCCATTTTTAAAGTTCGTCTTAAAACTCATTTATTCAACTTGGCTTTTAACACCAGCGGGATCTAGTTTTTAAATTTTGTATGCTTTTAAAATGTATGTTTTTAACACCAGCAGGATCTAGTTTTAAATTGTATGTTTTCTGTTTTTAAACTGTTTTTATTTTCACTTTTATTATGTTGTGTTTTAATGTACAGCACTTTGTGTCAGCCATGGTTGTTTTAAGGTGCTTTATAAATAAAGTTGGTATGGTATGGTATGGTATGGGGCAGATTCTCGTGACTGGTCTTCATGCGTATACTTTCTGTATAACTGTGTAACCTGTTGTGAAAATCTGAACTTGCATGTAAATATACCAGTTAAAAAGAGCCACACTTGATGACAAGAGAATATTTTAGTGTAAGTATGATAAAGCGAGAACATTTTTCCACCAACGCCAGCAAAAATCAAGAAAATGCAGGGTAAGAGTTGAAAGTATAGCGAAACGCTAATAAAATGCAAACTAAGAGCCAGAAGTAGCAAAATGCAGGAAAACACAGACCACAAGCCAGAAGTAGATAAACACTGGCACAAAGCAGAATCACATAAATGGAATAGTGCAATATCTCTACTTTTACATCTCTTTCATGTTTACCTGGTTATTTTGGTAAATGATTATGACAATCTGCCGAAGTGCTACAGCTAGCTGCTGCTGTACATAACTACATAATTTTATATAAATGACCATGTAGTAAGAGGCAGCAATCCACTTTGGTCTTGGCCTCACTTAAACCATTAGTTTCAGAGTTAGGTAACTGTATTTCTATAGATTGATATCTTTCATAGAGCTAAAAACGGTACGTTTTGATTGTTCATAAGTTTTCCACAGAACCCCATGTAGAAATACTCAAAGTACTCCTTTAAAACTTAAAAGTCCATGACACAAAGGTTGTTCAGTATCTTGAAACTAGAAGCATTTTGAATAAAAAGTGTGCCTTTATCAGCACTGTTTGCTCTAAACTTTTGACAGCCTTACTACACTTACCATAGTGCCTCTTTAGTTTAAATTCCTCTTCTTCTTTAATTAATTATTCCTTAGAGAGACCATGACATCTTTGTCCCTAAACATCATTCTTTCTTACAAAAAAAAAAAAAGATTTATTTTTCTCATTCTGAAGCCACAGTTCTGAATTTCATCTCTCTTCTGCTTTTAGCTGATTCTCGGTCACTCTATGTCCTAAGTGAATAGAGTTAATTAGCGGTAAGTTAATTTGATTTTGAACACTTTTCTTTCCTGTTCAATGTTACAAAGAAGCACATTCATCGTCTTTTTTTTCTTCAGAAGTTATTGATTTTAAATTAAACCCTCAGATCTTTTAAATGACAAAAAAGGCTTTCATCTGCAATATTTCACTACTGAGGGTTTCAGAATCCTCTAAATGATTATAAAGGCTCAATCCATTGTAACATTTTGCACAAGAATTACCATTTGTCTTGGAGACAAAGCGTTCTGGATTTAGCGTTCATTTTTGTAGTGGACCTTTATGGTTGCGCCATGCACCCTGCAATGTTTATCTTGTGGTTCATGCCCTGTCTCTAACTCAGCACTAACTGCCATTTAAAGACCTCTCTGCCACAAGTTTTTCTAGGAAAGGTGCTCAGTCTCTGTGCAAACCACACCTACACACACACAGTAACTAGAAGCAGTTAAACATAAATTACCACATGTTAAAAGACGCAACATTCACCAGTTAGATTTCCTTTCTTCAGAAATACAACAACAACAAAAAAGCAAATAGAACAAATATTGGTTACTTCATCTTGAGCATGAATCAAGATGGTTGGTTACTTGTGTTTATGACAATTATGCCGCTTTGCCATTGGTAAGTGTGGCTCCACTTGGTTTTCCTCTTCTCATTCTTCTCAGATGTAGGTGATTGGCCACTACAGTGGAGGCTGACCTGTTCCCCCGCTCTGTGGGCGGGATCATTAATGCAAAGTGGGCGGGATCGTCAATGCCAATGGGCGGGATCGTAACTGGGGTTTTTTGTGTTTGAGTCACTCCACCCATTGTGTTCCTTAATCGCCCCATAGTCTGATTTGAATTTCGTTAGCTTATCTCGGCACTGCTTATAAGTCAGGGTGTAGCCATGCTGCACCATCATCTCCGATACCTCTTTGTAAATATGCTCTTTCCTTGTGGCGCCATCCGTCAGCATGATGAGGAAGTGGAAGTGGTTCAGATGTAGTTTGCAGTTTTGCTGAGTGTCATCCAGTGACGTAGCTCTGCTGGCCAATCAATGGCTGCTGTCTGCTTACGTCAAAATCATCACCTCATAGCAGTTCACTTGGAACCTCAAACAAGGTGGGACCACGAATTGGGCTGATTGGGGGTGGGTATCAACAGTGGGCAGGCCCTTAACTGGTGCCATCTTATTCAGAGCTGATGCGAGTTGAGAGAGTGGTAAAGTGCCATTAGTGCACTGGTAAATCTGGGGAGGTGTGTTGGAAGCAAGTGAATGTGAGATGAAAGGAGAAAAGAGAGAAGAAATCAAGTATGTTTGTTTCGTGAGTTTTTTTGTAAAAGGTAAATGGATAATACTTATATATAGCACCTTTCTATCTGATCATGATACTCAAAGCTCTTTACAACACAACCTGTGCCCTCATTTACCCATTCATACAGCACTCTACTAGATCTATACAAAGATTAATCAGTGCTTTGGATCACATTCAGACACCGATGGGACACACATCAGAGACAATGAATGGTTCAGTGTCTTGCCCAGGGACACTTCAGCATGTGGCCGCTGGTGGAATCAAACTGCCAACTTTTGCATTGGCGGACGACTGCTCCTAAACTCTGCATGTTCCTCTGGCGTCCTTCAATAACCGTGCTGTCACAAACAGTGATTTTTCATGAAAAACACACGGCTGTGTGGTATGATCTGAAGCTGGCACCAGTGGAACACATTTTAGCTCCCAGATTCTTACTTCCATCTCTCTCTCTCTCTCTGTATCTCTCTCCCTCTCTTTTCCTATGTGTCTCTCGTCTTCTCTATGCCATTCGCTTTTGTTTGACTGGTGTGCTTGTGAGTGAGAATAAAGATGCAAAGCAGCTAGAAATTCAGTTACTGTTTAGAGGGCGGCTTGTAACGACCATGACATCAGGTGACTTCGGCTTTTGACAGCGTAAAATTAAGCAATGAAAAGGCAGTCAGACAGCATGAAATATAAGCCTTTCTGTGAACTGAATGGAAGATAAATTGGTGTTTAATATGTAGGTTGAGAGTAAGAATTTGAGGTGCGAAGGTATAGAGGTACCAATAATAAAATCGTGTTTTTATAGTCAGAAAATGCTTACATTTACAATGTTACATTGCTGATATTATATAGCTCATAACAAACAGAATGGATTAAAAGTAATGCAACTAATACATGAAAATTATACATTTGCTGACAGTAGTTAAAAGTTAAACCAGTTTTGATTAGGGTTGAAAACTGATGGAAATTTTCTGGTAATATTTTGGTAACTTTCCAGACGCTTTCCATGGAGAGTAAAGCAAGTGAATTTTGGAATTATTCCAAATGACAAATATTCTCTGGGAATTTATGAGAAAAAGCTGGAGATTGGGGTTGTAACGATTAACTAATACCCAGAATAGTTGTGAACTGTAAGAGCAACTCCAAGACACAAAATAGTTTAGAACAGTGTTTATTTACAAAAGTGAGATATTGTAAACAGTTGAACTGCAACATCAAATAATTGCCAATAACTGAGAAGAATGGCTAAAATGAGAACCGACTCGAGTTGTACTAGGCCTGGACGATATGGCCAAAACTTTTATCACGATATATTTCTTAATTCTGGTCGATAACGATATAATTCGATATTGGTATAAACAATACAAAAGTCTCAGAAAAATTGTACAAACTGTACAAATAAATTAATGTTCACCTTTTATTTGTATTTAGCCTTCAAACATTTTTGAAATCACAGTCAAATAAACACAAAATTCTCAATTTTGTCAATATTAATAGTTTTAACTTTAAACAACATAACCTAATCCACGTTTGCTGCATGGGTTTCTCTTTTGATACAGCTGGGGGTGTTGTTTCAGGGACACGTTGGCTCAAACTTTTATTGTGCTTCATTAACGCGCGTTGGAGATTAGCCTAGCCTGCTACCGCTAACACCTTCTGGACTCGAGCTCTTCGTAACATCTACGTCACCACGCACTCACGTAGTTATGTGTCGCGGCTTTTTCTGTTCGTGTTGAAACTGAAGTGGCCGCTTCAACCCAAACAGAAAAAGAAATGCGTCAGTGAAATCTGTAATCGTATCGAAATATCGAAAATGTGCTTAAAACTCATATCACTGTTATTGAATAAAAGTATATCCTGACATATATCGATATTGAATTATTGTCCAGCCCTATGTTGTACTTATCAACAGCAAAGTGGCTAAACATAAAGTACTGATAGGTTTCCTGTATAAGTCAATGATGAGGTTTCCATGTTCTGAATTCATTTAGCTAAAGTTGAAATCACCAGTTTTTCATCATTCACCTGTTGTCTGATGTATTCTCCTTTGAACATAAGCAGTACAAAGTAAACTGATCTGTCGTAAAAGTCATATAATTCCTCCCTCTGTTTATAATTCTTTTTCAAACTCTAGTTTAAAAATCAAACCAAAGACCCACAACACATGTCTCTAACTAAGGAGTACGCCATTGGGGTTGTTTTTCAAATGGTACAAGTGTAAGTGACATGTGCATGCTGCCTATCGGCCGAGTGTTGCTCTGTCAGTGTTCTGTCACTGGGCAGATTTCATATTACTTTGCCAGTTAAGGACTGAGTTGTGTCCACCTGGAAAAGCTGGATGGTGTGGCTGATAATAGGAAGCTTGAGGGATTTTTTTAGACTGCTGCAAAACAAAAATAAAAATAACAGAGGTTATTAAGAGATGGCTAATGAATCAGTCCACAACAATCATTTGAACCACAACAGTTTTCAGTCTGGTCATCTGGACAGTTTCTTTTTTTGCTGAAATGTTTCACTTTCCATCTGGAAGGAACTGATTCTTCCCCCAAACAGGTTACTCCAAAGTGAAACAAACCAGTTATGTTGGTGCTAAGATGGTGTCTTTGACTGTGGACGAGGAAGTGGGCCGGCAGCAGAGGAGGGGGCGTGCCAGTCTCAGCCTTCTTAAGTAGTGCAAACTTTAGCTAACTAATTCTACCAAAACATCCCATCTGCTGCAGCCTGGCTGCGAGGGGGAACCCCCCCCCCCCCCCCCCCCCCCCCCCCCCCCCCCCCCCCCCCCCCCCCCCCCCCCCCCCCCCCCCCGCGTGATCCCTTTTCAGTGTGGCCGAGTCCGTCTGTTAGTGCAGTTGGAACTTCTTTTTTAGTTTTGGACAAAGACAGCTAGGAAGAGCTATGTGGCAGTGTGGAGAGTCAAAGCCTCTTTGGAGTAACGCGTGTAAACACAAGCAGTTCATCTATCAGGTAATTTAGATTCTCCACTCTAAAACGAAAGCCTCTCAGCACCTGAAGTCGTCTTTTGGAGGAACACACTCACATTCATTTGCACATAAACACACTTTCACAGTCGCCATATTTGTCTTTTTATTCCTCCCCCTTGTGTTTCTCCTTCTCTCCACTCTGAATCTGGGCAGCCTGTTTGTATGCAAATAACCCTGTTGGAAGAACCCTCTGCCCGATACACATTCAGAAAATCCTGTCGTTTCTGAGCTGGAGTGGTGAGGTAAACAACACTCCATCAGGGCAACAAAGACAGGCAAAAGAAAGCTTGTTTGCCCTTCTTCAAAAAAAAAAAAAAAAGTATATTCAGTAACAGGCTCAACAAGTTCTCCCTTTCTGTGTTTAATCCTCTTTTTCAGTATCATCCTTTGCTTTTCATTTGTCTCTGAAACCAGCTTAACGTCAAGTGCTGTACAAAACACGAGGAGGTTTCCGGCGTGTGGTATCTCTTTTTGTCCACAGGAGACTTTGTAAAGATGCTGTTCAAACGAAGTCCGTGTTGCATTGTGGGATTATTGTAGACTTGCATTGTTAGACTTTCCTCTGGGTTTCCGTAAAGTTTCCATGGTAAAACAAACAGACGCTTCAATGGATGACTCGCCAACATATTTTGAAAAAGGGATGAATTTATAGAGTAAAATCAAATAGAAAGAAATCAGCAACTAAATGTTGCAAATTTAGCTATTTCTTGTACCTGCACAACAAAACCACTAACAGAATTGCAATGACAGTATTGTTTAAAGAAGTGCACATTGTCTGTCGGGATAAGTGGTCAAGGTTTATGGATGTTTTTGGACTACTATGGCTGAGAACGTTAACTCTGCCCATGAACCGTGTGTTTGAATTACCAGAGAGTTTTTTTTCTCTCAGAGAGGGCTGAACGAGAGCTGATTTGATCCTGCATGTGCAGCTGGATGGCCAAGGTCATCAGTGTCTGCCTGTGAGCCAGAAGATGATAAGCTTATACAATTCTTGCACGCTGCCCATGGCAGATTCTTATGACTGGCCTCCATGCACATAGAACTTCTACACATCTGTGTAACCTGTTGTGAAAGTCTGCCCGTGCAGGTAAAACCGCTTAACAATCTTCTTGTGAGCGTGGTGTCTTTGAATAAGTAAGATGAATAGATATTTGTATCCAACAGCACCCGCCTCCTTTCATGCCAAATTTTAAACAAAGATTTTGAGTGATCAGTTATGTTCAGAACTTTTGTTGAGGATGACGCTCAGCTGAAATCACACCAAATTTAGCTCAAAATCAGGGTGACTTTAAAAGGGAATCAGTTGTAGATATACATATAATGATTACTTTTATTCTTCAATGAAATCCATTCAGTGGTTCATGAGATAATTTGCAACAGCCAGACAAGGTTGCCTTCAACAGTTAATGCCATAACCATGCCAGTGACTGTTGACGAGGACGAGTGCTACGCATCGGAGGAGTGGGGGTGCCAAAGAGACCATCTTAGCACCAACATAACTGGTTTGTTCCACTTTGGAGTAAGCTGTTTGGGGGAAGAATCAGTTTTGTGTTGTGACTGATGAAGCCTTCTGGATGGAAGGTGAAACGTTTCAGCAAAAAAAGAATCTGTCCAGATCACCTGACAGAAAATTGTTGGAGTTAATGCCAAAGTTTTAAACAAAGGTTTTAGGTGATCAGTTAGTGCTCAGGGTATGTGTTAGGGGTGACTCTCAACTGCAACCACACCAAATTATAGCTCAATATCTGTAAAATGATTGACGTATAGCCATTTATGTGTTTGCTAAGGTCAATCAGCAGATGTACACTGAACGAATACTTCATAGCAGCTTTTATTAGTTATTTATTAGTCATACAAATATTAGTTTGCTCAGGTCATTTAGCTGCATTGACCGTGAGTCTATCAACTCCAAAATGCCTTAATCTAACATTGTCAGTGTTTCTAAAACCCATTTTAAAAGTATGATTCTACAATTTGGTTACAAAATCATCCCATTTTTTAGTCATATTTGGTCAACTATACATTAACAAATCAGTTATGATGCACCTATAAAAATGAGCAAGGATGCTGGTGTTCGCACCAAACTTCCTTAATCTTCTTAAGAAGTATAGTCCATATATTATACGCCAACCATATATTCATGGTTGTGTGGGACCTGATGCCTGTCACAACATTTAAGGGGCAAGAGGCAAGTAGCCTACACCATGAACAATGTCCTGAACAATCACTTAATAAAACTTTGTTTTATTAAGTGTTAAGGTTTTTGTGTTCTCTATAAAGCCTAGTTGCTTTAACAACACTATTTGGTCTTTGGAAGTATTTTTTTCTGTACCCACAAAACTCAGATGAATATCTCAATCTACAAAACATCAGAACAAAAAGTACTTTGGTGTCCGTTCAATGACATGCATCTGCATTTCTTTCCTTGTCGCTCTGTGCATTGTCTTGTGTTACTTTGTGTCCTTAAGAATCCCATTCCAGTGACTCTTGGAAAGAAAACATTCTTCTCTGCAGTGTTACAGCTTGTTAAACTCACTCCCCTCTGTTAAACCTTCTCTTTCTCGCAGTTCTCTTTTTTCTCAGTTCATTCCTGTTTCTTCAGTTCTCCCGCCAATAAAAGGCCATCAGTCTCTGGCCATTCAGAAGCAAAAGAGCACAATATCTGATTGATCTCACTTAGCAAAAGAAGAATTAGGCTACGTTGGACAGACTATGTTTGCGCACATCATCTCTGTATGAGTTCTGTTGTTCAGCTGGGCATTAAATTTGTCACATCAAAAAGACAAAGTGAACATTTTCTTTCTCTCTGTTTCACTAATAAAATCTGTTACCTGAATTGGACTTCGACTTGGCTGCCAGTTGCCAAGTAGCTGCTTTTATTTCACAGTCAGCCACTGGCACAACACTCATAGAGGAACACTTTATAGTTCAATTAACCATTTTTGCTTTTTCATTGGTAATATTCTGGCTGTTTGTAGTTCTTATAACTACATTTTTCAAGTATTATGTCCCTCGTCACGGAGCAAAGAGGGGAAATTGGAAATACCATCTGTCCCTCCATCCGGTCATTGTTGTGAGCATGATAACTTGAAAAAAATAAGGGAGGGGTTGACTTCCATTTTTGTGTATGGCTACATCTAGAGGTAAGAAAAGTTCCTTTAGAAAATGTGGTGGCCATGTCAAAATTCAAGATGACTGCCACCATAGATGTCCATGTTATGTTGTGAGCATGATTATTTGAAAAATGAGTTATCAACTTGTCTTTTGGCATGTAGCTGCATCTAAGAAAGGTTCCTATCAAAAACTGGATTGCTGCATCAAAAAGCCAAGATTAACATGTATATATTTAAATCTTGTGGCCTGGATAACTTGAAAAATAAGATACATGTTGACTTTTATTTTGGTGTGTGGGTGTATGTTGGTGTAAAGATTGGGTTGTCATGTCAAAATCAAAGATTGCCACCACACATATACCACACACACTATGCTTTCTAGTTTTTATATTGATTCAAAGCGTAGTTTCCTCAAATATGTTGACGGGGGAATATCCAAAGATTAATCTATGGTGGCCAAGGTTACCATTGGCCACACCCTGGCTCCTCCATTGCATTTGGTAGAGGATAAAATTGCTCCATGAGCTTGCCAGGATCAGTCACTCTGCCCAACCTCAGACAAGAAAAATAAATCTACCTCTCTTCTTATAGACAGTGCAACTCCAGCCCACTTGAATATCTCACACCAAAAACTGTAACTGTCCTCCCCTGTTCAATTTAAGTCCAGAAAGACACTAATCTCAAAAACTGCAAACATGCACTATTGAAATCCCTCGGTGATGGGGTGATATCAGGATCCCCATCTCAGGATTTCATCTGATTTCATTGATGTACTGCTTGTCAATAAAAAAAACAGTATCCCACTCTGGTCTATTTTTGGCTTCACTCTTCAGTATATGAATTATTATGCCAGTTTGCTGAATTTAGGACTGTGATACATTTCCTCTCATAAAGCTAGAGACCTACATTTTAATTTAGTTTGATTTAACATTTTCATTAATGGTGAGCTGTTGCGTGAAGTTCTCAGTGTTTCCAGAGTGACTTGCTGTAAATATTTTTTGTCCTATTGTGGTTTTTGATTGAAACACTATACAGTTTCATGTTAGTTTTGCTCAAAGCTCAAGAGAGCTTCTGCAGAGGAACCAAAGAGCCACCTGTGACCCCCGAGCCACAGTTAGCAAATCCCTGTTCTGGGTGTTAAGATAGTTTCTCTGTCCACATCCATCCCAAAATCTCCATAACCTTGTTCTCATTATCACTACTTCAACTGCTAAGAACCAGACTGGGGCTTATGAGTGGACTGCACTGGAACTGTATAAAAACAATTATTGTTCCCCTTTTTCAATGAAAGCATCACTGAGAGTACGTAAACCAAATGCTCCTAACTAAATACAGATATTAATATGAGCAGGTTTGTTGGTTTAGCATAAGCTGTACCAGTCCTTGAAGATATCTTAGAATAATTAGGCTGACTTGTGGACCAAATTTAAGAAGTGGTAGACCTTGGAGAAATGCCGCCAAGTGGAATGTTTTAAATGCCAATTTGGTATTCAAATTAATAAGATGGAGCCAGAGGCTGGCAGCAAGGATGGTGAGTCAAGGGTTTGGCAACAAACAGCCTAATAGGCATATAAATCTGTTGGATAGTTTTTCTCTAGTTAAGCCATTTAATTATCTAACGAGCCCTTCTATCAAATTAAACATGCTACTTTTCAGATACGGAATGGTTTATGATCCTGGTTCTGCATCAGATCATCCACTTTCTGACTTGGAAGTTTTGTCTTTGTTTAAACCATTTTCTTTATGCCTAATGGCCGAATTTGGGGCTCAAATCTTTATATGGTATGTGTGTTTTTTAGCCTTGGGAGGCTGTCAAGATGAAAAAGAAAATCATCAGGCATGCTGCTGGATAGAGAAGAGATAAATCACCAAAATAAAGGATGATGAAAAGGTTCTGTGTCTCAAAATCTCCCTCCCAAAGAGGGGATTATCTTTTGGAAAATACATCCATCTTCAAGCTCCTTTGTTTCTATTCCTATCAGTTTTTCTATGTGGCTAAATCACCAGATTTCCTACTGGTCTTGTCTGACTTTAACACACTGTCTCAGAAAATCCTTACCTGCGGCTGATAGCCATCTCAAGGCCGACCATTGCTGAACTCCCACCATGCACCTCACCCGTGACCCTGCCATAGCTCCAAACTGTTTAACACAGCATTATCACCAGGTCAGCAGTGCTAATGCAGAGTGGGGGAAATGAGGGAAACACCGCTGGGAGTGTTGGAGGACTTTGTGTGGATGACGCTTACTGTGTGAAATGCGGATTGGCTTCAATTAGTCTTTTGGCACCTGCAGAACATGTAGGTCCCTGTGGGTCCACTTCCAGTACTGCCATCACTGGTCCTTATCTCTCTGGCAGACAGGCTCATCTTCAAATTGATGGGAGTGGACATGTGATGGTAATGAATAGAAATGAACACTGGCCACAAATTACATTGGTGTAAGATCTGAGGAGGGGGGAGGGGTGAACTCTGAACTTTAGGACTGGGATGTAAGGCAGAGATAGGTTGGTTAATAAGCAATGGCGATTCTAGCTTCTTTTATGGGAGTGCACAAGAACCCCTAAATTTTAACTCAGCACCTTGAAAAATAAAGAACCTATCATTATGATTTTGTATTAGTTTTCGAACCTTAGATTCACCAAAATATTGAATACATTTTAAATAAATATGGAATAAATGATGACAGTCTTAAACGGGCCAGTAAAATCTTTTTTTGTTTGTTTGCACGAGTCGGATCCTCAACGCCACCTGTCAATCAATCCAGTAGGCTCATCAGCAACTGACCAATCAGTGTTCACAATTTGTCCCGAAATGAAACGTCCCATACCTGCTGGAACTGCACCCCCCTTTTCTCCGACAACCTTGTTGGGGTTTTACATTACAAACACTTTGCAGTCAGAGGGATTTTGTGAAAAATTAGAAGAAACTGTTTAAACCTTGTCAGTTATTCAGACAGCATTACCCTGAGTGTTTAAAGGGTGGAATACAGTTTATTCCATTTCTAAAACCTTAACTGAGTCTGGAAAAATGTAAAAGATGGATTAAGGCCAGCAGCCGACCTCATGAGCAGCTGAATACAACAGTGACAAACAGGAAGTGCCACATGTTCATCTGTACGAAGGTAACAGTTACACCCAACAACAGCAAAAATATAAATTGTAAAAAGAAACAGCAATAAGAATCTAAGATATAAACTAAGAAAAATACGCTAAACACTTAATAGTGCAAAATAATACACCGAACAACAGCAGCACGAACATGAGTCTGTGTGAGTAGACGAGTACGAATGAACACAGCAGCATGAAATAATCAGCAGCATAAGATCAGCAGCATGGATAATCAGCAGCACAGATAAGTCACATATCACCAATCAAAGTGGCATTACAGTGATTTTTTCCCCCACAATGATTATCCTGGCTAGGGATTCATGAGTCTAACAACTTCATGGTAGAAGCTGTTCCTCAGTCTAGTGATTCTACACTTAATGCTCCTCAACCTCCTGCTTGAGGGGAGCGGGGCAAAAAGTGTGTGCTGGGTGAGTGAGGTATTTCATGATGCAGGTGGCCCTCTTCCTGCATCTAGAGGTGCAGATGTCTGTGATGGTGGGGAGACTGACTCCAACATCTTCTGTGCAGCCTTCACCACTCTCTGCAGAGCTTTTCTTTCTGCGGCTGTGCAGCCTCCATGCCACACGTTGATGGTGGAGCACAGGATGCTCTCCACTGCACACCTGTAGAAGGAGGTGAGGACTGAGCTTCCCAGACCAGCTCGCCTCAGCCGTCTGAGGAAGTAGAGTCTCTGATGAGCTTTCTTGATCAGACTGGTGGTGTTGTTGCCCCAAATCTAGTTTTGCTTTTTTTTGTGTGTTTTGTATGTAGATATTTGTTGCAACTTCTGGTTGCATAAGTTTAGTATTTGTTTGTTATTATCTATCCATCCATCCATTATCTTTACCCGTTTATTCCATTTTGGGTCATGGGGGTTGCTGGTGCCCATGCCCATCACTGTGCGAGGGGCGGGGTACACCCTGGACGGGTCGCAAGTCCATCACAGGGCCACATAGAGACACACGAGACAAACAACCATTCACTCTCTCACTCACACCTAGGGACAATTTAGAGTTACCAATCAGCCTAACATCCAAAAAGTCCAATTTGTGATGAGCTCCTTGTTTACAGCCATACCACCCTGAACACGCCTGATCTTGGAAGCTAAGTGGATTGGGCCTGGTTAGTACTTGGATTGGAGACCGCCAGGGCATACCAGGTGCTGTAAGCTTTTTCATTTCTCACAAACCACACTGTGCTGTTCAAGCCAAGAGCCATTGTGAGTGCTGGGGGCTAAGCACCTCAAAAGGTCAGATCCTAGAATCACCCCATTAATAAGCACAGAAATAATTAAAAGGCCAATTATTCTTTGAATAAATGCACATCACTTGCAGCTGTTTGTTCCCGTGTTTAAAACTAAAATGAAACTACTGTTTGCTGAGAAGCGACAGTTGTAACTGTTTTAGTCATGTAGTAAAAATAAAGTTAAACTTGCTCAGTTACCACTCAGAGTATGTGTTGGGGATGACTCACAGCTACTACTACACCAAATATTAGTGTAAAACCTGTAAAAGTGACTGCACCTATTTTTGTTTTGGCTAAAGGTGATTAGCTGTCTTGAATTAGTCAACTCAAATAGTTAATCATTGGATGTTCACCTGTAACCAATTCATTTTCGCGTTTTATTAAAACATATTGAGTGGTTCATGAAATATTTTTCCGACAGACGGACCGTGCTGACTCTGAAGAGTTGATATCATAATTTTAAGCAAAGTTCTTATGCAATGTGTTTTGTCCAGCGTACTTGTTGGGTATGGCCCTCGGGGACTAGTCAAGCTCAGTATCTGTAATATTGGCTGAATTATAGGGGTGCACTGACCGCAGTTGTCTGGCCAATCACCGATCTCTAAAAAGTCCGATCTGCCGATTCCGATTTTGTTTTATAAGCGACACTGTCAGGTGTTATAAGGTCACAATGCACCTTCAATTTTCCAATCTGATTTTATTGAAAAACATACTCTTGAACAATATCCTAGAAACAATACAAATTTGTTTTAACTGGCCATGAAGTTTAGACAGTTGTTAAAACTACAAAAAATTGGTAAAATCAGTTTCTCATGCAAGTATCGGCCAATCTCCAATTTCCCAAATTAAGGACATCGGGGTCGATAGGCCGATTTATCGGCGCACCCCTACTGAATTATAGTCATTGTTCTGTGTTTCCTAAGGTCAGGTGTCTGTGGCAGCCATCTTGAACTGGGTTGACTGTAAAAGTTAATAGCTGTAGTACAGTTAATCAGTTGTACGTCGATTTATTTAGTAATTATGTTGTGAGCGTTTCATTTACCTTTGGCCTGTGGTTCAGGAGATATTTTGCAACATGACAAGCAAGCACACACAAACAGGGGCAAAAGCGTTATTACCGGTACCCGTCTTATATGGCTGAACAATCAAAGTAGCATTTATATGCAGATCGATTTCTTTCAGGCCATGAGTTAGGATGATATAAATAGTTGCGTGCAGTGTTGCCTTTTTTTTTAGAAACAAACACATAACTACCTTTCCCTATTGTCACCTCGACTCCCACTCCTCTATTTAATTCTGCTCGAGTCTGATGTAAAAGATGTCCTTTGCTTGCTTTTTCAATTTGAGACACAATTCGGCGGGTGAGATAGAGCCTCCACGTCAGGGTCCAAATCATCCCAGTGTGTCGGAGAAAATGAATTTCACATGAATACGTGATTGGCTGTGATGTGCGCCCCAGCAGTCGTGGCAGCTAATCCTCTGTGCTCTTAATGCCGTGCGAGCGCAGTACGCTTGTGCTGGGCCAAGACAGCTGCACAGCCTCCCCTCAAATACACACGCGAGCGAGACACACCTATGTGATGACATGCTTCTGAGGAACACAGCCCCAGAGAGCCACAATCACACACTCGCAGCAGGTCACCAGCAGCTGCCTGCTTGTTCATGACTGCCGAGCGCGCTGGGTGTACATGCCGCCACGTTTACAACCTGCTGCGTGTGTGTGTGGAGCTGAGGGTGCTGCGGTGTGTTCATGAGTGTTACTGTCTGCTCTGCTGCCCTTATGCTGCTGCCCTCTTGTCTCCGTCACATTCACAGAGCACTTGTGGCCCCTGCAGCGCCTCACTACCACACAGCTCCAGTATCATGGCTGTCATCAGCCCTCACACTGAGAGTCTCTTGAATCCAGCCCCTCCTGTCTTTCACACAAAGAACATCATCTATTTCCTTTGTTGGCCACACTTCACTGCAGCAGGCAGATACAATTTGCTCATATATTTCAGGAAACGGTAATGACAAAAAGTCCAGGAGAGGCAACACGTGTCAGGCAACGGCTTGCAGATGACACTCTCAAGCACAAGTGTGCATGATTGTATACACACACTTTTAGACGTTAAACCTCTCCTGCAACAAACACCTGACAAGTGAGACTGCCACTATATACTTCAGGTGTAAGTTTAAAATAAAATGTAGACTAGCTGGCAGAGGAACATACCGTAATTTCCGGACTATAAGCTGCTAATTTTTTCACACGCTTTGAACACCGCGGCTTATACAATGCTGCGGCTAATTTATGGATTTTTTTTTCCGACGGTTTAACGAGCTTCATGCCGCCAAAACATTTAGCCTCATCACACCTGAGCACTCACATAGCTTCTTAATACACGGCTCTCTTGGTGGTGGGGGGGAGGGGGGGGGTCTCCTCGTGGCTCATTGAGACTACCTGTATAAATAAAGTAAAAAAAAAAAAAATCTGACCAATAAAATTACCAAACAGGGCTAATGTATTAAATTTTTTTAACCAGCCATGTTACAGATACCGTTCTGCAAATTAAACATTTACGGTACATGTTTAAGTAAAAAAAAAAAAAAGTTCTTATGTTACAACGTAGGCACTTATAGACAAGTGCGGCCTATATATGTACACAGTTTATTTTTCTTTTTAAATTGAGTGGGTGTGGCTTATATTCAGGTGTGCTCAATAGTCCAGAAATTAGAGTACGTCAATGCTCCGGTTGGAAAGATTTTAATAACTCAGAAAAATAAAGATAAAAGTCTATAAGTTGCCTTAACCACTTATGTTACTGAAAAAGTAGAAGACAGACATCCCGTCTTTCAGCGTGCACTGAGCTGCTTCAAAAAATGTTTCCTTTACGTTTCCTCAGCTGCACACTGCTCAGCATCAATACGGGCCAAGCTTCAATGCTGACAAGCCTGTTGAAGATTTTTGACGCAGGGGTTTTCCTCTTATTTCTGTCAATGGAAAGGAAACTCCACTATATATATTTCTCTGATGAGCTCACATGAAGTGTGATGTCACTGTTTGTGTATTCACCACTCAGGGGTAAATGGTTTTGACTGGCTGAGTGGACTGTCACAATAAAACTCTCCAGAGTTTTGGAATCCTGGGTTTACAAACCCTGCTTTCACAAACTCACAATAATCATCATTCCAAAAGCATTTCTATACACTGAACAAAAATATAAATGCAACACTTTTGTTTTTGCTTGCATTTTTCATGAGCTGAACGCAAAGATCTAAAACTTTTTCTATGTTCACAACAAGCCTGTGTTGAGATAATCCATCCATCTCACAGGTGTGGCATATCAAGATGCAGATTAGACAACATGATTATTGCACAGGTGAGCCTTAGGCTGACCACAATAAAAGGCCAATATAAATGTGCAGTTTTGTCACACTGCACAAAGCCACAGATGTTACAAGTTTTGGGGGAGCGGGCAGTTGACATGCTGACTGCAGGAATGTCCATGTTCAGTGAGTTTGGCACTATGTCCAACCAGTCTCACAGCCACAGACCGTGTAACCACACCAGCCCCTGTGTTTGTTGTTCATGACACATGCCTATCCACACCATAACCCCACCACCACCATGGGCTACTTGATTTGCAATGTTGACATCAGCAAACCCCTCACCCACACAATGCCATACACAGTCTGCCATCTGCCCTGTACAGTGTTAACCAGGATTCATCCATGAAGAGAACACCTCTCCAACGTACCATACACCATCAAATGTGAGACTTTGCCCTCTCAAGTCGGTGAACTTCAGTCAGATGGAGACACCGATAAGGACATTAAGCATGCAAATGAGGTTAACTGAGATGGTTTCTGACAGTTTGTGCAGAAATTCTTTGGTTATGTAAACAGATTGTTGCAGCAGCTGTCCAGGTGACTGATCTCAGATGATCTTGGAGGTGAAGATGCTGGATGTGTTGGTCCTGGGCTGGTGTGGCTACATCTGGTCTGTGGTTGTGAGGCGGGTTGGATGTACTGACAAATCCTATGAAACGTCTTTGGAGACACAAAGTTTGTTTTCTCAGTCATCCAGGTATATAACAACAAAAAAGGTTGAATCATGTCATCTGGACTTCGTTGTCTTTGGAGACAACTTATGTTAGAGAAATGAACATTCAGTTCATGGGTAACAGCTCTGGTGGACACTTCTGCAGTCAGCATGCCAACTGCATGTGCTTAATTTGTAAACCAAACAGTGCTGGGGTGCATTGTTTTGATACGTGATGTATGGAACGTACGTGATTACCCATCAAACTTTTCTCTCGTATTTTTAATAAATAATCAAAATTTTATCAATGACCCATTTAAACAGTAAAATGAATTTGCAATTTATTTGTGCTGTTTAATTATATTTTTGTGTTTTTAATTAAATTGCCCATGTCTGAACTTTTAGGGGCGGAGATTTTTTTATGGGTAGAAGCGACAATGCTTACTTGAAGGAGCAGCTCGTATGTGATATTAAGAACTTGTAAGTGGCTGTTATGTTTAAAATGAGTGTTTATGTAATTATTTTCAGTTTACATATCCAATACCTGTTTTATTCATTCAAGGCAGTCAAATTTGTTCATAACTTTATTAGTAGTAATCCTGATAGTTACCGGATCCAAGCAAACAGTTACTGGAATACCCTGTCAAAATAAGAGAGTTCCCAGGTTCTGTTCTGGCAGGATCCGACTCAAATTAAGCCCGGAATGGCACACTTCCTCAAAAATTGCAACATCTGTGTCTTTGTGCAGTGTGACAAAACTGCACCTTTTCGAGTGGCCTTTTATTGTGGTCAGCCTAAGGCACACCTGTGCAATAATCATGCTGTCTGATCAACATCTAGATATGCCACACCTGTGAGGTGGATGGATTACCTCAGTAAAGAAGTGCTCATTAACGCAGATTTACACACATTTGTGAACCATATTTGTGAGATAAAAGCCTGTTGTGTACATAGAAAAAGTTTTAGATCTTTGAGTTCAGCTCATGAAAAATGGAAGAAAAATAAAAGTGTTGTGTTTATATTTTTGTTCAGTATAGATTAGTAGTGGAAAACCTCCAAACAGGACTTTCAAAATTATTTAAGATTTAGCAAAACTGACATTCTGTCCTACCAATGTTTATTTTATTATTTTTTCCACTTCCTTCTAGATCCTTCTTTATTTTTATTTTTTTGTGGTGAGCATTACAGCTTGGGCCCAGTTGGACAATAGATTTTAACCTGGCACTTCTGGGAGATCCGAGTGAAGGAGATTTTAGTGATGCCTGCACAGAGAAGAAGAGCGAGGCTTCTAATCTGATAATGGCCCCTGGGCAGAATGATTCCTCTCGGTCTGCATTGTGGCTTCACGCAGTCATCTATCAGCCCTCCAGTCTCCTGTAATTACATATTCTTCATGTGGATACAGCTGAGGATAGCAGACATAGAAGGCTGGTCAGCACATTGAGTCGTCGGATGATTGGAAAGGAAGAATCAAAAGATTATTTTTTTCTCCAAAAAAGAAGGTGATATGAGAATGGAGGAAAATATAGAAGGAGACAAAAAGAGGGTGAGGTCGGTGCTGTGAGTAACCAGTCTTTTGTGTCGTCTCCAAGAGAAGGACATGATGCCACTCTTCCCTTTTGATGCTGAGCTGAACTATAACCCATTCAACTTATAAGTTTCACTTTTCTAAAGTTTTCCAGGGACCACTGAGTGTATAAAAAAATAAAACACCAGGGCTCACAATGGTAAAAGCTTACGTAGCACCTCTGAATCATCTAGTAGAGTGAACAAAGTGAACACAGTTTGGTATCTACAGTTGTTTTCATGTCACGGTTTAGTGCCTTTTTTTTTATAGCAGCAGAGAGAAGATTCAGTTTTTCTACCTTCGAATGTTGTGACTGGATTATCTCTTTTAGCTGTTTCCACCTCTCAACCAAATGCAAACTGAAAGCACTTCCACAAAACAGTTCTGCGAAATAGCAGCAAAGACCAGGCAGTCTTTAGGCTCTTTTACTGCCTTGCTTGGCAGCACAAAGTCGCAACAGCAGCTGTCTGACTTGAACCCCTTCATGCCACTTTAGTCTATTCAGAAATAGCATTGAGACAGCTTTGAGTGTGGGACTGTGCTTGAGTTGAAGTGTTTTGTTAAAGTGCCTTGAGTGACAATACACCATCATTCAAGTCTTATAACAGTAACATAATCTGGTCTGCATATTTCCATCTTTGCAACCGTAATTGTCTCCTCTAGGCCTGTCACGATAAACAGTAAATCAATTAATCGCACGATAAATGAAAATTATCGACCTCATTTTCATTTATCAGCTTTATCGTTTCTTCGTGTCTCTCTCTTTCTACTGAAGACACTGGATGACAAAAGGCTCAACTCCAGTTCACTGACCCCTCCCTTTTTCTTTTCTCTTTAAAATCCATTTTAAAGATCCAAAATCACGTTTTTGGATCTTTAAAAGCAGCTAAGCTGAGAAGCTAAGCTACGAGCTAAGCTAACAGGCCAACCTCGGAAATAAACCTTTGTCTTATCGAAGCTCCAAAAATCACAGTTGAAACCCGTGCCTGCTTCTAAAAAGTTGTTTTTCTCTTCAAAAAGATGCTGAGAACTTGTTTACTGATTTTTTTATTAAAAGCTTTGTGTGAAAAATGCTATGATAAAGAGCTCAAACCACACTGAGCGTCCGCCATTTTGAGAACCAAAAAACAGGAACGAGAGACAGTCCATGTCATGTCAAGAGGCCGCCCTCCCATTTTTTTTAAGAGACACGCTGCTCGCTCCCTCACTATCAACCCTTCAGTTCAAACGGTCTTATACTGCCATCCATTGGTCAAAAAAGGAACTACACACAAAAATTAACCAAAATTTCTTAAATTTGACAATAATTACTAATTATTGTCAAATTTCAAACAATATTATCGTTTATTGCAATAAATGCTGAGACAATTAATCACCCAACAAAATTTGTTATCATTACAGGCCTAATCCAGATCCATCCATCCATCCATCCATCCATCCATCCATCCATCCATCCA
>NC_056498.1:14203688-14241209 GCF_014905685.2 Nematolebias whitei
CGATCCATCCATCCATCCATCCATCCATCCATCCATCCATCCATCCATCCATCCATCCATCCATCCATTATCTTTACCTGCTTTTTCCTTTTCGGATCCCAGGGGTCATGGGTGTCCATATCCAGCAGTTACTGTGCGAGAGGCGGGGGACACCCTGGACAGGTCTCCAGTCCATCACAGGGACACATAGAAACAAACAACCATTCACTCTTTCACTCACACCTAGGGACAATTTGGAGTTACCAATCAGATTAACATGCATGTTTTTGGTCTATGGGGGGAAACTGGAGTACCTGGAGAAAACCCATGTATGCACGGAGAGAACATTTCCACCCAGAAAGGCCCCTGGCTGGGATTTGAACCGGCAACCTTTTCACTGAGGGGCAACATCTTCTACCAACTGAGCCACCGTGCCACTCCCTATTAACTTTTGTACTTTCAGTTTTGTTCTTTAAGTTTTGTTCTTTAAGTTTTTTAATGTTTTCTAAGGATTGAGGTTGATTAATTTCATCATTAGGGCTTTATATTGATCTGGAACTTGTATTTTATTCTTGTATTGTGTTGATAGTATTAGCACAAGTACTGGAAACCAGATCCAGGTTGATTAAACCTTCAGATGGGAACAATTTGAAACTAGATTAAACGAGACCATGTTTTCTGCACAGTTCATACATAAAGGAAGCCATGTCTTGCTTTCAGAATAGCCCCACCTGTCTGTTTTAACATTCCCAGTTGGTCAGAGTACTCAGCTGTCTAGTTTTCCCATCTTTGTTGTTCATGAATAGCAACAGTTTGCTTCTAATGTTGGCAAACTTTTCCTTATTAAACTACTACTTTTCTCTACACAGCCTTTTTGGGAGCGTTGACTCTAGACGGATCACCCAAAGCATCATCATTTCAACAGATTTTCAGATCAGCTTTTATTCTATCACTGACAATGATGAATTATAAAAAGCATGAAAAGACCTTTGCTTCAGCTGACTGCATTTAATCTATCCACACCAGACAAACATAAACTAGATCTGACTACATTCATTGGTTCCACTGTCTTGTCGGGTAAAGTTTAGGCAGGACTGGAAATATGATGTAACTGGATTAAAAAAAACGTTCTAACAGCTAGATTCCCCAAGACTTATTAAAGGTTATTGGATACTACGGTTTCTGGTGCTCTCCCACAACCCTTCAAATTCCAGACTGGTCAGAGAGGAAGTCTTTTAATTGAGTTTAGCTACTCCCGTCTGCACCGGCTTCTTCCATTTTGTTTTGGCCTTCCATGTGAACGATTCTGTCCTGTTGTGCTGGTCCACTTTCCAGCTCTAGCATTTTTTTCTTCCCTGTAGCATGAACTATTGTGCAAAACTTTGTGTGCTGACCCTTAAATGGCTTCACATTCTGGCATAGACTGGGTCTTCTTTGTGGATGGGTTCACAGGGGTCAAATTCTGCCTGACAGACTGCGAAACCAAACACACAAGAGGCAAATGCTGCACATGGGCTGCATCTAAACTGTTTACCTCCTAGGGGAACATGATTGTGGAAGTAGGAAGTTAAAAGATGACATACATGGAACAAAAATATAAACTCAACACTTGTTTTTGCTCTCATTTTTCTTGAGCTGAACTCAAAGATCTAAGACTTTTTCTTTGTACACAGTAAACATTTTTCTCTCAAATATTGTTTACAATTTGCGTTAATGAGCTTTTCTGCTTTGCTGAGATAATCCATCCACCTCACAAGTGTGGCGTATCAAGATGTTGATTAGACAGCATGATTATTGCACTGGTGTGCCTTAGGCTGCCCACAATAAAAGGCCACTCTAAAATGTGCAGTTTTGTCACACAGCACAAAGCTACAGATGTTGCAAGTTTTGAGGGAGTGTGCAACTGGCATGCTGCCTGCAGGAATGTCCACCAGAGCTGTTGCCTGTGAAATGAATGTTCATTTCTCTACCATAAGCCATCTGCAAAAGTGTTTCAGAGAATTTGGCAGTACACCCAACCCACCACACAATCGGAGACCATGTATAACCTCATCAGCCCCTGTGTTTATTGTCCAGAACATACTGTATGCCTGCCCATACCATAACCCCACCACCACCATGGGCCACTCTATTCACAACGTAGACATCAGCAAACCACTCATCCACACAATGCCATCCACACAGTCTACCATCAGCCCTGTACAGTGAAAACTGGGATTCATCCGTGAAGAGAACACCCCTCTGATGTTGCCATACACCATAAAATGTGAGCATTTGCCCACTCAAGTCAGTCACAATGACAAATTGCAGTCAGGTGGAGACACAGATGAGGACATTGAGCATGTATATGAGCTTCCCTGAGATGGTGTCTGACAGTTTGTGTAGAGGTTTTTTTGGTAATGCAATCTGATTGTTGCGTGGTTACACATGGTCTCCAGTTATGAGGTCGGTTTGCAGTACTGTACTGCCAAATAGTTTGAAACACCTTTGGAGACGGCTTGTGGTAGAAAAATGAACATTCAATTCACGGGTAACAGCTCTGGTAGACAGTCCTGCAGTCAGCGTGCCAATTGCATGCCCCCTCAAAACTTGCAACATTTGTGTCATTGTGCTGTGACAAAACTGCACATTTTAGAGTGGCCTTTTGTTGTGGTCAGCCTAAGGTACACCTGTGAGGTGGATGGATTGTCTCAGCAAAGAAGTGCTCACTAACACTAGAGGCGGCTGTGGCTGAGTGGTTAGAGCAGTCGCCCTCCAATGCAAGAGTTGGGGGTTCGAATCCACCAGCAGTCACATGCCGAAGTGTCCCTGGGCAAGACACTCATTGCCTCCAATGTGTGTCCCATCGGTGTATGAATGCGATAAAGCTCTAATTAGTCTCTTTAGAATGATTTGTTCAACTAGCTTTGTAGAGATCTAGTAGAGTGCTGTATGAATGGATAAATGAGGACACAGATTGTAGTGTAAAGCGATTTGAGTATCTTGATAAGATAGAAAAACACTATATAAGTACAGTTTATTTACCATTTACCATAACACAGATTTACACAAATTTGTGAACAATATTTGAGAGAAAAAGGCCTAATGTGTGCATAGAAAAAGTCTTAGATCTTTGAGTTCAGCTCATAAAAAATGGAAGCAAAAACAAAAGTGCTGAGTTTATATTTTTATTCAGTATATAATACCATTCAAAAGGCTTTTGATGATATGCCTCTCAAAGGAAGGTACAATTAGATGGAAATGATTGTAATTGTGTTAAAAACACCTGGACTTTGGCTTGTTTGTAGCTTTCTGTCTCACCTGCAGTTCCTCCTCTGGGTCAGTTCATTCTGAGCTTTCTTTGTTTTGGATTGAAATGAAATGCACGAGAGCAGCTGAGCACACTTTTATGTGTTGTCACCTTGGTGCGTTTTGATTCATATAGAAGTGAAGGAGTAAGGCTCTAATGTGGGATGGAAATCTACCACATGTTGTCATCTCACCCAGATGTGTTGTTTGAATCAACACAGTTGAAACAAAAAATGCTGAACACATAAAAGTTCTCCTCGATGTCACCTTTTAGTAAAACAGTGTGTGGAATTATTTTCAGCATGACTTTCTGTGGATGGTCCTGAAAGGGAAGCATCAAAGGAGGTGGATAACACTTTCTATTTTCCAGTTTTCCTCTTTCATTTCTTTAGTCTTCAGACCTTTCTGCTGCTCGTTTTTCAATGTAAGGAGAGGAACACAGATCGTTGCCCTCAGCGCTGCTGCAAAGCATTACTTGGCGACACGACGTAGATCAAAGACATCTGCAGCCCGTAGTGCTCCAGTGAGTTACGGCCTGGACTGTGTTCAAAAGTAGCTGCTCTCCTTGCGCAGTTGTTGTGGGAAACATAAGGAATATAAAGGAGTTGGTTCTTGAACTTTGTCGGAAACTGTAGCAGTTTTTTCACAATGCCGTGGAAACTTAGCCCAGTCTGACATTTCCTGTCTGAGCTGTAATGAATGGAAACGAACTGGTGAAGTTCGTAGGCTGTGTGTTTAGTCATTTAATAGATCACCCTGGTAAATTAGCTTAATACTCATTAGATGTAGGCTTCAGTGGATGTTTAGAGCGATCAGTCTTTGGCGACTCTAAACCTGTGTGTACATCTACAAGATAATACTTGATTTACTACAACAACAGCGTGTGTACGTCTATTTTTCCCAAAGCTGACAGAACAGGCGAACATGGCAGATGTGCAGATGGTCGTCAGATTAATCATTTGTTAAAGCAGTCACAGCTTGACCTCACATGGACATCATTTACAACAGGCAGCTGCCATTCTGAAAGTGTGTGTGTGTATAAAATGTATTAACAGATGCAGTGTCAGGGCTTTGTTAAGAAATACACTGATAACCCCAATTATCCATCAGTGTAATGTGATTTACAGCTGCCAGATTCTATTTGATCCAGTCTAAACACCATATGAGGTTTGAGGATAACCAGCTAGGAGAATTATCTTTGCTTTGTCCACAAGTGTGTTTTTCCTGCAGTAAACTTTTATAAATCACATAATCTGGCAGGACCTCGGTTTTTCTGTAACAGCAGGGGGTTATGGTTAAGAAATGAAAATATAAAATTTAGATTACACATGGAATGTAAGTAAGATGTCAAAATAGTGGTGTTTACCCAGAGAGAACAGACTCAAACTCTTCAATAATAACGTGATTTATTTACAGTGTGGGAATGTATATATCTAATGTCCATTCATTCAACCTTTATTTAGGGGAGTGGTGGTGCAGAGGTTAGAGAGGTGGGCTTGTGATCCGAAGATCGCCGGTTCACGCCCCGGCCCCGACAACATCAAAAATTGTGGGTGGGGTAGGTGAAACACCCACACTTGCCCCCACCCTCATTCGCCCCACTCTGGGCCCATGAGCAAGGCCCTTAACCCCCACCATGTGCTCCCTAAAAAAAAAACTAAAAAACAAACAAAAATAAAATAAAATAAACAAAAAAAAAACAGGTCTCTCTTGAAAATGAGTTCTCGTGGCTCAATGAGACTAACCTGGATAAATAAAGGCTAAATGAAAAAAAAAAAAAAAAAAATCAACCTTTATTTAGACAGGTAAATCCCATTGAGCCTCGAGGACTCATTTTCAAGAGAGACTTGATATATAACCATTTGCTCCCTAAACAGGTCTCTCTTGGAAATGAGTTCTCGTGGCTCAGTGAGACTACCTGGATAAATAAAGGGTAAATGAAAAAAAAAAAAAAAATATATATATATATATATATATGTATGTGTTAGATATGATTGGAGACCCTGGGAAACATGGGGAAGAAGGAGAAGCATCAGCAACTGGGAGGAGGGAGATAGTGCAGGCTGTTGATCAGGAGGATAGGTGAGAGGTAGCATTGAGAGAAGGGTGGAGGATTCCAGGTAGGTCAGTTCCAGGTTTGAGTTTTGCAGGTGGAGCGTGGAGGCAAGTGGTTGGATGGCGGTGGAGCAGCTGAAGGAGATCCACAAGAAGGTGCAGGAACTAGTGATGTGTCCTTCTGTGTCGAGGCTTCGAAGCATGTGTCGAGTAATCCAAGAGGATTTATGTGGAGCATGTTTCGAGGCATGTATTGATGACGCGTGTAGTGACGTTCAAGGCCTCGCCTAGCAGGCCGTACCACATGACCAATTCAGTAACTGGCTCGTTTGTATGCGCGTGATTTGAAATATAAGGACAGACAGAAACATCCATCATCACCATCACCATAAAGATATTAAGATCATTTGCAGATCAAATTTAGACTTTATTTGAGGTCCTCACAAATGATTTCTTTTTTTCTTAAAGCTTCACAAACCAGTTATGTTATTATAATCCATCTTCCTGTTTTACATTTATAGTCCACTTGATGGCGCAGTAGAGCAAACGAAGCACCATGGTGTGTCGGATCATGAGTCGAGCTATTTGACGGAAAGCCTCAGTGCTTCATGAAGCTTCATCTCGCCATCACTAGCAGGATACAGGAGTCGAGGATTTGAGAAAAGCGACAAGGGACCCAGGACTGGAGGCTCAGTTAAACAGGTTCTATAAGAAGGTGAGGAAAACACAAAGTAAGTATTACTTTAGTTTTAGATTTAGCACAACAAGACCGTTAGCGTGAATACCAGTTGGAATGTAATGCTCCAGCAGGGAAGGGAGCTCTTCTGCAGCCTCTTAAAGCCCTTGGAGCTTGTTACTGAAATGATTCCCAGCTGCTTCTTGTTGGCACCACCCTGGACTCTGGAACCTGCATGAAGAGCTAGAATCCTAGAACAGACAACTTTTCCTCCCACAGACCAAAAACATGCATGTTAGGCTGATTGGTAACTCTAAATTGTCTCTAGGTGTGAGTGAGAGAGTGAATGGTTGTTTGTCTCTATGTGGCCCTGTGATGGACTGGAGACCTGTCTAGGGTGTACCCCGTCCCTTGCACAGTGATTGCTGGACATGAGCACCGGCGACCCCCGTGACCCAAAAATGGACGAAGTGGGTAAAAGATAATGGATGGATGGATATTTACTTTCATGTGAAACGTGGCCATTGGACCACTGAGCAACAGTCCAGCTCTTTGTCTCCTCAGCAGGTAAGACTCTTCTGATGCTGTTTTTAATTCAGGAGCGGCTGGACTTGAGGAATGAGACATTTGTAGCTCATAGGAGTTCATCAGCTGATTACAGTGTGACACCAGGAGTTTACAATACTGAACGTTTTCACAATATTCTAATTTTCAGAGACAATTTTTTTTCATTATCTGTAAGGCAAAATTACAAGAAACAAAGGCTTGAAATATTTTACACTGTGTAATGAATCTACAAAGTATTTGAGTTTCACTTTCTGAAATATTTGACAAAAATTAGAAAATTTTCACGACATTTAAAAGTTTTGAGATGCACCTACGTATGCCGTCTTTCACTTCATACCCACGACTTGAACAATCTGTATTACATTCTGATGTTCTACAATCCACCTTAAACATTCCTGTAGGCAGCACCTCTAACTTTCCGTCAGTAGGAATAAATACAATATATACTGGTCAGGTAAGAAGAAAGTTTCATGATTTTTACGATAAGAAGGAAAGAATAAAAATAATGACAACATATCTGGGTTTCCCTGTTCCACCTAAATATAAAGAATTACATTTCAAAACTCTAAATAATATTTATCCTTCAAACAAGTTTATCAGAAATAGATTTAAAATTTGTATGTGATAAATGCTATATATGTAACGAACCTGAAACAACAGAACATCTGTTTTATTTCTGTCATTCTGTGAACACATTATGGAAATCCCTTCATGATCTTCTGACCATCAAATCCATGAACATAGACTCCTCCCCTCAGAATGTCCTATGTATGATATGTATCTGAAAATAAAAAAGATGAATACTTTGTTAATAACATTATCATAATCTTAAAATCCTATATACATAAATGCAGGTATGGCAAGTCTAAACCATTATGGTCTGTATTCATACAAGAACTCCAGATGTTAAAACTTTCATTAGACAGTGCTAAAAAACACAAGCAAAAAATTATCTTATCACCTCGCTCAGATAATATAGCCCACTGACTAATTATCTGAGTAATTATATAGAATGTTAGATAAATAGTTCTGTGTTTTTGATTTTACTTGTACCATATTATTTACTAATTCTCTTATAAGAATATTACTTAAACTTAAATTTATGTTGTTTAATATGTTAATTTGCTTAAGCACATGTTGACCTTAGTAGGTATGACAGAAGATATTTTACATGTTTATATGTATTATTGTAATTTGAGATTGCCATTTGTTATTCTGCTCTTGTGTTCCCTTACTCTGTATGTTCAATAGTTCAATAAAGTTTTAAAAAAACAAAACAAAACAAAAATCTTTCCGTCAGTAGGTTGTGGGACAGTGGTGATATTTTACTGCTCAGCAAAGATCTACACAATTTATTTGTTTAAATGAGCAACATTCTTGTTTTTTTTTAGCACAAGATACAGTTGAAAATGGACATTTTAAGTGAAATATCTCAAGTCATTTGATTGCATTATAGGCAGCTGCGTAAGTAAAGAACCAAACAAACAGAACTTTCTCTCTTGTAAGTCACGTAAAACTGCTCAACATCAAGAGCTTTGGGTATATAGACCTAAACGTTTGTTCTCTACATATGTTTGTTTCCCTTACATCAAATGTACCAAAAAATGTACCAAACCTTGACTTTAGTACCAAGGTACTACCAAACTGTATTTTTTGTGTACCAATCCACCCTACTATATAATATTCCCAAATACTAACATAAATAAAAGGAATACCTTTTCTTCACTGATGGTTATCATCATATAATTCTCAGTTTATGTTATTGTAAAGGGGGAAAAAAAAACTATTTTCCTTTATGCAGTACTGTAGCTTTGTCTAGCGACAATTTCTACAACTTGTCTGTTTTAGTTTTCACACTGACAACATTAAGTTTCTGCTGATGGAGACTCGTGAGTGTAAAGGGAACCAGGAAACATTGTGCAGAGTCATATCGTACGTGTTCAGTAGCCTCAACTTATTCAAGTACATGTGAATGAATTTGTGTCCCACCATGCATGTAAACAAAGAAATTATTTAGTTGTCTCGGTGTGTTCGCCTGCAGGGGTAAACTGGAACACAGTTAACTGTGACAACTGGAGAAATAGAGAGAGACAAGACAGAGCTGAAGATCTGGGGAAATGGAGAAATATCTGCCTTGAATAGTTCACCTCCATTTCAAGGAAACAGTCTGATGTTCGGATATAATAAATATGCAAATGGGACTGAGGCTATTAATTCACACTTCCTTTGTGGAGTTTACTATAAAAAAAGGACAATACTGTGCAATATAAGCGAATGCGAAAATAGAAAAACAACATCAGACTGTAAAAAATGAAGCATTGGAGTCAGTCAGCTTTAACAGAAATGAAAGCTGTCATCACATAAACATAGAGGTACATGCAACTGATTTATTACTCGAGGAAGAAGAAGAAAAAATACTGTCTTCTGTGTGGGCCTTTTTCATATATTCAGAGCACTGATGCTTTAAATATATGAAAAGTACATACCAGACCATCATTCCCTGCATGCCAACAGTTCTGCTATGGACTTTCCATTGGTATGTGTCCTCAATGCTTAATAATGAAGCTAATGACTGTCACTAGTGTTTGATTAAACCCCTGCCCTGGCAGCCCAGGGGGCTCAGGTGTTCTTGCTGTAATTAACACATGGTAATTAATTTACAGTGGAGTTGAAGGAGGATATGGGTGCCCCAGAGGTTAAAAAAGCACTTGTTATGTGAGGTCGGACGAGCTACGTCACAGTGCCCGAGTGCATGTCAGACCGAAAGTGGATATGTTTAAAATTCTAGTCATCTGAGTCATTTTAAGTTTATACATTTCATGTGTTGTATCTTATCCTTGTCCTCTGCCAGACCTATGGAAATCAGTAAACACGTGCAAAGCAAGTCCTCCACCTTTGGCTCTATATCCCTCAACCACCCTTTGAAGATGACTATAAAAACATTAGATCAACTCTGAAAGGTTCTCAAAATGCATAAAACACAAGTTAATTTGCAAGTTGTCTGAGATGAGTCAACAACATCCTGCGGGATAGGTACCATCCTGCACATGGCCTATTCCATCTGCTACTCTCAGGCAGAAGGTACCGGTCTATAGGTGCGAGGACCACTAGAATGGCTGACAGTGTGTACCCACAGGCTGTGAGACTGTTCAATGAACAGCATCTCTCTGAGACTCCGCCCATTATCCTTACATCTCAAATCTCATTATGACAATAACACTGAAATGGATAATGCATTGATGCAGCAACCAACAGTAGTTCAACATCTGGCTGTTTATAGTTTTTCCCTTCTTTTATCCTGTCTTTAGATGCTGTATTATTATCTGTGTTTACACTGATCATCATAACCTTGCAAAGCTCTTTCACACCACTATGTGCTAATTTATTAATGTGTAGGTGTATGATTCTTGGGCAGCACGGTGGCGCAACTGGTAGAGCTGCTGCCTCTCAGCGAGCAGGTCCTTGTTTCAAACCCCGGTCCAGGGGCCTTTCTGGGTGGAGTTTGTATGTTCTCTCTGTGCATGCGTGGGTTTTCTCCGGGTGCTCCGGTTTCCTCCCACAGATCAAAAACATGCATGTTAGGCTGATTGGTAACTCTAAATTGTCCCTAGGTGTGAGTGAGAGAGTGAATGGTTGTTTATCTCGTTTGTCTCTATGTGGCCCTGTGATGGACTTGCGACCCATCCAGGGTGTACCCCGCCCCTCGCACAGTGATTGCTGGACATGGGCACCGGCGACCCCCCGTGACCCAAAATGGAATAAGCGGGTAAAGATAATGGATGGATGGATGATTCTCCATCATAATTTTGTTGCTATACATAACTGTTGTTAACAATGACAATAATGTAAAGTAAAGTGAAGTAAAATTAGTAAAGTAATTTAAAGACAGTGGGTCTTTGTCCCAGATACAGTGGTTGTAAACTTTTAGTTAAATTAGGTGACATCATGATTCTTGGAGAGAACGACGCCTTAATTTGGTCACTCGAAGCATGAACTTATTTGATACTGATGGCAAGTTTTGTATGAAAAAAAAACAGTTTGTTAACTCGGCTCTACTGATGATGACTGATGACTTTAATCATAGCAATGCTACCTGCCTCCTTGTTCAGAGACAACATGAAGTGTAACCAGGTGGCATTATTGCAGGGCTAGACACGGACGCTGCTATCACATAATCAGGATAACAACCTTTTCTTATTTGTTTCATCCCTCAAACCACAAAGACTTTTGAATGGTAAAGTAATTTGGGGAATGTTCTTCTTACAGGAGTGCTCTGGACAAGAAGTGATTCTTAAGGTTTCTGTCTTCTGGTGTCTTTTTTTTTGCCTGGTAGAAATCTCTCGTCATCACTTGTAATCTACATTGCCTTTGACATTTCTAACTATTAAACGTTCATTTTTTTAATCACTTTTTTCCTCCTTTTGGCCAATTTTTTGCTGTTTTCTGTGGTTACCATCACATTTCTTTCCTTCTTTAATAAAATGCCACATTTTCACAAACCTGCTTCATCTAAAGCGTACAGTATGTATAACAAACAGAAACAGGGCCACTAACACAGCCTGCCATGAGTAGATAAGAGGTGTGCTGAGATTACACCAGGGATTGTTGTCTTAGTCAGGCCAATATGAAAGAAGACACCGTGGGAAACAGTGGGTTTGCACGGTTATTATTGCTGATTGTTTCACAAAGATGGCAGATAGTGGATGTGATTAGTGAGATGTGGGCACTGCAGTATTGTAGATAAAGTATTACTATGTTCCGTTCCCTATGGGGTTGAGTGATTGTTGAACATGGTCAACACAGGAAGCATTTCATTTATAAAGATCAACAGATTACATTGAAGTAGACCAAGATTATTGTGCTTCAGAACTTCTAGTATAAGTAGTCACATATGGTACGTATGGTAAACTAAATGAAATGACACAGAGAAAAGCTTGTCACAGTTATATTTAGGCACCTGCAGAATGAAAACTCCCCTGAAACCAAACATTTGGACAAACAAAATCTTTTAACGTTTCAACTCCTAATATAATAATAATAATAATAATAATAATAATATAATAATAATAATAATAATAATGTGTATGTGTTGCCTACAGTGTATATTCCCATACAATGGCAAAATTGGCTATCTGCATTTAACCCAACCACCCCCAGGTGGAGCAGTGGGCAGCTGTGGAAAGTGCCCTGGGAGCAATTGGGGATAGGGTGTCCTGCTCAGAGACACCACCAGATGTGCAATGACTGGGGATTGAACCTGGGACTTTCGAGTCCCGAGTCAGCTGCACTTCCTCTACCCCATTGCATTACAGGGGGCATTTCATGCCAGCAATACTTTTTGACAATCACATATGATTATTTCATTACTGCTCAAATGGTTGTTACATGTTCTGGCAACAAATAAGTACTGTATGAGTGTGAATGATTGTCTTATTTGTCTCTGTCCCTGTGATAGATTTTTGACCTGTGAATTCTGGACATGGATACCAGCTGCTTGTGACCCAGAGAAAGAAGTAGTGGGTAAAGAAAATAGATAGATGGATGGATCGACACACTGGTGGTGATGGTGGTGGTGGTGGTGGTGGTGGTGGTGGTGGTGGGGGGGGGGGGTCTGTGGGTCCTCCCCCAGAAAATTTAGAATAAAGCAGATGTAATTTCCTGCATTCTGGTGTATTTTAACTGGTTGTTAAACATCTACGTTTACCTAATATGTAAACACTTGATTCAATAACTATTTTAGAGAGCACGGCACAACAAGAAGTTTGACCAACAGCTCTCCCTGAGTGAATAAAGCACACTCTGCATCTCTCACGCATCCTAACTCCACCACCCCCACCCCCACCCCAGTTGACAACAGCCAGTTAACCAAAGCGCTTAGCTAGCGGTGTGCAATACAGACATGCTAGCTAAGATGCTACAGACGTAACATAGAGGTGTCTCCCCCTCCTCCCACCACCCCGTCAAATGATCTAGGGAGAAACACTGCATGCGGTGTGTTTTAGGTAACCAGGAAAACAGGAAAACCCGGAATGAACATTTAGTGGTTTGAGCATTCTCCTATTAGTCAAGTGGAATGGATTAGTTCACGAACAAATAGAAACAGCACTGGGTGAACTAATATTTCATGATAAATGTGGTGAAGTCCAAACAAATACTTTTTATATGTGAGAGGGACATGTCCCCTTCGCATATAATTGTTGCGACACCTATGGCAGCATTATGTTTTTTAGAGGAACATCTGTTTCCACTCATAAAGATCAAGTTTTTAATAACCTTGAATCTTCCTTCTAATGACAATGTTTGGATGTCGAAGAATTTGATGAAGTTATTGGATAGCGTTGGCGTGATTCCTCTGTTTTATTGATACAACTTTATAATTGTTTAAGTTGTCACACATTTTCTTGCAGCTCCAGTGGATTATCTGTCAACGGAGCTTAAATGAAAGTTGTCCTCCAGATACAGAGTAATTGTTTGGCTCCAAAGTTTGTGTTTAGCATTACGACTACACAGTACCAGGAAAACAGACAGTTTCAATGTTACATATTGTGATGACAATATCAGTTGCTATAAACCCACTTAATTTAATGAGTTTGTTCTTTACCACTTGAGTGCATCCTATTGTAGGACTTGTCTCAATAGGCCTGCTGAGTTCTCAGGCTGCAGTTCTGTTTTTATAATGTTCCTGTTTTTGCGGCATGATGGAAGCCAGCCAGAAAAAATACCTTCTCTACATTCTGTTATTCCATATTTACAACCATGTACAGTAATACTGCCTAACCCCGCATTGAGGGTAATTAAGTGCTCTGATTGTCTTTGTCTCCTTGGCACATTTCTTGAGCAGTACAATACCACTACCAGTACAAACGCATAATACTTGGGCATTCATCAAAGAGCGAGCTGCCAAAATCATCCATGTTGGTGACAAACAGCCATTCTCCAGGGGAGGCCTTGGCAGGCGGTACTGATCCAGTCCTACAGAGCCTGGAGGAGCAGCACATCTTTGGTGTGGAAAGCTGCCAGTTCATTCTCTGTATCAGCTCCCAAAGCCTTGCATAGGTACCTGTGATTACCTGATTATTACACTGAGAAAAGCCAGAATTTACAGACAAATTATGCATATTTCTGAGAAGGTCACAAACAAAGTCAATGATCATCATAACAGAATGGTATTCTACTAGATTTTAAAAAGCATGTATAACTAGAACCTGTCCTCTGTTAAGAATGTAGGGATTTATATCCTGTCAGAACTCTTCTTCATAAAAAATGTTAACACTTTAGCTAAAGTATGTCTTCATAGTGCAAAAGAAGCTTCTTTTATTACCCAGTTGTTCATTTTCCAAAACGCAGACAATCCTCTGTAGTGCCAACAAGCTGTCTTCTTGCTTGAGGCTGCTTGGCTTCAATCACTCTCTTTCCTCCCAGTTTCCTTTTCTTTACAAAGTGTGCCCAGAGCGAGACTCTGTCTGATTCCCAATCTGTATTCTGTTACATTTTTGAGACATTAGCCTATTATATCTCAACTCTGAGGGATGATGATATGGTATCTTTTGTTGGCACAAAACAAAGGGAGGCTGTTAGTGATATTTATCAGAGGATAAGACAAGATTTTACATAAAAACCTTCTGTTTAGCATATATTTTAAAATGGTTATCTGGTTGAAAATCTAGAAGAAGAATCAAAAAAAGATTGTGCTAAGTCGTAAATAGTTTCAAAGTTATGGGGTATAGAGGGGAAAAAAAAATCAATTGGTGTTTTCTGTCATTTATTTTGTTTGTTAATCCACAAAGACTTGTTGGTTCTGCTGGTTCTTTGGATTTCTGTTGTGACACAAAATGCCACATACCATCAGATGGATCAGTGGTGACCAGTTTTGGGCATCTAAACCAGATGGTATGCTAGGTAAGCTATTCGGTTTTGAAGGGATATTGCACTTAGTCATTCCATGTAATCAACATATGCTATTAAAAACTACAGCCACATTCAAGCATTCAAGGTTCTTTATTTGTCATTCGCACCACATGTGGTGCGAATGAAATTGTGTACACAGGGTCCCAGTTACATCCAACAAAAGTATTAAAATGTAAAAGAAAAAAAAAACAATAATAAGATCCAAGATATGATCTAAGAAAAACATTAACTAAAAATACACAAAGCACCAGTAGCATAAAAAAACTATACGCCGAACAGCAGCACAAACATGAGTCTGTGTGAGCAGATGAGCACAAAAGAACACAGCAACATGAAACAGATCAGCAGCAACATGATGTGATTTTTCACAATGATAATCCTGGTTAGATATTCATGAGTCTAACAGCTTCAGGGTAGAAGCTGTTCCTCAGTCTAGTGGTTCTACACTTAATGCTCCTCAACCTCCTTCCTGAGGGGAGCAGGTCAAAAAGTGTGTGTGCTGGATGAGTGAGGTCCTTCATGATGCAGGTAGCCCTCTTCCTGCATCTGGAGGTGTAGATGTCTGTGATGGTGGGGAGGCAAATCTTTTTTGGATGAAACTCATGAACTCTCAAGCAAACTTCCAGCTGTTTTTAAATGTTAATATATTTTAATTCATATCTAAAGACCTTTTTCCCATCCTTTTTTTAATGGCAAAAAGACACAAACATGGCATCTGTGTACATGCAAGAAATGTTTGTACTAGGGGTTGAATGACTACATAATTTTGAAACTCGACATTAACATAATAAAACTCGAGTAGAACTCGAGTAGTTGATGATGTCATAGGATCTCAAGATGAAAAACTAAATAAAAAATAAAACCGCAAAAAAATGTAATTTATTATTTACAAAAAAAAGACCAACAAAACATTGGGAGCATATATTATGCTCCTACCATTTATCATACAGCAAATAAGTAACAGGAAAACCAAAATTAGTTATTATTATTATTAAGCTGCAAAAGTGAAGAAGCGTGCAGCACGTCAAAAACTAAACTAAAAACAGTGGTGGTGGGGGGGGGGTCGACCACCCCGCACCACTGCCAGCTGTGGTGCGCATTAGGTTTAGAGATAAATATGTTTATAGGTTTTTTAAATAGATTTAGAGATTAATATTTTTTGCTTTTAGTTTGTGAAACAAGGTCAGAGGAAGCTGGTTCTGGTTCGGTGGATTGGACCCAGTGTTACACCATATTCTGTGACCTGCAACAGTGCATGCAACTCCGCCCCCTACGGTCACAATATACGGTGGTCACAGAAAATGGTGTAACACCGGTTCGCAACAAGCTCCAAACATTCAGGAAGTTGATTCATTTTCTGTTGCTTTACGGTAGTTGAACCAGAAGATTCATCTTTAGTTAAATATTTCCAGACTATTGATGCATTTCTACCTGTTTGCCAAGACTGGGCCTGCTCCGCTCAGTCCATCTGCTGGGAGGAATCCATTTGGTAGCTTCTACTTGTAGCCCGGTGTGGATCATGTTACGCATTGACGTCACTGTGAATACTCAACGTGAAATTCAAAAACTCGATAGATGTCCTAGGAATCGACCTATTGATTACTTGAGTAGTCTGTTAAAGCCCTAGTTTGTACACTTTTAGCAAGTTGTAAAACGTTCAACAAGGCACCAGTGGGAACAACATGAAATCAAGGGACCCACTGTAGTAGCTCAGTGGTTAAATGCCGCAGTCTTGTGGCTGTAGGTTCGAGCCCAGGTTGCATCAAGAGGGGCATCTATGCAAGTTCGCTCGCTGTGGCGACCGTTGCTGAATGGAGCAGCTGAAAGAACAACATTGATTCAACATTTATTTTAGAAAAATTACACACAACTTGGAACTTTAAACAGATGTATAGCATTATTCTCATAAAAATAGTTTGTTTCTGCTACATAAATTAAAAGCAGTTGCTCTAAATAATAAAATATTGCTAAATGTAAACCTATGTGTATTCATTATACAATACAAAAAGTAAAAAACATAAAAAAATTAAACTGTACTATAATGTAGAAATCACAAGTGCTGCTGGTTTTAAATAGACTTTTCTCCCAAACAGTTGCTTTCGGCGGTGCTATGCTCTAAATCAAAGGATGGCTCATATGACTCATATATACCAGACAGCTGCAGTAGTTTAAAGAAAGTTCAATACAAAGAACTCTAATGAAATCTAAATTAATGATTAAAGGATTGCTGCTGTCTTAAAACCACTCCATTAAAAAACAAATTGGTTCAATACTAATTTATATCCGTTTATATTGTTATCAGTTTCACACCACAGTTATTTACATTGAACTCTATAGTCCTTAACAAGTGCAAATAGCAGCAATTGATAGTAGCACTTCCTGTTCAGCCTGGCCCGCTTCCATATCTAAATAAATTATGCTGAAATAGGACAATGTGAAAGTGACAGCAGTGTTCAGGTTTATAAAATAGTGTTTGCATGAACCGCAACATATATTGTCTCCATTTATTTTTATATCCATTTACACAATTTTACCGGTAATTAAAATGCTGAAATACCCATGCTGCACCTCTAGGTGGTGAGAGCACATTAACAACATATTAAAATACAGAGAAAGATTTTATCTTGTCTATGGAGTCACCCCAATTGTTGTCTTTGCTGTTTACAGTTTCCCATCAGTTATTAACCTTTTCAGCACACGATAAAAGACCATGACAGAATTGTGATAAAGTGAGACATGAAAAAACACTGCAAAATCAGTTTCATTGTTGTTTTGGCTTCTAGGGCGCAAAGTAACAGTGGGTCTATGGGATTTTGTCTTTAGCGTCATCATTTCTAAAATATTCTGTCTTTTGAGTATAAACGGAAACACTGAAAATTGTGTTTTTAAAAAGCCCCTCATTGTAAATTGTGTGAAAAGGAGGTGCAAACACATCTAAAATAAATGTTTTAAACACATGGAGTAGTGTAGATGCAGTTTGAGGCTGTTCAAGGAGCTGCACAGGTAAGAGAATGCTTGTTCATAACCATTCGACAGAAACCTACGACAAATGATCTCAACTATTTAACTGTGATGTAAGTTAAGTTGCATCATGTTGACCTGAAATGAACTGTACCTATACAGCACCTTTCTATACAGACAGAATACTCAAAGCGCTTTAAGACACAATCTGTCCCCTTAGGGTGCATTCACACCTGTTTAGTCCACTTTAATCGAACTCTAGTCGGTTTGCCTAGAAAGTACGGTTCATTTGGGGAGGTGTGAATGTGCAATCGAACTCTGATGCAGACCATAAAAGCAAACTCTGATCCACCTAAGGTTGTTTTCACACCAGATAGTCCGGTAGACTCGGTTTGGTTGGGGACCAATATTCATAACATTTTGTTTACATTTGAGCTGGTGCGTTTGCATTCACACTGCACTGTACAGTCGTGCCAACTTGTTAGAACCAACCTGTTCCCCCACTTGCCTGTGGTGGCGCTGCACCAAGAACTACTGAAAGAAACGACACAAAAACCTCTGAAGACGCGTTTTCTTCTTCTTCTGGAAATAAAAACAAAAACAGAGTGGCGTCAAATTTTAGCGGTTTTAGGAGTTATATTTTGTCATTTTTCAACAATAGACTCAGCATGAGCAGAAGATGAGGCAGAAGACCATGGAGAATGTTGTTTTCCACATAAGGTGGCTGACGGCTTTGTATGAGGTAAGAGAAATGCGTGTTTGTTTGCCCTGCGTTGTAGTCCTCTTCCTGCTTGCGGAGCGGTGCCCGGTCTGTTTACATTCACACTGTACTTGAACTGGGCTCAAGTTTTCTTCTACCGGACCGAGACCTAGGTTTTAGCCCGGGCCAGAGTTCGCCTTTTTGTTCCGTGACAGAGTTCGATGGCGACTTCACACCTCCCCAAACGAACTGGACTTCCTAGGCAAACAGGCTAGAGTTCGGGACAACAGGGCTGGTGTGAATGCACCCTAAATATCTAGGTCTCAGCTCAGTTGAAGTAAACTCTAGCTCGGTTCAAATGCAGTGTGAATGCAAGCAGACTGAAGACTGCTCCAAAAGCAGGAAGAGGACTACAACGCAGGGCAAACAAACGTGCATTTCTCTTACCTCATACAAAGCCGTCAGCCGCCTTGTGTGAAAAACAACATTCTTCATGGTCTTCTGCCTCATCTTCTTCTCATGTTGAGTCCATTGTTGAAAAATGACAAAACAGAAATCCTAAAACCACTAAAATGTGACGCCACTCCATTTTTTGTTTTTATTTCCAGAAGAAGAAGAAGAAGACGAAGAAGAAGTGTCTTCTTCAGAGGTTTTCATGTCGTTTCCTCCAGTAGTTCTTGGTGCAGCGCCACCACAGGCGAGGGGGGAACAGGTTGGCTCGATTTACTCAGTGCAGTGTGAATGTGTACCGCACCAGCTGAAAATATAATAAAATGTTCTGAATATTGGTCCCCAATCTAACCGAGTCTACCGGACTATCAGGTGTGAAAACACCCAAAGTCCCCATCCTTGATAGAGAGGAGCATCGATCAGTTTGAAAGAAGAGTGAAGGAAGCCATCTTTGTGAAGAGAAACCATCCATCATTAAACAGGGGTGGAGGTCTCTCCATGTCCAACTGTCCCCCTCTTATGATGCTAGTGTCACTCAGCCCTCTGTGGATAGTGAGCTGCCACCAGGGTGCTAACGATTGGTCATTAGACTGATGGTCCTCCTTTATCAAGTGAACAACTAGTTTTGGCTGTCACCAGCTAACTGGCTGATTCACTATGAGAAGGTGTGGCTTATACGACTGAGTTTACGGCATCTCCTCAGACTGAAGAAATATTTTGGCTAAAAGAAGAAGCGTTTCGACAAAGAAGAATCCATCCAGAGGACCTGACTCAACCTTGTTAGATTTACCTCCCTGGATTATTGAGCATCAGGAAATTTGTCCCCTTATTTACCTTCACACCCACATTCATACAGCAACTCTACTACATCTCTATAAATATAATCTAAACAAATCATTCTGTAGAGTCTAATCAGTGTTTGCCCGGGGACACTTCAACATGTGACTACATATTGGTGGAATCAAACCTCCAACTCTGTCAACTGCTCAAACCACTGAGCCACACCCATATTATTAATTTAAATGGTAATGGTAAATGAACTGTACTTACAGTATATAGCGTCTTTCTATCTTATCAAGACACTCAAAGCACTTTACAACACAACCTGTGTCCTCATTTACCCATTCATACAGCACTCTACTAGATCTATACAAAGCTAATTAAAAAAAAAAATCTTTGTCAAGATAAAGCTAATACAGTTAGCTTTTAAACATTAAAGCTACCCAGGTACTTGAACACATGCACCCCCCCCCCCCACACACACACACATGTGTGCATTTTTTAACTTTAAATGGAATCCCTTTAATTTTAATTTTGTTTCACAGCAGCGCAGGAGGTGATAGCAAACCATGCGGACATAATTAGTGTATGACTGGGGAACTAAGTCATGACCTTCCCGTGTTTATTTAAAGCTATACTCACAGCCAGACTTCTAAAGGAGCTTTTTATTCACTCCATCTCCCTAAGTAGTCAGCCAACCATCGCACCCCCCCACTGTTGTTGATGTAGTTAATTTGGGTCCAGAAAACAATTGATCTCTATCAGTGGTGGAAGCTTGCCACACTTTTCATTCGGAGGCACTGGTGTGGTGATCCCAGTGGCCCCTCGTCTGAAACCACACTTCTCCCTGAAAGGCATCAGAGCCTGTGGACATGCTGCTCCCGGTACCAGCATGTGAAGCGCCTGTGTTTGACTCCTTCTATCATTGACTGACCTCTTTAGAGTCCTACCTTTGTTTCCCTGCGAGATCAGCAGGAGGATTTACCAGTCGTATAGAACTCAGCACAGATATAAACACGCAGGCACAACTAAAGCCATTGAAACACCCGTATCCATTACAGGGGAATATCGGCTAACTCAACATGTCAGTTCAATGGGGTGCATAAAACTGTTAGGAGCAATAAAAGCAATAAAAACAGGGTAAATCATTGTATAGAGAAAATTCCTGTAAAATTCCTGCTTCTTTTGAGGTTATTTAGTTAACCACTCCGCTACCACACATAAATGCCCTTGGGCATAAATAAAACCTTCACATTGTCTCAACCATCGACAGCCACATGACATTTATAAGGTGGTTGGCTGCTTTCACCATTCCCCTTTAATTTTTTCCTTCACTCACTCGTCTGTCACTCTCCGCTCTGTTATAGCAAAATGCAATCAGTCAAACATGAACGAGGTATAAATGGACCCACTCATGACGCTGAATGGGACTCATCATTCAGTGGAAATCAAATAATGGAGTCGGTGAAGTCACAGGTGAAGAGTGGAGCTGTTTCTAAACACTTTCTCTTCTTTTGTGGCGCGGCTCTCATGCTGACTGGGTTTGAATGGATGAACTATCCTGGCCTTTTGTTAGAATGCTGTTCAGGTTAATCTGTGTTAGATTAAGAGCACCTTTGGTGCGCTTTGATTCAAGCAAACCCTTAGGAAATCGAAAAAGTGTACATGCTGGTTTTAGATGAGCTAATGAGGGTCATTTGTGCTATTTACTAAAAGGAAGTGATTATTGTTGTGATCCTATTAATGTCAGACTGATATTTCCACTGTAATGAGTCCTCAATAAAGACCAGACAAGCTTCTGTCTTTTTCACAGCTAAAACTACTAAAGCCTTAGCAAAAAGCTAAAATTTGTTCTTCCTTTACTGACCCCACCTCACTGAACAACTATCGGACAATCTCTAAACTCTGCATTTTAGCCAAGGTTCTAGAAAAACTGATAAACTCTCAAATCAAAAATTAACATCTTACCTCTCCATCAATCTGGTTTCAGGAAACAACACAGCACAACGACTGCTTCACTGAAGGTTCTTGATGACATCGTTGAAGCACTGGATGCTAAGGATTATTGTGCTGCACTTTTCTTAGACCTGTCTAAAGCTTTTGACACTGTGGATCATAACATCTTGTGTCATAAACTCTCAGAAATTGGTTTCTCAGAACACACCATTGGTTGGTTCTCTAACTAACTCTCAGATCGGAGGCAATGTGTTCAACATAATGGTACTTCCTCCAGTTATTTAACATTCAACAATAATGTACCACAAGGCTCAGTCTTAGGACCCATCCTCTTTACAATCTGCATAGGTAATGTAGGTCAGAGCATCCCTGATGCATCCATATATTTCTATGCTGATGACACAGTTGTTTATCGTCGAGCTAAAACAGTTGCTAAGGCTTTCCAGCTTTTGCAATCCACATTTGACATCATTCCGTCAGATTGTTCCACCTCAAACTTGTCTTAAATGCCGATAAAACCAAAGGGATGCTTTTTTTCAAATAGAAAGCCGGTTCCAGCAGTTCTTCCTCCGATTTTATCCTCAGAAGCTAAAATCTAAATTTAACACATATCAAAGGATATTACAAATAATAGCACAGATAACATCCCTGCATAAATCATGCTTTCTTTGTCTTCAAAGAAGTGTAAAAGATAATAAAGGATACTGTATGTACAATTGCTATTTTAAGTGTGTGGAGCCATGAAAAACAGATTATCCAATATATTACCTGGGATTCATTCATAACAGAGTGACCTTTAGTTGCTGGGATGATGGGTGTAGGTCAGGGGTTATAAAAGAAGGGGTCCCTTTCTGGTATAATTCTTGAACTAGAAGCCAAAGGAGAGATTTTAGAACATGCTTGATATGGTGGCGCAGTACTGGTATTAGTATTCTGGATGCAGTATTTTAAATAAGCAGTTTTTGTAGCATTTGACTTATTAATCCTTCTAATGGACATTACAGTAATCTATTCAACCAAATTACAAATATGTGTTATGAACATTCAAATTTGAATCAACTGTTGCTTCTACGTTTTGACACACTCACAAAATTTAACAAGTGAGTTAACATAGAATGGATTTGTTTTTAAGAGACTTGGACCAAGCTAAAAAACAACAACAAAAAAACAAATCTGCCTTGTCTTCATTTAGCCTTAAGAAATTCATTGACAGCCTATCAGTTGCTAGATAAGAATATTTACAAAGTAAATATGATTGACAGAGATATACCGTATTTTCCGCTGTACACGTCGCACTACCCTATAAGTCGCATCAGTCCAAATATGTCTAATAAAGTGGAAAAATACATAAATACATGGCTTTGCTGTATACATTGCATCTATTAAGCGTCACTGCTGATGCGTCACGTTTGTTACGCTTCGCCGTTGACAACCCGGAAATGTGGGTCAAACCTGCAAATGTGGGCCGGTGTTGTGCCAAAAACCGATTGGCTGCCAAATGGCAGCCGCTGAAGTGTGGACGGGAGGACTTTAATAAGAATTTAACAAGATTAACACTTAAAAATAATTATTTGTTTGCTTGAAATTATAGCAAATGTGTGTCTCATTCTAACGTTTCCTTAATAAATGCACTTTGACAGTCAAATCAGTTGCATTTCAAAAGCCGATTCGCGGAAGTAGGAACGTGCAGAGAGATGACTCACTGTGCATTTCTTCGAAATTTAACAAACTAACCACCTAAAAACTATTTTTTGTTTGTTTGACTTTATAGTAAAGGTGTGTCTCAGTTGAACTTTTACTTAATAAATGCATTGCAATGGTAAAATCAGCTGCATTTTCAAAAGTATTTGCTGCCTCGTGCTCCGGGAGCATGCAGAGGGAGAAAATCAGGAAGGAGTAACGCTGCACACTTCTTCGAAATTTAACAAGATAAGCACCTAAAACAATTATTTGTTTGCTCGACATTATAGCAAAGGTGTGTCTCAGTTAAACTTTTACTTAATAAATGCACTTTAATGGTCAAATCAGCTGCAGTTCGCCGGGGCGGTGCAGCGAAATTAAGCTGATTTGACGGTTGCTCCAGGCGAGCTGGACGAAGGTGGTAGGCTGTGGCAAGCCTATTGTGTCATTAATAGCCACTTTTATCCATTACATGACACAACGGCATGCCATACTACTCGAATGCCATCTTTCGGCTGAAATTGGTAGTGCTAAATATTTTCAATGTCAGATTGAATGAAAACTGTCATATTTCAGCCAAAAATGGGTTTACAAATATAGGAAGAAAAAAAACCCGAAATAGGTCGCTTCGGTGTATAAGTCGTAGGGCATGCAAATTATGCAAAAAACTGTGACTTATAGGACAGAAAATATGGTAAACATAAACCTGTGCATCGTCAGCACTGGATACAGTGTGTTGTCTATTGATGTAAACATTGGGAGCATGTACATATTAAACACAAGAGGACAAAGACACAATCCTTGTGGAACCCCAAATGCAATGCTGACATTATTACCAACAGTAACTGAACAAGTTCTACCACTAACGTAAGAGGATAAGTATTTGAGAGCAATACCTCTTAAACCAAAATAGTGCTTGACATGCTGAAGTAAGACATCATGATATATGGTATTGAAAGCTGAGGTCAAGTAGAACTAGTATAGATATTTTATGGTTATTTAAGATTATTAATAACTCTGAGCATAGCTGTTTGTGTGCTGGATGACTCTCATCCAGACTGCAAAACATCAAATAAGCCATTTTGTAATAAGTGCCTATGCATTTTCAATTGCAACTTTTTCTATACAATTTTACCTTAAACTAGGCAATTTTGATGTTGACCTATTAATTTTCAAGTAGGCGGGGAGGAACAATAATTTTGGAGCCAATTAGTGCTTAGACTGGTTGACGTTACCAGAGATAACCCAGCTATTCCTTGTTTCTCCAGTCAGGAACACATGGGATGTTTAACAGGCATAGTAACAGTTGGACATGGACACTGTCTTGACCTTCTGGCTACATGGTTGGACGTATTGTGCTCTGATTCAGCTTGCCCCATTTGTAGCTTCCATATTTTATTGCCCGGCCACATGAGGGGAAAATAATTCCGACCACACAGGAAGTCCCTTTGTGCTTTGTCTCATAGCTTTATTTTTGGGAACGAACAGAATGGTAGAAGACTGGTTGTGGATGCTGCTGTGAATGCTGAACATTCTCACACCAGCAGATACAAGTTCATTCTGACAATGAAAGACCTGGCGTTTCTTTAAAAAATGTATACCGCCTTACACCTTTTATGTTAGAGATTTAATTGAATATTATACAGTAGTATGTTGATAAATGGCTGAAGTATAGCTGTTTTGGCCAGCACTTGGAAAAATACAATACTTAGATTTTGTAGGGTCTCTAAGTGCTTGGTGTATGGGTTGAGGATGACCCTTAGCTACTACCACATCAGATTGGCGCTTTTAGCTATAAAAAAAAAAGACCATGTTATAGCCATTTTTGTATTTTCTGAAGTCACTTAGCGATGACAGTCATCTTAAATTGAGTTGACTCCAAAAATTGTTGAAGTACTTCCAATGCACTATTGTATCTACTTTGTGAATGATAAAAAAGTAAAATCTGTCCAGTGATTCATGAGCTATTTCGCTAACAGAGTGAGTTAACACTGGTGAAGATGGTGAAGTTTGAAAATGGTGAATTTTCAATATCTTAAACTATCACTTAGCACTCAGACTGTGTTAGTGAACGCTTTTCGTTACTACAAGATGGAAGTTTTGTTCAATATCTGTAAAATTGAGTTAGTTTTAGTCATTTTTGTGTTTTATAATTTCATTCGTTTTTGGCAACCAACTTCAGTTTGGTTGACTCCAAAAGTAAATCAGTTGTAGAAATGATTTGTAGCAACAGATAATGTAATAGCCCATAAAGTAATTCCTACCAATAATGTAATAATTTGGGCTATTTAAAATGTAATAAAGACAATAATGTAATAACCTGCCAATAATGTAATAACCTGCCAATAATGTAATAACCATGTAATAATGTCTTGGAGCCAATAACATAATAACATTTTGCCAGTAATGTAAACTCCAGTGGTGGGCATAGTTTCACAATTCTGCTAACGGTTAATAGCACAACAATTTTTTTGTTTAGCAGATTAGCATTTTGACGTATCTTTGGAAATCATTTGCAAAATTAGCTTCTGATAAATTAAGTTTTACCAACTTTAAATCCCCTAACAAAATTCACAAGCTTGTTCCTGTCTGTTGTGGGCGTGTCTTGAATAGTCCTTTAGAAATGCTATTAGCTGACTACATGCGACAAGACGTGATTGGTTGACGCAGCAGCAGCTAGTTGAAGGCATGCTACTGACTTACCACGTGTACACGTAAGTGTATGTGTAAGTTAGTACATTATTGACTTGATTACGTTTAAAATGGCCAAAATTATTAAATTACCGCAACGTATTGGGTTGTTATGAAATTAAGGTTCCTACATTGCTTCAGTGATTAGGTTCTGAAAGTTTAAATAAAATCTATCCAGCGGTTCATGAGATATTTTGCTAACAGACAAGACAAAAACTTAAATATCAGAACTTCCAAAACACTTTCTTCTTATGTTTTTCACATCTTTTTTTAACATCCCAACTCTTTATGCAACTGATTCCACACTTGTGCTGCTCTTGACACACCTGCACCCCCCCCCCCCCCAACAAACACACACACCCACACACACACATTACCCGAACCCAAAGAGCTCCTTAGACAGCAGCAATAATGAGGATGTCGTTAATTTGCCATATGAGCGGGGGGCCTTTAGCGTGTGCTAGTAATTAATTAACAGCAACACTGTTACTTAATTAGCTCCACATGAACAGAGAAGGGTGGTGGAAGAGGAGGTGCAAAGTGTTTGTGTATTAAACACAGAAGCAGCGTAATTGTGAGAGCACATGTGTCTGATGATCTGAGGGCCAAATCATGGCAGCACTGAAGAGCCACTGGAAGGTTTAATGAATACAGTGAAGTAAGTAAGGTTCTTTCGGCTGCTCTTCTTCAAGGATTGCCACAGCGAGCGAACTCGCATGAAAGATTTGACAATTGTTTTACGCCGGATGCCCTTCCTGATGCAACCTGGGCTCGAACACGCAACCTCAGGATTACAAGGCCGCGACATGGACCACCAAGCTACCGCAGCAACTAGTGAATACAGTGTATTCTTAAAACATATGAGGAGTTATCAACACTTACCTTGAGCTTTGTTAAATGCACAGCCTTTCTTAACAAAATGCGTATAGTCGTAGACTGAGCCCACCGAGGTGCTCCACAGAATACCACAGGAAGTCCTTCCTCCCTGTGGCTATCAAACTTTTCAACTCCTCCCCCTTTCTACACATAGGACAATAAATTTAATCCTGTACTACAATAAACACTTTAATATTTCTGTCTGCACCTGACCTGTTTTAGAACTTAATTGTTGGTATTTTTATATTCTGTTATATTTATATCGTGTATTCCTTTTTGTTCTTTTGTATTGAAACTCTGGCACAACAATTTCCTTTAGGATCAATAAAGTTCTATCTTATCTTATCTTATCTGATCTTATCTTATCTTATGTTCTCTTATCTTATCTTATCTTATCTTATCTTATCTTATCTCTTGCAGCCTTTCATGCCAGAGTTTAATCTAAAATCATCACACACTGAGAAGAACAGAGTTGTAGCCATTTTGGTCAAACCTTGTAAATGACGTCATGTGACATTGTGAGAGCTCATGAAATGTGTTAGTGCTTGGTGGATGGGCTGAGGATGACTCTCAGCTGCTACCACATCAAACTTTAGTTCAATATCTGTAAAATTGACCAAGTTATAACTATTTCTATGTTATCTAAAGTTAGTTAACTGTGGCGGCCGTCTTGACTTGATTTACTTTAAAAGTTACTGAGTTGCAGATGCATACCCAAAAATATGTTTTTTATGATTTTCATTAAACTAGCCTTTGGCTCATTATATTTTGGCTAAGCTCACAGACAAACAAACACATATAAACAGAGTCAGAGGCAAAAGCCTTTGGCAGGGAAAAGCAATATGTTTAAACACGACTAGTTAATAAGGATTTCATTACAGTTTCTCAGTTTCTCCTATTTTGTCTATTTTTTGCACATACAGTATAACTTGTGCTGTAGATTGGGATATGCAAAGATTTTTATTCTTTTGTATTCAGCAGTAACCAACCCCCACACACATCCCAGTTATCTTCCCCCAACCTCTTGCTGTAGAGGCTTCTGCTTTGTTAGCTGCAGGCTAAAGTTCGGCCTTATCAAGCCAGATACCAACTTAAAATCCCCGAAGATCACCATACAATCCTCAATGAAATCCTGCAACTCAGCGCTACAACGGGCTTGATACATATTCAGGCCTGCAGGGAGGCTCATTTTCAGCACTGCTTTAAGTCTTTGAACTGCTCTTTTTTATAATTTATCCAAATTTAGCTTTGGTCTTCTTCACTGGTCATTGAATCCATCTTCCATGATGGATTCAGTTAATTTCAGAAAATTCAGGGGAACAATACATTGTTCCTTTTATCAACAACAGGTACAACTTAAACCTGTGCGAACAGAGAGGTGGATTCCAAAAAATAACCAGAGTGGTTGTGTTTCATCAAAATGGACAGAAAATTAATAGATGTAAAAAAATAAAAAATAAATCAGATGTTGCTTTCTTTTATAAAACTCTGTTGTCCTGTTCAATTGAGATGTAGTGTAGCAACTTTTTAAGCTAGTCTTTTTAATGAAAAGATGTCAAAACCACATCCTGTTTGCTCTTTAAATAAAGACAAATTCAATAATCTTAATATAGAAAACATGTAGAGCCTTTTATGTATTTATCCTTTATTGTTCTTAACAAAGTCTACTAATCGTGACCATTGGCTCAACGATAGAATCAGTGAGCGTGGCCATATGATGGAAATTTGTTGGAGTTGAGTTTGGTTGCAAAATAAATGGACATTTTAGACAAATAATGGACTGTGATTGTGTAAAACCTGTTAAAGGTATTAAAATGTTTGCTCAAATATGTAAAATCTAACTGGTAAACCTTGATTGATGTTTCTGCTGTAAAGTTTGAGCTTTAGAGTTCCAAAGAGTGCTGGGTATTCACAGAGATTAGAGAAGTCGATCCTGTGATCTGGAAGTCATGGGTTAAAATCCCCTGACTATTTCATCAAAATGTGTGTGGGAAAGGTGAAGCAGTAACATCTGCATCCACCTTCATTTGCCCCACTCTAAGGGTGCATTCACACCAGCCCTGTTGTCCCAAACTCTAGCCCGTTTGCCTAGGAAGTCCAGTTCGTTTGGGGAGGTGTGAACTCGCCATCGAACTCTGGCCCGGGCTAAAACCTAGGTTTTGGTCCGGTAGAAGAAAACTCGAACGCAGTTTGAGTACAGTGTGAATGTAAGCAGAACGGGCACTGCTCCACTAGCTGGAAGTGGTCTACAACGCAGGGCAAACAAACACACATTTCTCTTACCTCATATTGAGCCGTCAGCTTGCTTTGTGTAAAACAACTTTCTCCATGGTCTTCTGCCTCATCTTCCGCTCATGCCGAGTCCATTGTCGAAAAATGACAAAATAGAAATCCTAAAACTGCTAAAATTTGACGCCACTTCATTTTTGTTCTTATTTTCAGAAGTTCTTGGTGGAGCGCCACCACAGGCAGGGTGGGGTGGACAGGTTGGTTTGACTGCACAGTGCAGTGTGAATGCAAACGCAACAGCTCAAATGTAAACTAAATGCTATGAATATTGGTCCCCAACCGAACCAAGTTTACCGGACTATCAGGTGTGAAAACAACCTAAGTCCTTGAGCAAGGCTCTTAATGCCCCAGCTGCTCCACGGACACCTTAGATGGTAGACTGCTCCACATGTGTGTGCTCACAGGTGCGATCGGAAAAATGCAGCATTTAATTTTCCCTTTGGGGATTAATAGAGTGTACAGAAATCTTATTGTGCATCCAGAAAGTATTCACAGTGCTTCACTATTTCCACATTTTGTTATGTTATAGCCTTATTCCAAATTGTATTAAATTAATCTCTTTGCTTAAAATTCTACATACAATACCCCATTATGAATGCTTTAGGCTTTTCTCTCTTCAGGGGTCTCCACAGCGAGTCATCCCCCTCCATCTCACTCTGTCCTCTGCATCCTCTGTCCTCACTCCAACTACTTCCATGTCCACAATACCTCATTATGACAATGTGAAAAAGGATTTTTTGCAAAGTTATTAAAAATAGAAAACTAAGAAATTAAATTTATCTGAGTATTCACAGCATTTCCTTAATACTTTTATGACTCACCTTTGGCAGCAATTACAGCCTAAAGTCGTTTTGACTACGATACCACAAGATGAGCATACCTATCTTTAGGCAGTTTGTTTCGTTCTTCTTTGTAGTACTTTTCAAGCTCCAACAGGTATGATGGGAGATGTCTGTGCAGCCATTTTCAGATATTTCCAGAGATGTTCAATCAAGTCTGGACTCTGGCTTGGCCACTCCAGGACATCCACTGAGTGGTCCTTAAGCCACTTATTTGAGATCTTGATGCTTTGGGTTGTTGTACTCCTGAGAAATGAACCGTCGCCCCGTCTGAGATCGAGTGCTCTGGAGCAGGTTTTCATTCAGGTTGTCTCTGTGCATCGCTGCATTCATCTTTCCCTCTATCCTGGCTAGTCTGCCAGTTCCTGCTGCTGAAAAGTATCTCCTTAGCATGATGCTGCCACCACCATGCTACACTGTAGGGATGGTGTTGGCCTGGTGATGAGCGGTGCCTGGTTTCCTCCAAACATGACGCCTGGCATTCACACCAAAGAGTTCAATCTTTGTCTCATCAGACCAGAGAATTTTGTTTCTCCTGGTCTGAGAGTCTTTCAGGTGGCTTTTGGCAAACTCCAGACAGGCTGCCATGTGTCTTTTATTAAGGAGGTGCTTTTGTCTGGCCACTCCACCATATTGGCGCAAATACTCTACCACTCTACCTGACTAGTGGATTGCTGCAGAGATGGTTGTCCTTCTGGAAGGTTCTCCTCTCCACAGAGAAATGCTGGCACTCTGACAGTGACCATTAGGTTCTTGGTCCTTCTCCCCCAATCGCTCAGTTTAGACGGCTGGCCAGTTCTAGGAAGAGTCCTGCAGTTCCAAACTTCTTCCATTTACGAATGATGGAGACCACTTTGCTCACTGGGACCTTCAAAGCAGCAGAAAGTTTTCTGTATCGTTCCCCAGGTTTGTGCCTCAACACAATCCTGTCTCGGAAATCTACAGACAGTCCGTTTGACTTCAGAGAGCGAGTCAGAGAGGTTTTATTGTCATTACAGGTACTTACAAGTACATATTGAAACGAAACAGTGTTCCTCCAGGATCATGGTGCAACACAGAACATTACGTGCAAAAACAATACAACATAGTGCAGATACACAACAGTACAATAAATACTAACAGCCCTATAATGAATGCAAAAAGACATCTAACCTAATTTAAACATTCTAATCTAAACACGTACAGTAATTAAGAGACAAGACTGTGGAATCTTCTCTAGACAGGTGTGTGCCTTTCCAAATCAAGTCCAATCAACTGAAGGTGACCACAGGTGGACTCCATTTCAGTTGTAGAAACATCTCAAGAATGATCAGTGGAAACAGGATCTCAACTTTGATCTTCATGTCAAAGGCAGTGAATACTTATGTAAATGTGATTTCTTAGTTTTCTTTTTTAAATAAATTTACACAAATCTGTGATGGACTTGCGATCTGTGTTGCGGTGTCCCCCGTCTCTAGTACAGTGACAGCTGGACATGGATGCCAGTGGCGATCCCCCATGACCCGAAAAGGAAGAAGCAGGTAAAAGATAATTGATGGATGGATTTTCAAAAATCTCTTTTCACATTGCCATAATGGGGTATTGTGTGTAGAATTTTGAGGAAAGAGATTAATTTAATATAATTTGGAATAAGGCTGTAACATACCAAAGGGTGGAAAAAATGATGTGTTCTGAATACTTTCCGGATGTTCTGTATTTATTGAGTTTACTGAACTTTGTGATTCATGACAATCAGCTTCACTGGTAAAACACTGAATCTTTAATAAATGGTAAATGGACTGTACTTATATAGCACCTTTCTATCTGATTAAGATACTCAAAGCGCTTTACAACACAATTTGTGTTACTAAACAAATCATTCTAAAGAGACTAATAAGTGGAGTCCTCACAGACACGATGTCTACTAGAATACTACTGGCAGAGCTGTGAGGCTGGAAGGTTACAGGATTTTCAGTTTAATCACTTGGAGACTATAGAATAGAAAACAATAGGTATGTTATAGCTCTCGACCTTGACCTCTCTAAGTGTCTTTAAGAATCTGTTGGACTCCTGGCAGGGTCCAATGCTGACATGTTCCTGTTTTTAGTTTTCTACATTTGTCTTGGAATCTAGCTGTTTTTTGTTTTGTTACCTTTTTCCTTTTAGCCATCCTATTTGTTAAAAAAAAAACAAAAAAAAAAACTGTAGTATGAGTTTTTATAATTGTTTATTGTTGTTGCTGTTGTCCATTGTTGTCATCTTTCTTTGTTGAAATCAGGTCTCTCTTGTAAAAGAGTCCTCGAGGCTCAATGGGATTTACCTGTATAAATAAAGGTTGATTGATGTTGCTGGTGAAGATTCTGACATCAAGGACATGGTAAATTAAAAAAAAGACAATCTATTAATCAGACTAAAAAGACCCTACTGAACTTCTATTGTGAGGAGTGAGAGGGCTATCTGCATGTAGCTTACAGAACACCTCAGCTTTATAACTCTAACCCCATTCTCCCTGTACTTTGATTTGAGAAAGCTCTTTGGATGAGAAGTGAAATGTCTTCAGCTACAAAATAAAGTCCAGTTGTTTTTGTGTTTAATCTTTTTTGTATTCACTCTTGTTCATGAGTGTATGGCTGACAGATAGAGTTGTTCCAATCCAAAACAACAACACTGTTTAAATTATTAAAATAAATCGAATGAACATGGTGAACATGTTGTAGGCCAGGTGGAATTTATGGTTTTCTCTGGTTGTACAGTTGATACTGTATACAGTTAGGAAAATAAGTATTTGAACACCCTGCGACTTTGCAAGTTCTCCCATGTAGAGATCATGGAGGGGTATGAAATTTTCATCTTAGATGTATGTCCACTATGAGAGACATAATCTAAAAAAACAAAAAAAATCCAGAAATCACAATGTAGGATTTTTTAATAATTTATTTGTGTGATACTGCTACAAATAAGTATTTGGACACCTGTGAAAATCAATGATAATATTTGGTACCGTAGCCTTTGTTTGCAATTACAGAGGTCAAATGTTTCCATAAAACCCACAAAAACAGGATTTCAAAAAATTAAAATATTGTGAAGACATCCACCCACACTATTCAGTTTTTGTAGAAAAAAGAAAGAAATTAGGATCACAACAAATCAATTAAAATATGTGCTGGTGAAGATTCTCAGTCATCCAGGACATGATGAATTCAAAAAGCGTTCAATACAAAAACAACTGGACTTTATTTGTAACAGAAGACGTTTCGCTCCTCATCCGAGGAGCTTTCTCAATTCAGAGCAGAGAGTGAGAGATACAGGTTATAAGGCTGAGTGAGATAAGTCTTATGTGTGTGTGTGTGTCTTATCTCACTCAGCCTTATAACCTGTATCTCTCACTCTCTGCTCTTTGAATTGAGAAAGCTCCTCGGATGAGGAGCGAAACGTCTTCTGTTACAAATAAAGTCCAGTTGTTTTTGTATTGAACGCTTTTTGAATTCAATTAAAATATGGTACTTTCAAAACAATGTGTCAATCTTCAATACTTGGTTGGGAATCCCTTTGCCTTAATCTCTACCTCGATGCGACGTGGCATTGAGGCAATCTGCCTGTAGCATTGCCTGGGAGTTATGGAAGCCCAGATTTCCTTGATGCTGTCAGCTCTTCTTTGTTGTTGGGTCTGGTGTCCCTCATTTTCCTCTTGAGAATACCTCATAGATTCTCACTGGGGTTTAGGTCAGACGAGTTGACTGGCCAGTCAAGCACTGTGGCATGGGCATCAAACCAGGTTTGGTGCTTCTGGTGGCATGGGCAGGGGCCAGGTCCTGCTGGAAGATGAAATCTGCATCTCCATACAGATCCTCAGCAGAAGAAATCATGAAGTCCTCTAAAACATTCTGGTAGACTGTTGCAGTGACCTTGGATTTAAGAAAGCAGAGTTTACCAACACCTGCACTGGACAATGCACCTCAGATCATGACTGACTGTGGATATTTCACACTGGACCTAAAGCAGTATGGGTTCTTTTCCTCACCCTTCTTCCTCCAAACCCTTGGACCTTGATTTCCGAATGAAAGGCACACTTTACTTTCATCGGAAAAGAGTTGGCTCAGATACAGAAGTGGCTTGACACGAGCAACCCGACAGTTGTAGCCCATCTCCCGGATGCAACTGAATGTGGTGGTTTTTGAAGCTGTGACTCCCGCCTCTTTCCACTCTTTCTGGATCTCTGCCAGATTCTGGAATCTTCTCTGTTTGATAATCTGCTGAAGCCCACGGTCATCTCTTTTGCTGGTGCATCTTCTCTTGTCACATTTTGCCCTTCCACTAGACTTTCCATTGATATGCTTGGACACAGCACTCTGTGAACAGCCAGCCTCCTTAGCTATGAACTTTTGTGGCTTACCCATCCTATGGAGGGTATCAATGATATTATAATTATATATAAATATATATATTATATTATATTATATTATAATTATATAATTTCACTCTGGGATTAATAAAGTTTTTTTTCTTTTTTTTTATTGAATGATGGTCTTCTGGACAGTTATGTCTGCAGTCTTCCCCATATTGAACTGAACTGAGACAATTGAACCAAACTGAAGCAATTTAATGACACCTGGGAAAACCTGTGCAGGTGCTTTGAGTTTAGTAGATGATTAGTGTGTCACAGTTCAAAACTTTCGTGCCCTACAAAAATTGGCTGATTTCTCCACAGTATTCTAATTTTTTAAATCCTGTTTTCATGGGTTTCATGAGCTGGAAGCTCAAATTATATAAAAATAAACAAATAAATACTTGAAATTGTTTAAATTGTGGGCCCTGAATCAGTCAGAGTCAGAGTTTCTTTATTGTCATTCACACCTCATGTGGTACATGTGGTGGAGCGAAATTATGTACACAGGGTCCCAGTTACATCCAACAATAAAATGTAAAAGAAAAACTGTAATAACATCTAAGATATGAACTAAGAAAAACATCAACTAAATATACACTAAGCACTCATAACATAAAATCATTACATCGAACATCAGCACAAACATGAACATGAGTCCGTGGGAGCAGATGAGCACGCATGAACACATCAACATTGAAACAGATCAGCAGCAACATGAAACAGACCAGCAGCAACATTGAAACAGATCAGCAGCAACATGAAACAGATCAGCAGCAACATGATATGGTTTTTCACAGTGATTATTCTGGTTAGAGATTCATGAGTCTAACAGCCTCAGGGTAGAAGCTGTTCCTCAGTCTAGTGGTTTTACACTTAATGCTACTCAACCTCCTTCCTGAGGGGAGTGGGACAAAAAAGTGTGTGTGCTGGGTGAGTGGGGTCCTTCATGATGCAGGTGGCCCTCTTCCTGCATCTAGAGGTGTAGATGTCTGTGATGGTGGGGAGACTGACTCCAACAGTCTTCTGTGCAGCCTTCACCACTCTCTGCAAAGCTTTTCTTTCTGCAGCTGTGCAGCCTCCATGCCACACGTTGATGCTGGAGCACAGGATGCTCTCCACTGCACACCTGTAGAAGGAGGTGAGGACTGAAATCCCAGACCAGCTCATCTCAGCTGTCTGAGGAAGTAGAGTCTCTGATGAGCTTTCTTGATCAGGCTGGTGGTGTTGTTGCTCCAGCTGAGGTTGTCATTCATGTGTACACCCAAGTACTTGTAGCTGGAGACCACTTCCACCGCAGATCCTCTTATGTTCAGGGGGGTGTAGGTGTTTTTGTTCCTTCTGAAGTCCACAATCATCTCCTTTGTCTTCTTCACATTGATGTGAAGATTGTTCTATTTGCACCAGCTCTCCAGGTGTTCCACCTCTTGCTTGTAGCTGGACTCATCATTGTTTGTGATGCATCCCACCACCGCTGTATCATCTGCAAACTTTACAATGTGACAGCCTGGATGGGTAGCTGCACAATCATACGTGAGCAGAGTAAACAGGAGGGGGCTCAACACACATCCCTGAGGATCTATCATCTATTAAGGATTAACTTTTTGAATGAAATGATGGGAGTTGAACAACTTTTCCATGATATTGTAATTTTTTGGAAAGGGTCTGTCTGTACAACATTAGTTTATGAGGCTGTGTAGAACAGAGCTAGAGTCACTGCTGTCTGGTGTACAGATCATCCTCCATCTGCTGTCTGATTTAACAGCCCAAGCTTCTAACCATATAACCATGAGGCATGCAGCAGAAGTTGAGAAGGAACATTTTCAAAAGCATTTGTGAATAAACGATTAACACACTCACTGCCAACATCCAGCCGGGCATTGCACGTGGACATTCCAGCTTCATTAATGGCGGAGAGTGTGTACCAGCCAGCATCAGACTTCTTCAGCGCCTCTATCAGCAAACATTGCCGACCTGAACCGTCCTGGTAGAGACTGCAGCCATAGAGGGGCAAATGTTAGTTACCCAGAAAACAAATTATGGACCAAAAAAATGCAGCAACACATTTTTTTTACAATTCCAGTTAAAGCATCAGAATGCTACTCCAATGAGCAACTAGGTGCCAATTGCTTGTGTGTTTTAAAATGTTAACAGCATCAGAGAAGGTAGTAATGTTTGTCAGAAGAATCAATCTACGATTTCAATTACCATTGGTGACTAAAAGGGGCCTAAAAGAATGTTCAAGCCTTTATTTCTTGTAGTTTTGATGGTTATGGCTTACAGTTAAGGAAAAAACAAAACTCAAAGTGTCTCAGATTGTTAGAATATTCCACAGCCAGCTTTGGGAACATTTGTCAGTGCGGGCAGGAGCCAAGTCCTGATGTAAAATTAAATCAGTATCTCCATAAAGCTCATCAGCAGCAGAAAGCATGAAGTATTTAAAATGTCCTGCTAGATGCTGCATTGACTGTGGACTTCAGAAAACAGTGGACCAACACCAGCAGAGGACATGGTCACAAATCATCAATTGCTGTGGAAACCACACTGGACTTGAGGAAAATTGGATTCTGGGCATCTCCGCTCTTCCTGCAGACTCTGAAACCTTAATATCAAAATTACATGAAAATTTACTTTCATCTGGAAAGAGGACATTGAACCACTGAGCAAAAGCCCAGATCTTTTTCCTCCTCAGCAGGTAAGACACTTCTGATGTCTCTGGATCTGGAGTGGCTCAATGTGACATTTGGAGTCCATGTCAGTATTGAACCTCTTCACAATATTCTACATTTTTGAAACCCTAAAAATTGGATATTTATCATTTGTAAACAATAATGAAAAGTTTCAAGAAATAAAGGTGAGAAATTTTTAACTATGTGTAATGAACCTGTGTAAAATATGACTTTCACTTTATAAAATCCATCCACCCGTTATCTTTACCCATTTTTTCCTTTTCAGGTCATGGGGGTCACTGGTGCCCATGTCCAGCAATCACTGTGCGAGAGGCGGGGGACACCCTGGACAGGTATCCAGTCCATCACAGGGACACATAGAGACAAACGAGACAAACAACCATTCACTCTCTCTCTCATACCTAGAGACAATTTAGAGTTAGCAATTAGCCTAACATGCATGTTTTTGTTTTTGGTCTGTGGGAGGAAACTGGAATACCTGGAGAAAACCCACACATGCATGGAGAGAACATGCAAACTCCACCCAGAAAGGCCCCTGGCTGGGATTTGATCTGGTGACCTTCTCGCTGAGAGACAAAACCTCTACCAACTGAGTCACCAAACTGGGCCCACTTTATCAAATTAATTCCCCCACCCCCTCACATACACATATACGTATACACACACACACATATATATAATATATATATTATATATATATATTATATATATATATATATTATATATACACACACATATATATATATATATACACACACACATATATATATATA
>NC_056498.1:14246209-14246543 GCF_014905685.2 Nematolebias whitei
TTTCACATTGCCATAATGGGGTATTGTGTGTAGAATTTTGAGGAAAGGGATTGATTTAATACAATTTGGAATAAGTATCCTGATGCATGCTCAATAATCCAGGTAGAAAAATCTAAAAAAAGTTAAGTCTGGTCCTCTGGACATTCAAAAAAACAAAAATGAAGCAAAAAAAAACAAAAAAGTAGAAACGTTTCGTCTTTCATCCGAAAGACTTCTTCAGTCTTATATATACATATATATATGTGTGTGTGTGTGTGTGTGTATATTTTTTTTTTAAAGGTCACAGTATAATATTCTTTATTCTGCTGCATATTGTTTTTTTTTTTTTTTTTTT
>NC_056498.1:14246643-14270355 GCF_014905685.2 Nematolebias whitei
TTGTAAGGGATTTTCCAAAGTGTGGAACAAGCAGCCAACCAACAAATGTGATGAAAATAAAAGAAAAACAGCTGATAAGCAATGAATGTGCTTGATTGCTTTTGCATTGGTACACTTAATAAAGCGTACAGCAATAATATTACAGGACACTTATTGAGAGGTGTTTGATTTTTGAAAGAAAGAAATCCCAAACTTAAACTCTAAAATGGTTTAAACAGTTTATTTCAGTTACATTAGATGTTGTTCCTGATGTGGTCAGACTAAAGCAGCATCTGTATTTCTTCATTTAAAACAGGATCAGATTTAATAAAAGTTGAGTCTACAAGGAATTGAAGGCCTTTATCTGGAGTGGCTTTAAGGTTTAAAACGGTGGTCTAACTTTTAGGGAAGCTGTTTTATGCTTGTTGAGGAAAGCCCTTCTCTTTGATATTTTAGGTTCTCATTAAATTCACATAATCTTGGGGGATAGCCAAGTACCTTCAAATGCAGATTAGACACGATGATTAAACATGGATGATTTTCATCACTGGAATATCAAAGTTGAACAAATTCCATCCTTGTTCAGTATCAGAACTTTGAAAGTGAACAAGTGCCTGTTTTGTTGTATATGGGATTAAAAACTTACAAAAATCTATACTGTGTTTAATTCTGATCTCACTTTAGCTGACTTGTAACCAGTTCAATCCTGACAAAAGAAACATAAGGAAACAAAGTTTTCAACTCAGAGAACCAGTGCAAAACAGACCAGCACAGGGAGGATGTGTTTTTGTCTTTTTTGTCTTGGTGATGATTCAAGTTGCAGCACATTAAACCAACTGTGACTGTGGCAGAAGTCCTAACTGATACCTGAGCATATTGCTTTACAATTATCAAAGTAAAAGTCAATAATAAAAGTTAAACCATCTCAAGGACAAAATCCAACCATTTCATCCAAAGACCATTGGCTTTTTTCACATTTAACTTTGAAGGGCATTTGGGGTCAAATTTGACAGTAATAATAAATTACTTCTATGTCCAAGTTAAATCATATTGGTTGACAATAAACACATCTGGATTTTTATTCTGTAGTTGAAAATGTTTTGCTTTCTATTTGGGGGAGCTTTTCCAACTCCAAACTCAAAAATGCAAAGTTCAGCAAGTTATCTGAGTTTATGGAAGCTAAACTCACCAGCAGATTTATCTTGTTCCCCTTCTTCCTGATTGTCATAGTGTCTTTGTTTGCTTGGCTCACAAGAGATGAGAGAATAAAATAGTGCATTTCATTGAGGACAACAAAGATAAAGTTATTAACACTGATATAGTTTACCTCTACGATAGATTTATTGTTCTGGATAAAGTTTCACAAGGGAATAGCCTATGCTAAGCTATCCAAATGTTAGCTTGCCAACTTAAGAGGCACGTAGCTAACAAACGGGTTGGAGTATTGAAGATAATTTATTATTGTTGATTTGACTTACACATCAGTTAAAATAAATTCTCTCTGTTCAGCAAAATATGCTACACAGTATTGCTCCCTGCTTCGTTTGTAATGAAAGTGAAAGTGAAACTTAAGTGAACAGCCATGACTTGAAAGTAGTCTTCGTGCACCCTCTGCTGGATACATTGTATAATTACAGCTGGTCACAGCATTTTAGTGTTGAAAATTAGAAGTGCCTATATCAGTGCATAATGGGACAATTATTATTGATACGATACGTTTCCAAATGTCTATATCGGTCTAAATTATCAGCTCTGCTGATATATCAGTCAGGCTCCAAAAAAAAGCATCTGACTTCCATTCATGCACATAAAAAACCCAAAACATCTGTGCTGCTGTTTAGTCTATATTTACATGTGTGATGGTCAGAAAGAAAAGTTGGAAACACCACAAAATCTCAGTTTGTCTCTAGGCTATTGCCAGGACATTTTCCTCCTCCTCTCTGCACACTTCACAATCACTCTGAGGCTGAAATTGACTCCTGCAGGGTACATTTAAAACCCTATATGCATTTCTACTATATAGGTCACCAGTTTTAATGGTAAAATCATGAGCCTTCAGTTTTTATAGTGATTATTGCTAATTATAAAGTGAGAATGCATACATTTTATCTGGGTTTTCACAAAGATTGGAGTACTTAGATGTGACATGGTCTGGCTGCACTGGACACTCACAACAGACAACTAGCATTTAATTTCCTAGCAAACTTCTATTTTAGGTATTCTTACATTTCTTCACTTTTCATGTACATTTTTTCTTTTCTCTGTCATGGTTTTGGGCAAAGCAACGTTGGGTTTTCTACTTCTAACTGCTTGCACACTGAATGGCACAGTGGCAGCTTGATGCTGCTGATCATCTGTGATTCAGTACTCTGCTGATGCAATCCCCAAAGGACAATTATGAGACCGTAGACCCATAAAGGGTATGGTTCTGTTGTCTGATTCAAAGTCAAGCCCCTTTTTAAAAACTCCTTTGGTGAATAATCCATGAAACCATCAAACCAACAAGTCCCACAGCAAAGTCTGCTGGCATTGGGAGTGGAATGACAGCAACACCACCAGTTACAAAGGAGTCAAGATTTAAGGATTCAAGTTTATTTATTGTTATTCGCATCACGTGTGGTACGTAAGGTGGAACGAAATTGTGTACACAGGGTCCCAGCTATATCCAACGATAGCAAAAATATAAAGTGTAAAAACAAACAGTAAGGAGCTAAGATATAAACTAAAATATATGCTAAACGAACGCCCAACGGTACGCTAAAAGATCTAAGATACACGCTAGTTACTAATAGTGCAAAACAACAAACAGCAGCACGATTCTCATAGGTTCTGTTCAACTATAATTTACACGCTAATGCAAGTGGAGTCAGGCTCGAAGCCGACCCCAAAACTAGCATAAACTGGGATTTATTCAAAGCATGCAACAAAAATACAGAAACAAAGCACCAAAAGTGAAAAATAAATCAATCTACAGCAGCATGGTCCTATCGGCAGAGTGGTTCTGATGGCAGTGAGGTTATCTTAGCAACATGGTCCAGTTAGCAGCATCATACTATTTGCAGTGAGGTTCAGTTAGCAATGAGGTTTCTCTTAGCAACATGGTCCCGTTGGCACTATAGTACTATTAACTGTGTGGTTCAGTAGCGGCGTGGTCTTGTTCGCAGCATTAGCAGGTGTAGTTAGCAGGTCCCGTCAGCAGCTTGATGGTAACAAGGTCAGCATGCATTCTGCTGAAAGGGAGTACTGCAAATGTTATATCTGTATGTGTCCAATTGTACAATAAGAACTGCTGGTTGAACAGACTTGGACAACATGCATGTGGCAACAAATATTGTTCAGTTTAAAAAATGGCAATAAAGAAATTAAACAAAAGTAACACAAAGTAGTAGCTTTAAAAGGTTTGAGGTTTAGTTGTTTTCAATGGCAGAAATTAATTCTTGAACTGTTTAAATGTTCTGATGCTCATCCACGTTTTAGTTGTTTTACTGCTTCAACACCTGATTCAAACAAGTGAATTACTGACTCAGAATGTTATGACGTTAAGTAAAAGACTGTCACATTTGTTTCAGTCAGTTGTGTTGAAGCAGAGAAGCATCTAAAACATGCAGGACAGTGGGTCACAAGGATCAGGGTTGAGGACCTCTGAGTTAGAGTATGTGGGGCGGCTGTGGCTGAGTGGTTAGAGCAGTTGTCCTCCAGTGGGAGAGTTGGGGGTTTGATTCCACCAGCAATCATATGCTGAAGTGTCCCTGGGCAAGACACTGAACCCCTCTAGTGTTTCCCCTACATTTCTTGCCTTGGCTCATCTCTTCCATGATTTTTGTTGAGGTGGGGTGACGGTGGAGGTGAGACATGTCTGTGTTGCGTGCTGTTTGTACCGACAGTTAGATAATAGGGAGTGTGTTCGATTCTGTTGACAGGGCGGGTTGCTCTGCTTGTATAATGGTAGGGGAAACACTGCATGGCCTCCGATGTGTGTCCCATCAGTGTATGAATGTGATCTAAAAGCACTGGTTAGTCTTTGTAGAGATCTAGTAGAGAGCTGTATGAATGGGTAAATGAGGGCACAAATTGTGTTGTAAAGAGCTTTGAGTATCTTGATAAGATAGAAAGGCGCTATATAAGTACAGTCCATTTAACATTATATATTTCTAATGTCACCATTAAATAATTGATCTACAAATACATTATTTGACTTCTTGGCTGTGATCACAAATAAGAAACAAATCTCTCATTGAGAAAAATTAAGAGCAAGCAGATACTCATGATTATTTCTCCACCCTTTGCTTACGGCCTCTTGCCTGATAATACCAAGATGAAGAGTGACAGGCCAAATAAAGCTGGGGGTAATAAAGCCTGTGTGAAAGGCAGCAGTGTTGTGCTGGCATGGATGTAAGCAGTGGTTCCCCTCTGACCTTTCACTGTGCTCTAATCCTCTCTGCTCCTCAATCTGGATGACTCAGACAAGACAAGGTCAAGGGACGCCAGACTTATTATGCAATCGTGGTTTAAATGGCTGGAGAATAGCAATAGCAGCAAACAGGAAGTTCTTTTCAATTCAATTCAATTCAATTCAAAAATACTTTATTAATCCCAGAGGGAAATTATATGTTGTGGTAACTCATCATCCTGGTTTCATTAATGAGTTGTTATAGATGCTGATGGCTGTGGGCAGGAAGGATCTGGGTGGTAATTTGGATGGTCCGCTTAAGATACAGCCAAATGTAGTGTTTAATTAAATGAAATTAATCATTCATTACCGTGTAAGTTGCAGAAACTAACAGAAGCACTGAAAGTTAAACATTCATGGTAGTTCAACACCCCCTCCCCCAGTCTTCAAACACCCTCCACATGACAGAGGTGTAATGAACCGAACCACTTTCAGACTTATGGGAGAGGGGCATAGTTATTGAGACATAAATACGTGATTTTGATTACCATATTTTTTGGCGTATAAGTCGGAGTGTAAGTCGCATCGGTCAAAAAAAGCATCATGAAGAGGAAAATAACATATATGTCACTTCAGCATATAAGTCGCATTTATTATGTGTCAGTGCTGACCCATTGTGTTTATTGTGCATTTATTTAATGGTCAAAATATTTCACCTGGGCGGTGCGGTGCGGTGCGATCCATCCATTGCAGTCGGAGCCACTAGCTCTCCAGCGTTCCTCCACCTGCACCAGCTGAGTGAAGCGTGTGCGCACGGGAGGACTCGCTGTTGCAGTTCTTAGAAATTTAAAGCGTCAGTCAAAAAAAATGCGTTATGAATATGGGAAAAAAAACGTATATAAGTCGCTTCGTTGTCTAAGTTGCAGGACTGACCAATCTATGCAAAAAACTGCGACATACATTGGAAAATACGGTATATAAATGGTGGATATGCTTTCTTTTCTTTATATTGCTTAAAAGTGTAATTCCTATTTCACATATACAGTATTATTGTTTTAAGGCAGTCTTTGTTTTTCCAAAACCTGGTCCTACCCTAAAGTACAAGCCCAGAAATATGAGGTTCTTATGTTTGACTACATATCTTTGAGACGATGAAACCCCAAAAAGTTGCAAAGGTTGTTCATAAAGTCATTTTTTCCAAAGAAAATCAGTTCAATACATGCATGAAAATTGTTATATTATTGCTTTGGCCAATTTCAGTTTGTACTCCATTCACAATGAAGGGACCCCCTTTGCATTATTGAACCAATGATGAAACAGATAGGGTTTACCAGATGGGTTCAATTCATCAGCTTTCATTGGATTATTCATGAGGCAACAGGGAGCCATTTGAGCAACAATACTGCAAGATGCAGAAACAGTGACAGACTTCTCTAATTCACGGCTTGCAATATTAGCATTTAATAAAAGCCTCCAACTTCACACTCCACAACGAAGTTAGAAAAGTTTTTTTTTAATTTAGGTTTGTCATTTCTTTGTCTATTACTCTTTTTTTGTCAGTCATCCATCCATCCACCACTGAAGAGAAAGCAACGGATGCTCTGGTCCCCATTATTAATTATGTATGCAACTCTCATGCAAGTCTTATCTGGGCCAGGGATGATTAATAATGGAAAAGCAAAGTAATTATGTGGTGCTCATCATAGATATTTTCAATTCACTCTTCCTCCCTTCTCTGCCCAATTTCTTAATCTCTATCTTTTTACATTACACTGTGGTCGTCTTCTAGTCGGTGCATTGTCCCCCCTCGCTACGTGTCCGCATCTTTTCCAATCTTTTCTGCTTTGCCTTAGCCTCTGAACAAGATCTGCTTATGCTGGAAAATGTCACAGTTTGCTGTCCAAAATGAGGTACAAATTACAATTACATTATTTGAAAGTATTTACAGTTTAGGTATCTAAAAAAGTTAATTCTGGTCCTCTGGACATTCGAAACAAACAAAACAAAGCAAAACAACAAAAAAATTGTAGAAACGTTTCATCTTTCATCCGAAAGACATCCTCAGTCTGAGGTGCTGTATTCAGCTCAGGCTTATGAAAAGAACCTTCTCAGAGTGGATCAACCAGTTTGCTGCTGACAACCAAAACCAGCTGCTCACATGATCAAGAAGGACCATCAGCTTAACAATGGATCATTAGCACACTGATGGCTGTGTACTATTCACAGAGGGCTGAGTGATACTAGCAATCACAGCATTGTAAAAGGGGGACAGTTGAACCCGGAGGCCTCCACCCCTGTTTAATGATGGACGGTTTCTTTTCACAAAGATGGCCTCCTTTACTCCTCTCTCAAACCATTGTTCCTCTCTATCCAGGATGTGAACATCTTCATCCCTGAAAGAGTGACCGCTGGCCTGGAGATGAGTGTAGACTGCAGAGTCCTGGCCTGATGATGTTGATCTTCTGTGCTGGGCCATCCTTTTGGCCAGTGGATGTTAAGTTTCCCCGTTCTAAGACTGATCACAGCCCTCCTGACATTGAACAGCATACACAACATTACTCTGTTTGTGCCGGGGGACTGGATCTTTGGAATGAACCAGTCTTTGCCGTAATGTATTTTGCGGTTTAAAAGCCACTGGGACGTTGTGTTTAGAAAATAAACGTCTCAGTTTCTCTGATACTCCCTCAACATACGGAATGACCACTGGTCTGGGTCTGAGTTCCTCCTTTTCACCTGATGGCTGACTGGAGTCCTGTTTGGGTTTCTTCACTGCTTTCAGGAAGGCCCAGTTAGGATATCCACATTGCTCTAGAGCCTGTCTTGTGTGGGATTTCTCCTTCTGCCTGGCTCCTGAGTTAGTGGGGACACTGTCTGCTCTGTGGTACAGAGTCCTGATGACTCCTAACTTGTGCTCCAAAGGGTGATGGGAGTCAAACTGCAAATACTGGTCTGTTTGGGTGGGTTTGCATACACCTCAGTTTGCAAATGTCCTCTATCAGAGACTGCTACCTCACAGTCCAAGAAAGCCAACCTGCCATTTTTTACATCTTCTCGTGTGAACTTGATGTATTTATCCACAGAGTTGAAGTGGTCAGTAAAATGTTGGACTTCCTGAGATTTAATTTGAACCCAGGTGTCATCAATATACCTGAACCAATGACTTGGTGGTGTCCCTGAAAAGGACATCAAGGCACTCTTTTCTTTCTCCTCCATGTATAGGTTGGCAACAATAAGAGAAACTGGAGACCCCATAGCACACCCATGTTTCTGCCTATAATATTGCTCCCCATATGTGAAGTAGGTTGACTGCAGGCACAGTTTCAAGAGTTGACCCAGTTGTTCTGTGGAAAGCGTGGTCCTGCTGCTCAGAGTGGTGTCTGATTTTAATCTTAAACTGACCACCTCTACTGCATCATCAACAGAAATGCACGTAAAGAGTGGTGTGACATCAAAAGAGACCATTGTTTCATCAGTCTCCATGATGACATTGATGTTATGACACTCCTTAGTGACTTAACCACTTATGAACCTCTGAAAAGAGATCCAGGAAGTGGTTACAAGAAGAAAATTTTGGAACGGGACAAGGCTATTGACTGTATTCTGTACCACAGACTGTACTCAGGGGAGGCCACACTTAGTCTGAATGGTTTACCTAAAATCCACAAACAAGGTGTACCTTTAAGACCAATTGTTAGCATGATTAACTCTGTCACTTACAATGTTTCCAAATATCTGGCGTCTGTACTCATCCCTTTAGTTGACAGCTCAGAACACCACATACAGAACACCATGGACTTTGTGGATAAGGTGAGGGATGTCATCATGAAGACTGATGAAACAATGGTCTCTTTTGATGTCACATCACTCTTTATGTGCATTCCTGTTGATGATGCAGTAGAGGTGGTCAGTTTAAAATTAAAATCAGACACCACTCTGAGCAGCAGGACCACGCTTTCCACAGAACAACTGTGTCAACTCTTGAAACTGTGCCTGCAGTCAACCTACTTCACATATGGGGAGCAATATTATAGACAGAAACATGGGTGTGCTATGGGGTCTCCAGTTTCTCCTGTTGTGGCCAACCTGTACATGGAGGAGGTAGAAAAGAGAGCCTTGACGTCCTTTTCAGAGACACCACCAAGTCATTGGTTCAGGTATGTTGATGACACCTGGGTTCAAATTAAATCTCAGGAAGTCCAACATTTTACTGACCACATCAACTCTGTGGATAAATACATCAAGTTCACACAAGAAGATGTAAAAAATGGCAGGTTGGCTTTCTTGGACTGTGAGGTCTCAGTCTCTGATAGAGGACATTTGCAAACTGAGGTGTACCGCAAACCCACCCACACAGACCAGTATTTGCAGTTTTACTCCCATCACCCTTTGGAGCACAAGTTAGGCGTCATCAGGACTCTGTACCACAGAGCAGACAGCGTCCCCACTAACTCAGGAGCCAGGCAGAAGGAGAAATTCCACACAAGACAGGCTCTAGAGCAATGTGGATATCCTAACTGGGCCTTCCTGAAAGCAGAGAAGAAACCCAAACAGGACTTCAGTCAGCCATCAGGTGAAAAGGAGGAACCTCCGGATTCAAAGAGGGGGGCCACTGGTGTCGTGTAAATGATCAGCAGAACCGCAGAGAGAAAGCTGCGGATGCACTCAAAATACGCGCCGTGGAAACGGCCCCTCAGAGACTGAGCTGAATACAGCACCTCAGACTGAGGAAGTTTTTTGGATGAAAGATGAAACGTTTCTACATTTATTTATTTATTTATTTATTTATTTATTTATTTATTTATTTATTTATTTATTTTTAATGTCCAGAGGACCAGATTTAACTTTTTTAGATTTTTTTACCTGGATTATTGAGCATGCATCAGGATACAGTTTAGGTACTCTAAAACAGTCTAAAGTCAAACTTTAAACAAGAATCACTAAAGAAATACTGAGCTTTTCAAGTACCAAAATATATTAAGTCAGTAGTAAACGCTTAAAAGTTAACATTTATATCTGATATAACAAAACAAATATTTAACTTAACTTTGGTTGAATGGTGTGCTTTAAACCAAGAGTTCTGGCATTTTTGAAGTGATGTTCTGTCTAATAGTTATCAACAGTTTGTATCACATAATTCACAAAATGTAGAGAAAAGGGCAGAAGTTTCTGCCCAGGCTAGAGCTAAATGAAGGCCTGTTTTGTAATGGTTTCAATGATCACAAACTACATACTGGTGTGAATTAAAGCTACTTTACCAAAAATTAAACAGTAGGAGTTGTTAATAAACATGACTGTTGGAGAAAAATGTTCTCGCTTTATCTCACTTACTCAAAAGGAACCACACTCGACAACAGGAGATTTTTTTTAAACCATTTTTTACTTGCAAGGGCAGATTTTCAGGACAGGTTCCACAGATATACAGGAAGTACGTACACCAAGATCAGCCACGAGAATCTGCCACGGTAGAGTTGCACTCGGGTCCAAATAGTCTGAACCGACCTGGCCCCAGCCCGCAGCCATCAGCTCCAAACCCCACCCGATCCGACAAATGAACAGTAATTACAGGTCAGAATAATGTAAGCAATATGCTGGAAACACATTACATTCATGTAAATCATTATGCAAGATTTTATTTAAAAGAAATAAGACCAATTTGTAAAAATGAATATAAATTATATCATAGTTATAAATTCACAACGAGAAGGACTTCTGATTCTGATTCATGGTTGCAGTGTAAATTTGGGTTGTCAACTTTAACCTGAAAGTCTGATTACTAAGGTGTCAAATAGGAGTCAAATAACGGTACTTCATCTAGCTACCTAATGGTCACCAATGATGTGCCACAAGGCTCAGTTTTAGGTCTCACTCTTTTTACAATTTATATAAATAATGTAGGTCAGAACATTTCTGATGCCTCCTTGCATCTCTATGCTGACGATGCACTTGTTTATTTTCGAGCTAACACAGTTGCCAAGGTTTTCCAGCTTCTACAGTCTGCATTTGACATCATTCAGTCCAACTTATTCCATCTCAAACTGGTGGTAAATGCTGACAAAACGAAGGAGGTGTTATTTTCAAACAGAAAGTTGGTGTCAGCCACTAGTCCTCCTATCTCATCCATGCATGGTATTCCTATTGAGTTTGCAGATTCTTACAAATACTTGGGAATTTTGGTTGATGCACATCTCTCTTTTAAACCACATATCAAAAGCCTGATAAAGAAACTGAAATTAAAACTAGCTTTCTTTTTCAGAAATAGATCTTGCTTAACTCTGAATGCTCGAAAACGCTTTGTAACTGCTACCTTCCTACCAGCCATTGATTATGCTGAAATTATTTACATGAATGCCCCCACCAGCTCCTTGCAGATGTTGGATGTTGTCTATCATGGTGCACTAAGATTCATAACTGGTTGTAACTACTGTACCCATCACTGCACCCTGTACTCATTGGTCAGTTGGTCATCGTTATCTACTTTGTACATGTAGGCTCTCACACGGGTTCATTTTCATCTATAAATCCCTTCTGGTCTGTTACCTTCTTATATCTCCTCCCACATGTCATGCCGTCAGTGCAGTTACAACATGTGTTCTCACTCCATCATTACCTGCAGCGTTCCCTCAGTGCAGACTGAACTCCTGCAACACCTGGAACACCTTGCAACAGGAACTGAAGTTGTCCACCTTAATTTCTTTAAGGGTTTTTAAACATTTGATAATGTCAATAGAAAAATCAAAGCAAATATGTTTTTGTTTTTTATTTCACCCCGTTTTATGGCACACTGATTTATTGTTTTATACACTCCTTTTATTTTAACTGCATTTTTACTGTAATTTATTGTAGTCATTGTCTGCTGTTATTGTTGTCTGTACTTTATATGTTCTGTCTGGAAAAGGTCTTTCTTGTAAATGAGTCCCTGTGGCTCAGTGAGTCTAGCCTGCATAAATAAAGATTGAATGAATTTGTGCTGCCTGCGGTGTAATTTTCATCTCCAGGTCACAGACCTTGGCTCAGAAGTCACTGGACTGTGGAAAGATGGTAGAATAAGAACAACCTTTTTCTTTGATGCTGAAAAATGATAAGTGAGGCATCTGTTTTACAACTTTTTTTCTTAGTTTTTGTTGAATAACCTGTCAGATGAAAGTAACTATAAAATAACTCAGGATGCGCCTCTGTAAAGTCGGGTGCAATTCATTGCTAGAATATGATGAAGCAATTTAGGCATGATGTAACATTTCACCTGGCCTTCTCACCAACTCTGCAAGCTGCGAGTCAGAAAGCTTGGCAATAACAACACAGTTTCTCCTGATTTGTCCTGGGTGAGTGTGAAGGAAAGCCCTTGTATTTAAGAGAAGAAATATGAAAGAGTTTGAAGATTATTGCACATTTTAAAAGCAAATCAGATCTATCCAAATATAGTATTATTTGTCTTTAGTACAGTAGTTTGACTTAAACCCTATCACCACCGAAATGCCTCAAAATTTAATTTTTTTGGCCACTATATTTGATCAATGAAAATACACTCCACAAACTAGTTTAGTTGAAAAATAGCCTCAGCTTATGTTTATTACAGCTGGTCCCAAGCCCATTCTGATTTAATTAAATTCAAAATGTGTTCAGTTTTTTTTCTTTGTCTTTGATCAACAGTAGGACAGTTTCCACCAGCACCCTGTTGGCTGTCATTTTTATTTGAGACCCCAACAAAGTCAGAACATGAATCTTGTTCTTCCTGAAGCACATACAGTGCCTTGTGAAAGTATTCGCCCCCCTTGAACTTTTCAACCTTTTGCCACATTTCAGGCTTCAAACATAAAGATATACAATTTTAATTTTTTGTGAAGAATCAACAACAAGTGGGACACAATCGTAAAGTGGAATGCAATTTATTGGATGTGTCAAACTTTTTTAACAAATAAAAAACTGAAAAGTGGGGCATGTAATATTATTCGGCTCCTTTACTTTCAGTGCAGCAAACTCACTCCAGAAGTTCAGTGAGGATCTATGAATGATTCAATGTTGTCCCAAATGACTGATGATGATAAATAGAATCCACCTGTGTGTAATCAAGTCTCAGTATAAATGCACCTGCTCTGTGATAGTCTCAGGGTTCTGTTCAAAGCGCAGAGAGCATCATGAAGACCAAGGAACACACCAGACAGGTCCGAGATACTGTTGTGGAGAAGTTTAAAGTAGGATTTGGATACAAAAAGATTTCCCAAGCTTTAAACATCCCAAGGAGCACTGTGCAAGCAATCATATTGAAATGGAAGGAGTATCAGACCACTGCAAATCTACCAAGACCCGGCCGTCCCTCTAAACTTTCATCTGGAACAAGGAGAAGACTGATCAGAGATGCAGCCAAGAAACCCATGATCACTCTGGATGAACTGCAGAGATCTACAGCTGAGGTGGGAGAGTCTGTCCATAGGGCAACAATCATTCGTACACTGCACAAATCTGGCCTTTATGGAAGAGTGGCAAGAAGAAAGCCATTTCTCAAAGATATCCATAAAAAGTGTTGTTTAAAGTTTGCCACAAGCACCTGGGAGACACACCAAACATGTGGAAGAAGGTGCTCTGGTCAGATGAAACCAAAATCCAACTGTTTGGCCACAATGCAAAACGATATGTTTGGCGTAAAAGCAAAACAGCTCATCACCCTGAACACACCATCCACACTGTCAAACATGGTGGTGGCAGCATCATGGTTTGGGGCTGCTTTTCGTCATCAAGGACAGGGAAGATGGGAAGATGGATGGGGCCAAATAAAGGACCATTCTGGAAGAAAACCTGTTTGAGTCTGCAAGAGACCTGAGACTGGGACGGAGATTTATCCTCTAACAAGACAATGATCCAAAACATAAAGCCACATCTACAATGGAATGGTTCACAAATAAACGTATCCAGGTGTTGGAATGGCCAAGTCAAAGTCCAGACATGAATCCAATCGAGAATCTGTGGAAAGAGCTGAAGACTGCTGTTCACAAACGCTCTCCATCCAACCTCACTGAGCTCGAACTGTTTTACAAAGAAGAATGGGCAAGAATTCCAGTGTCTCCATGTGCAAAACTGATAGAGACATACCCCAAGAGACTTGCAGCTGCAACTGCAGCAAAAGGCGGCACTACAAAGTATTAACACAAGGGGGCCGAATAATATTACACGCCCCACTTTTCAGTTTTTTATTTGTTAAAAAAGTTTGACACATCCAATAAATTTTATTCCACTTCATGATTGTGTCCCACTTGTTGTTGATTCTTCACAAAAAAATAAAATTGTATATCTTTATGTTTGAAGCCTGAAATGTGGCAAAAGGTTGAAAAGTTCAAGGGGGCCTAACACTTTCGCAAGGCACTGTACTCAATTTGGTAAAGATTTCAAGATGGAAGCAAATATTGATTCAATGCTCTCCTATTTGTTTGGCTTTGGGACGAGGACTTGAAGGACACTGGGAAGTACACAGGAAGTTCATTGGCTTGTGGTCCCCCCAGTTCTTGGGATAGTGCAAAGAATTGGACAAAGGAAGTAAAAACTGTGATGGAAGGTCACAGAAAGAGTTAATTGATTTATTGTAAGAGAATATGCAGAGGGTTGGTGTGACTGAGCTAAAAGTAAAGATGAAAGTAGTTTATCCATCCATCCATCCAATCCGTCCAACCATCCATCATTTTTACCTGCTTCTTCCTTTTCGGATCACGGGGACAGTGGTGCCCATATCCAGCTATCACTGTGAGAGGCAGTGATATCTCTCTCTCTCTCTCTCTCTCTCTCTCTCTCTCTCTCTCTCTCTCTCAGCTCCTCATGCTGATTAAGTCTTTTGGATGAAAGACGAAACATTTCAATAAAAAAAAAAAAAAAAAACACCCAGAGGACCTGACTTAACTTTATTAGTTTATGTTTTTAAGTATTATTCACATGTTAGCAGAGTTATATAATGGAATAATTTCCATCATTTATTAAACTGTTTATCTAACTTTAATTTTGTAGTGCATCCTTTTCATAAAAAATATTTTCATAATGTTCAATAATTAATTAAGTACTTTTGTGTGTTAGTGCAATCTTTGAAGACACAGGGACCAGATCCCCGCTCCCATCTGTGGTGTGTGCACCCCTCCATCTAGCCTGGCTCATATAATCAAGCTGTAATTACGCCATAAATAGCCATAAATGCTGCATCTATATCCACAATGAGTCCCATCAATGTCCTCCTGCAGAGGGTAGTTATTAGTTGATTGGTGGTCTGTCAGCTTTACTTCCTGTCGAAGCCGCTCATACGAGGTTCTTATTGGCTGGCGACGTGACTCGGAGTGAAGGAGGCTTTGATGGGTGCTGTGAGAAGAGGGGGAGGGCAGTGAGGGCTGTAGGTAGGGCTTCCAAAAATAGCTTGTGACTGTGACAGGACAATGATGGGCCTGTGTGTATACGTGTGTGTGTGTGTGTGTGTGTGTGTGTGTGTGTGTGTGTGTGCATCCTGTGAAATCTTAATAACAACCACACAGCCGAGCCTTCCCTATCATTAGAAATCTCCACGGTCACAAGGGCTCGCTAAATAATAACAGGGCCAGCAGAAGCTGTGAGTGTTTGTGAGATAAAATCAAAGAGGAAGAAGAATAACCAGAAGACATGTCCTCTGGAAAACAGCAAAGGAAGGTTTTTGTCTCCTCCCTTTGTTCTGACTCCAGTTGGAAACAACTGGAATCAAAGACACACACGAACACGCACACCCTCGTCACGGTTTTTGTAAATATCCTTCGTCGGGGCGGGAAACTGGTCGATGATGAAAACTCCTCTGCCAGGGTGTGGGGGGAAAATATTGACCGATTAGTGATTGATTTCCTCACCTGCTCTGAGAGAGGCGGGCTGAGGGAGGCAGGTGGGGGAGTGAAGGAAGAGGTGGGGGTAGAAAACAGTGGCAGGGGATCAGTGAAGTGGAAAAAATCACAGCGAGACTAATGAAAGGGCAAAAGGCCAAAAAGGGTTTTTAAAGAAGAGTCTGGGAAAAAATGGCTTTGACTTCACATCAGAATGTAGAAATATGAATAAGTTCATCTAAATTATAGATAAACTGACACTTTTCTGTGTGTAAATTGATTAAATCACAAAAAGACAAATTATTGAGGCTGTGTATAAAATAATGTAATCATCAAATGATGGGAAAATAAGCTCAAGCTTAATTTTTGTCACAATAATGTACAGATAATTCTACAAAATGTGCTCCAGATGTAAATAATATTTTTAAAAGACAAGTATTTTCCAGCTATTTTCTTTTTGCCTTTTGCAATGCAGTGAATTCTTCTTGTGTGCAATATATTTCCACCCTGTAAGCACTCACAGCTCAGTCCAAGCTTTGTTGTACTGAAAATAAAAGCTTCTATTGATCACAAATCAAGGCCGAAGGTATTCTAATTAATCACCTTGTGGCAGCTTTGATTGTGTGTTTTGTTGTATTGCAGGGGTTCAAAATGTTGATTTGAGTCACTCTCGGGAAAACCTTTAGATAAACCAAACTGGTGCACATATTGAGCCACGCCCTGTTTTATTTGAATATATAAATATTTTTACAGTCGGTTAGCCTCAGTGCTTTGTTTCTGAACTGGTAAAATGGAGAAGAGTTCCTGTGGGAGATCCACAACAAAAGCTTTGTGCTCTCTCTTACAGGGTCTAAATCATTCATGGCAGCTTTGTTTCCCAGACAGTAGCTCAAGCTAGATCCTGACAAGTCGACATTGTCCCGTCGATGTCTTTGCCTAACACCAAAACCAGCCCATCACTCTCTAATTCATTGTGATTGCTGACTGCAGTCAAGTGTGAGATAAAGAAAAGCTGAGCTGGACATCAGTGATCAGAGGCAGAGAGAGTAAGAGAAGATGGAGAGGTGTTCATAAATGTCTAATGATCCCTGCTGGTGTTTGTTTTTGTGGTATTCATTAAACAAGAGTAGGCCATAGGTGTAGTTCTATTTCATATAGGCTTCGCCCTTTAAGGCTGTCGCTGATGGGTTTATCCCGTTATGCAGAGCATAAGCACTGAAAAAATTTAGTCCACGCCCACCTGCTGTGTGGGCCCCACCCGGTCCGTATAAATTACGTTAAGAGCGGGAAATCGGCTCCCATTTTTTCTTCAGCGAGCTAATATAGCACTGTCAGAAGAACAAAGAAGATAAATTGTGTAAATGACCAACCTTTGTGAAGGATGCTTGGCCCGGCAGTCGACCTCCGGTCGTCCGGTGAGTTCTCCTCCCCGAGGAGAAGATGACAGCAGTCTTATTCCAAGGTAAGCGTTGGGGAACATTTCCCAGTGACAGGTCACTACACGCTGGACAACGCCATCTTGTGTTTTTTCCTCTTATCGCCGACCCTCGGGGCGAACCGGATGGTTCCTCCGGGGCAAGGCGTGCTCAGCTGCAGCCCCCGCTGCTCATTCCCTCCTGGGGAGCGTAGTGTAGGTGGAGGGGGGCTGAGTGAATGCTCACCCCATCCCACCTCGTTTCGCATCGGCGACCACACCGCTCCCGGCCGACAGCGCCCTCAGGGGTTGCCCGGCGGAACCCAGGAGGAGGCTGACATAAGGGACCCCTTTTTTCTACGTCCCTCGCCTTTTTCCCGCCAGTTCGGATGATCGGCGGAAAGGCTGTTTTTCACTGGGCTCCACTGTGGCTCACCGTCTTGATCCATACGGCCTCACGTTCCAACAGGATGTTCGACGGGCGAGGCCGCAGACGGTTCTTTCTTGGTAGATTAGAGGAGTCGGTCCCCAGTCCGCTCCCATCACCAGAGTTGAGGGATTCACCGAGCGGGGCTATTCCTCGGTAACCCCCCCTGGAGCCAAGCCTCGCAGAAGCTTCCGGAGCGAAGCTGCCCAGGTCGGAGCAGCGTCCCGTCCCTCCGGAGGAACCAGACGGCGACCACGCTCTCCAATCGAGCCCACCGACGTGTTTTCAGGCAGCCGCAGCTAGCAACAACGTGCGCTGCTAGCATATAGCATATCCAAGGGATTGAAGGCCGCAGACCTGCCTTGGAGACGAAGAACGCCCTCTGTAAGGCAGCTGACGCCAGCTCAACATGTGTGCCTCTCCCACGGTTTGCCTGTCGAGGACTGCAGCGCGGATGACGATGATCCAACGATCCACCTGGCTTCGTTACTCCCCTCGCTGCCGGAGAATCTGCACAAGACCTGATGAAGCCATCGCGGACGCGCTGTTCAGAGCAGCTTCAAACCATGCTGGCGAAGTGAAACAGTCGGAGGAGGTGCCAGAGGCTGTGCGCCACCTCATCAAGCCGCGCGGCCCACCCCGTCCCCGCTGGAGGGACCGTCGCGAGCAAGCTTCGACTTTTCCACGGCCGCGGCTCTCGCTGAGTTCCACCACCAGCCCCGCCCGTCAGAATCCAGCCCTCTTCACTCCGGCAGCCTGCAGCTCAGCGTTTCCCCAGAGTTCGCCTGCAAGACAGCGCTCTGGGCAAACAATCGCAGAGCTCATGAGAGAGAAAGCTCTCAAAATGACGGTCTCCGGAGGGTGTGTGTAAAAGTGACACGAAAGTTGAAATAAATCATCATTAATGATCAAAGTGTCTGTTTTTTAGCCAGTCTGTAAGCCCGGATGAGCTCACAGCGGCCGCACACATAAGAGCCGGTGTCCTTTATAAGGTTTTTTAAACTCACCGCCGCTCCAAGACGTTACTAGTCGCTTACAGGGCACGATGGTAAGTGAAAATAACTCGTTATAATCCCGGGCTGCACGTTTTTCACCCAAGCGATGTCAACTCGCACTCGTGGGATGAAACAGCCCCACACACGAGCCGGTGTCCTTAAATAAAGGTTTTTAAACTCACCGTCGCTCTAAGACATGACGAGTCGATCACAGAACAGCCTCCACACATGAGCCGGTGTCCTTAATTAAAGGTTTTTAACTCACCGTCGCTCTAGACATGACGAGTCGATCACGGCACAACGGTAAGCGAAAATAACTCATTACCAACTAGAACTGCACGATCCTCACTCAAGCGGTGTCAACTCGCACTCGTGGGATAGAACAGCCTCCACATGAGCCGGTGTCCTTAAACAGGGTTTTAACTCACCGCCGCTCTTGACATGACGAGTCGATCACTAAGATGAACAGCCTCCATCCAACGGCGCTGCGTTGATGCTGGCGCACACACACAGCTGCCGGCACTAACCAGCTCACATCGGTATAAATGTGGTCCGCAGGCTGGTTCGGGTGGGGGCCCTTCTCTCTCACAAGAAACGACACCCGTCTCGACGAATCAACGCGGGCAGCCGTCACCACCGCGTCTCAGCTTTCGGCAGCTCGCCGCAGCTAAACGTGAAGCAGCTGAAGAACCCGGTAATGAGTCCCGCCTCCCTCCAGCGCGCGCCCCTCCAGCGAGAGCGGCGCGCGTCCCTCCAGAGAACAACGGGTGCTCCCGCGGGGCTAGCAGCCTTCACTCCAACAGCACGGCGTAAACGAAGTCACGCCCTCCGCCTTTCAACGTTCGCACAGCGACGTCAAACGCGCAGCCCCACCGCGTCATCAGCTGTCACACGCTTCGCCTCAGCACAAGTCTCGCCCGGGATCACACAGAAAACATTCCCGCGACGCATGACGGCGGTTGAGGGGCGGACGGCTGACAGCCGTACAAAACATGACACATCACTTAACGCACGTTCACCCTACGAACGTTACGTAGAGTGGCTAAAACATGCTCGCCGTTTTTCAGATGGATGGACAAGGTTTTATGCAAATGGTACAAGTTACAGTTTGCAACCCGAACCCCTCCATTCAGAGGAGTTATAAAAAACGGTCCCGTCATCATCAGACTGATTCTCATCCCTAAATGCAGAAATCCAAGTGTTTTCTGATAAAAGTAATCTACAGAGTTCCCCAAGGGAGAGAAAATACAAGGTTTTTACTCACGGATCGGAGGGGTGAGACCGTTCTTGGATCTGTTGTTTAACATCCAGAGAACGCATACCGATCATCCTAACACAGAGACGAGAGTTTTTGTTTTACCTGGATGATCTGCTGCTCCTGTCAATTCAGACAGGAGGCGCTGATGCAGGATCAGGTGTTGACATCACACCTGTTAAATCTGGGCTTCGCCATAAATTGGAAGGAAGCTCGATTTTTCCGGCCCAGACATTTGTTTCTGGGAGTGGAATTAAATTCAACCACCATGAAAACTCTTTTATCACAAACTAGATTCGACACTTTTTAAAAAGTCAACTCAGCCACGTAAGACCTGGCAAGTTATAACAGCTGTCTCCGTCATGAAGCTGTTGGAAATGATGTCACTCACACAGTGTTTTCCACTGGTTTGTTTCACATGAGACGCCTCCAGAGGTGTTTTGCACGTCTGCATGTGGATCCAGTAAAACAAACGACGGATGATTATTGTCCCTTCCTCTGTGGAAGCAGACCTCCGACTCTGGGGAAACACCTTGTTTTCTGTCAGAGGGAGTCCCCCTCAGCGGACCCACGTCACGGGTCAGTCTTCACGGACACGTTGCTGTCAGGCTGGGGGGGGGGGGGGGGGGGGGACATGCCTATCTCAAGCAGTAGGGGCGCTGTGGCCCCACTACACATCAGCCCACATCAATGTTTTGGAGTGTCGCACAGTACTGAATGTGATTCAACACTTTGCTCCCGTGCTACAGAATCAACACGTGTTGATTCACACAGACAACATGATGACTGCTGCGTACATAACCATCAAGGGTGTGCGTTCAGCCCAGATGTTACACATTGTGCGAAAGCTACTGTGTTGGGTTAATCAAAACCTGCTCTTTATTAGAGCGGTTTACATATCCGGTGTTCTGAACAGAGGGGCAGATGTGACGTCCAGGGGCGGCCCACGTCACGTGGACCGGACCCTCCATCCAGACCTGATGTTTTTCAGACACAGCAGAAGTTGGCAAAACAGCTGTGGACCTGTTTGCGACGCGAGAAGAACGCTCAGTGTCAACTATGGTTTTCCCTGAGCCCGCGAGACGACCCATCGCTGGGGGGGACGCATTTGCTCACAGCCGGTGGCCCAAAACGCTTTTATACGCGTTTCTTTTCCCCCACCTCCTCTGTTTTTTACGGTTCCTGAACCGAGTTCAGGAGGAGGGATTGACAGCTCTCCTGGTGGCTCCCGGCGTGTGAACGCACCATGGTTCCCAGGCCTGCAACGTCTGTTGTCGGGTCGCCGTGGAACTGTCGTGGAGGGAGGATGCTCTCCTTCAGGCAGGAGGAGCGACCAAGAGTTACCCAGAAATAGGTCAACACCTGTGGGTCTGACCGCTGAGTGGTCCCACTTAGAGGATGGGTCTCCCTCAGGAGATAGTGTGCACAATTCAAGATTCACGTGCTACATCTACCACAGTTCTGTACACATCAAAGGGGATGGCTTTTCAGCGCTGGTGTACAGAGAAGGTTTAGAGGCCACCTCATGCCTTTTAGGCGGCGTGTTGTTTTTCTACAACAGCTGATGGATAGGGAGTTGGTTTTCAGTACGCTTTAACGTACGTTGCAGTCATCTATTCCTGCCACGAAGGTTTCGGAGACAGAACAGCTTTTAATCACCCGCTGATGAAGCGTTTTTTCTAAAAGATGTTCAGAGACACAGGCCTGCTTCACGTCTACTTGCTCCACAGTGGGATTTAACGCTGGTCCTGCGAGCCCTGATCAAAGCTCCAATTGAGCCTCTGGATCAGGTTTCATTTAAACTCTTGTCTCTTTAAACAACCCTGCTGCTGGTTTTAACACCCGCTAAGAGGATAAGTAATTATCTGCCCTCTCTGTTGCTTCGTCATGCCTTAGAATTTAGGCTGACGGGCAGCTCAGCTGATTTAAGACCAACCCAGCTTTTATGCCTAAAACATCACGAGCTCTTTTAAATCAAGAGTGATATCGTTGGAGGGGTCTTTTCCCCCCCACAGATCAGAAGAGGAAGCATCTTTTCATCTTCTCTGCCCGGTGCGGGCGTTGACGTGTTACATAACGCGCACAGCTGCAATGCGTTTCAAACTCAACAATTGTTTGTGCATTATAGAGATGCTTCTGCAGGTCGCCGTTATCCATCCAGCGCTTGTCACACTGGCTGTGTGAGGCCTTTTCTGAAGCCTACAGAGCATCAGATTTAGGGCCTCCTGTCAACCTCTAAGCACACTCCACCAGGGGTATCGCATCTTCGACTGCTCTGCATAATGGTATGTCAATGCAGGACATTTGCACTGCGGCTGCATGGTCAACACCCTGCTCATTTATTCGCTTTTACCTACGTGATGTAACGGCTCGTTCCATGACACATTCTGTCCTTAGTGCTCTAACAGAATGAATATTATTGTTCTCATGGAACTCTGTTTAAGCTCACTTCTGTCTGCATGCATTACAGTGTGAGATGTTGTTATCAGTCACAAGTCGTGTCTGTGATTTTGGTTTTATTGTCACTAATCAGTTCATGACTATTGTTACCAATCAGTTCATTTGATCAATAATCAATTCATGGACATTAATCTGTTTATACTGTTCAGCCATGAACCAGTTGGTTCATGCCCCCCCCCCTTTTCAACTTCTTCTTCCCGTTGAAAGTTTTCCGGGGCATTCATGCTTGTCAGAACGCATAGTTACTCAACATGCGTCTGTGCATGGCACATAATTACGCGATGCGTAGTTATGCACACGGGGAGCTGAGTGACAAGACGTTTTTTGGGCAAGCTTCCGCTTCTTACTGTGTTCGAATGGACCCAGTGAGGCGAGGGCCACATCCGCTTCGCCCTTAACCCATCAGCGACAGCCTTAAAGGGCGAAGCCTATATGAAATAGAACGTTGGTTACGTACTGTAACCCCAGATTCTATGAATATAGGCGTAGCCCTTTAAGCGTCGGGCCTCACTGGCTCCTAAATGGCTGAAGAAAAAAGCTATTTTGGGAGCCAATTTCCCGCTCTTAACGTAATTTATACGGACCGGGTGGGGCCCACACAGCAGGTGGGCGTGGACTAAATTTTTTCAGTGCTTATGCTCTGCATAACGGGATAAACCCATCAGCGACAGCCTTAAAGGGCTACGCCTATATTCATAGAATCTGGGGTTACAGTACGTAACCAACGTTTTATTGGGACTAGAGACTCAAGTTTTTTTGTTCTTTTGTTTTTCATTTTTAATTTTTATTTAACCTTTACTGTATACAGGTAATCTCATTGAGTCACAAGGAGTCAATGGGTATGTTTACATGGACATAAGTAACCGGATCAAATGGCCGGTCAGAATAAAAGTGTGTCATGTAAACACTCCGTTCGGGTTATTTTTTGTGTATTCGGCGCGATCCGATATAATTTGTGATCAGAACGAAACAGGTGGTTTACACCGATCCGTAACCCGATCGGTGCGCATGTAAACGCTTGATCTGTTCGTTTTTATCTGATCGTGAAAAACTGACCTAACTGCGCATGTGCGACTTTGCCATTTCCGCCTGGCTAATGCTAATAATATTAGCATGTCAGGGAAGCAAAACTGGTCGGTGAGCGACACAACATTTCTACTAGAAACTTTGAAAGAGCTCAAAATGATCTGTATCACCTGTAGCTCAGTCAGGGAGTGCAGTAACGTCTCCACCATCATTAAAACCTGTCGCGGGTCCATTTTGGGTGCTCAGATTTGTTTACGTTCACCCGGAAGTAGAACTTCTTCTTCTGTGTTTTTTTTAAGGAGAGTTTACCACTCTGCGCATGTCAGTACTGCTGTTCAGAACAAAGCCCGCTGCATGTAAACGCTCGTCATGAACAGACTGTGCCCATGTAAACAACACATTTGAATTATTCAAACAGAACACATTTCAATCCGGTCAAAGAATTCTGCGCATGTAAACATAGCTATTTTCAAGAGAGATCCCTTTTAGACTGACAACAAAGAGTGCAGACATCAATGTACAACAGCAGCAACTGAAATAAAAGCAGTGTTATAAAAACACTGTTACTGTTACCAGCATGGTCTTGTTAGCAGTGTGGTCCTGTTAGCAGCATGTCCTATTAGCACAGTGGTCTGTTAGCAGCATAGTACTGCCAGCAGTGGCTCTGTCAGCAGCATGGTCTTGTTAGCAGCATGGTACTGTTAGCAATGTGGTTCTGTTGGCAGCGTGGTCTTTTCTGCAGCAGGGTTCTGCCAGCAGTGTGACTCTGTCAGCAGTGTGTCCTGTTAACAGCGTGGTTTTATTAGCAATGCGGTTCTGTTAACAGTGTGGTCTTTCTTGCGGCATGGTTCTGTTAGCAGTGTGGTACTGTTAGCTTTATGGTCCTGTTAGCAATGTGGTCTTGTTAACAGTGTGGTACTGTTAGCAGTGTGGTTCTGTTAGCATTATGGTTCTG
>NC_056498.1:14270365-14280924 GCF_014905685.2 Nematolebias whitei
TGTTAGCAGTGTGGTACTGTTAGCATTATGGTCCTGTTAGCAATGTGGTCCTGTTAGTAGTGTGGTACTGTTAGCAGTGTGATACTGTTAGTATTATGGTTGTGTTAGCAATGTGGTTCTGTTAGCAGTGTGGTCTTGTTTGCAACATGGTCCTGTTAGCGGTGTGGTACTTTTAACATTATGGTCCTGTTAGCAATGTGGTTCTGTCAGCAGTGTGGTCTTATATGCAGCATGATACTGCCAGCAGTGTGGTCCTGTTAGCAGTATGGCTTGTTAGCAATATGGTTCTGTTAGCAGCCAGTACTTTTCTGTATCCACAGTGCCCCTGTATACTTTCATTACCGGTTCCAGTGGGCGGGGTTCAAATTGAGGTCACGCACCTCTCACCAGCTGGTGGCAGGGAGATGCTGAAACAGGTTTCAGTGAGATATTATTTTGAAGTTTCTGGTAAATTAAAAAGAATACAGATTAAAATTATTGAATTGAACATATATATCTTTATATATCTATATAGATATATATAGATATATCTATATAGATATATATTTATTTATATGTTTCTGAGATCCAGTGACTCCTCCCCCTGACCAATCAGTGACCAATCAGTGACCGACAGTGCGCTGATGTCATGTTTTAGATCCTACTTGAACTCACTGGAACCACAGTGAAGTAGGTACTAAAAAACAGGCCGGTTCCACTGTAGAAGGCACTGTGGATAAAACACGGAACCGGCTTGAGCATGTTAAAGCTCGCCCACGTAGTACCTGTGAATAAGGGGCCTTAGAGACTCATCCACTGAGTTGAAAAGAAAATGGTAAGTGTTAATTGAGATTTTTTTTTTTTTAAATCCCCTTACACCTGAAATGTGAGTGAACCATTGGTTTTTGAACCATGTGGATAATGAATGTCATTTGAAACCCTGTCTCGGTATGTATGAGTAGATGGAACTGTATGTTCTTTCAAACTGTCTATGTTTTCATTGATAAAGTAAGAGGCTTTCTGTGAGAATCCTCTAACAACAGTTGCTGGATTGATACAGCTGATGCAGAAATATTTTATTTTTAAACATTTTTGTAATTTGCAAAATTAGACTCAAGCAGTTTTTGCAGAGGGATTTTGGGTATGATCAGACAGTGACATTGAGGCCAAAATGGGGTAGAGACAGGGCAGCCGACTTGGGACCAGAAAGTCCCAGGTTTGATCCCCAGCCATTCCCACTTGTCGTGGTGTCTCTGAGCAAGACATCTAATCCCTAATTGCTCCCCGGGCGCTTACATAGCAGCCCACTGCTCCACCTGGATGTATCCCAGGTGCAATGGGATAAATGCCGAGAACTAATTTTGCCATTGTATGAAAACATACAATGATGACAACAAATTGCACTTATTAATATTGCATTCAGTGATCTAGTTTTGATAAACCCCAACAGTCCTCACTAGTCAGAATGCTCAAACTGCACCATCTATTACTAAGGACGCATTTCACCATAGTCAGGCTAAGTTGTTGTACAATCTTCAACAATCATCTCATCTTGAATGTGAACAAAACAAAGGAGATGATTGTAGATTTCAGGAAAAACAGAAACAGGTCTAACCCTATTTCCATCATGAGAGAAAAAGTGGAGGTGGTAGAGAAGTATAAATACCTTGGGGTTCACCTGGACAACAGACTGGACTAGAGATGCAACAGTGAAGACATCTACAAGAAGGGACAGAGCAGACTGTACTTCTTGAGGAAGCTGAAGTCCTTCAACGTTTGCATAGGCTGATATCTTCTACAAGTCTGTTGTAGAGAGCGCTATCTCTTCTGCCATCATCTGCTGGGGCAGCAGCATCAGAGCAAGTGACTTCAAAAAGATCAACAAGCTCATAAAGAAGGCTGGCTCAGTTCTGGGGACTCCTCTAGAACCTTTGGAGATGATTGTACAAAGAAGGATTCTTCATCAAATGAAGAACATTATAGACGAGCCTCAGCATCCTCTTCATCAGACTGTCATACAACAACAGAGTGTCTTCAGTCAGAGGCTTCTTCAGATCTGCTGTAAGACTGACGCTACAAGAGATCCTTCCTGCCCACAGCCATCAGCATCTATAACAACTCTTTAATGAAACCAGGATGATGAGGTACAACGTTTAATTTACCTCTGGGATTAATCATTTTGAATTGAAATGAATTGTATCTTGTGTTCTTATTTTTTATGTTACTTGAATTAAACTGAAAGAAGCCATTGTAAGAAGACTAGGAAAAAGAAACAACTCGAGACTAGTGTACTGCAGTAAATCTTATTTACTAGACACAATTTCACATATTGGACCAAACCATGCCCAGAGGTTGGCAGTAAATACATTATTCATATCTGTGTGTCTAAAAAGATCTCGGATTGTTTCATCATATTTTACCTTTGCTGCATTGACTTTTATTCCGTGTTTTACCTCTACAAGCCCATTGGCTCCCTTGGCGACATGCTCAATGTGAGGAACTTGCTCAGTTTGTTTCACCGTGTTTTACTGCCACAGCGTTGAAGGTTATGTTCTATTGTCTTGCCACAAAAGGCAGTATGAGCGTGCACACTCTGTGTAAGTGTGTGTGAGCTTCCATGGCTGCATGGCGATCGGTTTGTTAGGTGGGGTAACCTTCAGTCACTGCTCAGCCAATTGGAACAGTCCGCCTCTTTTCTGACAAGTATTATTGTTTTTTTTCATTTTCACTTGTTTTTTTTTTCTGCTTTTGAGTCACATTTTTTGTCCAGTCTGTTTGTGTAAATGTGGGGGAGGATGGGGAAGAGTCGCTAAAGATGTGAAGGCAGCATTCACAGGGCAGGTTTGTCTGCGCACACATGCTGCCACAGTGCAGACAGGCTGACACAAAGATGCAGAGGGCAACATAAACACGCCTGCGTGCCTCTCGTTCACACACACTTAAGCACACTGTTGTACAGCTGCCTTCAAGGTCAGGAAACAGGCCTGCTGAGGGACGTAAATAAGTGAATGTTCCAGTAGTAGGAGGAGATGAGCTCGTGAGCTCCTTTATTGCACTAATGTGAGGAGGAAGTGTAGAGAGCTTCTCTCAGTCAGACGGCGGCAGCTGCAGCCTGGATTAAGATGACCTTTTTAAGTCATGCATGGATGCATATAAGACGTGCACTCACACAGAAACACACACACACACACACACACTCTCACGCTTAAGTAGATGCCACGCAGTGGGATTCAGCCAAAGGTCCGTATATTGTAAAAGTACCTTGAGTCGCAACTTAGTTTCTGTTAACACCTTAAAACTTGTATCCTACTAGAGCAGTGTTGTTTTTTGTTTCCTAATAAGACATTACAGTCAAAATGCTGAAAACAATAATAATAAAAAATATAAATTTAAATGTGTTTAAAAACTTCAGGCTAAAAGAGCAAACTTCCTAAAGCTTTGTGTATTTTTTCCATTTTTAAATGATTATTGTAACTAAAGGTTGGGGGTACAGTTTTACTAAAACTACAAAACTCTAAGCATTTTTTGAACCAGTCCATCGAACAGTCTTTACTGCTGCAGCACAACAGCAAACTTCCTTCAGTCCGTCACAATAAAAGATTCAAACACACACATTTAAATGTGTGTGTGCTATGCGTTGTCATCATTGCACGTTCAAATACAATGACAAAAATTGTGTGCTACATTTATTTATTTATTTATTTATTTATTTATTTATTTATTCATTTAACCTTTATTTATACAGGTAGTCTCACTGAGTCATGAGGACTCATTTTCAAGAGAGACCTGTTCTAGACAGACAACAATACACAACAACACAAAGCAATTCAAACAAAGAATAATGTTATAAAACACTGTTTTATAGTGTTGTGTTTATGGGAGTTGTGGCACAGAGGCTAGAGAAGATGGGCCTGTGATCGGAATATTGTTGGTTCAACTCCCGGTACCAACAACATTAAAATGTGGGTGGAATAGGTGGGGCACCCACACCTGCCTCCACCCTCGTTTGCCCCACTCTGGGCCCTTGAGCAAGGCCCTTAACCCCCACCATTTGCTCCTGCGGGTGCCCTAGCTGGCAACTCTCTGCTTAACACAGAGGGCTGTGGTAGCTCGGTGGTCTGTGGTTGTGTCAGGAAGGGCATCCGGCGTAAAAGTAATTGCCAAGTCTCCTCACAGTTGAGTTTGCTGTGGTGACCACTGGGGAAGGGAGCAGCCGAAAGGAAAAAAAAAATTGTTACTGTTAGCAGCATGGTCCTGTCAGCAACCTAGTTGTGTTAGTAGCGTGGTCCCGTCAGCAGCACGGCACTGTTAGAAATGTGCTTCTGTTAGCAGCGTGGTCCTGTTAGCAATGTGGTATTGTTAACAGCATGGTCTTGTTTGCAGGGTGGTCCTGTTAGCAGTATGGTCCTGTTAGCAGCGTGGTCCTGTTAGCAGCATGGTACTATTAGCAGAGTGGATCTGTTAGCAGTGTGGTTTTGTTTGCAATGTAGTCCTGTTAGCATTGTGGTCCTGTTAGTAGCATTGTACTGTTAGCAGTGTGACTGTTAGCAACGTGGTACTGCCAGTAGCATGATCCTTCCAGCAAAGTGGCCCTATTAACAGTGTGGTCCTGTTAGCAGCGTGGCCCCATTAGCAGCATGATCCTGTTAGCAATGTGGTCCTGTTAACAGTGTGGTCCTATTAGCAGTGTGCTTCTGTTAGCAGCGTGGTGCTGCCAGTAGCATGATCCTGCCAGCTTTGTGGTTCTGTTAGCAGCGTGGTCCTGTTAGCTGCATGATCCTGCAAGCGACCAGCATGAAGCTCCAGTAGGAAACAGTTGGTCTGGCCAGCAGTGAGAAACAGCAGGCCTTTGGTGCTGGAGGTTCAAAAGCAAACGTGGAGTATGTTATAGTCTGACGACTCGGTGGCCTTGAGCTGTTTGGAGGCATCACTATAGAAGGAAACTACTGATGCCAGTTCTATTTCTATCTGACCTTTCTATCTATTTAACCCATCACATGTGAGATACACCAAAGTGGATCAATGAGCTGCTATTTTAGCACCCGGAGAGAAGTTGAGGATTAGCGTGTCTTGCTCAAGGGCAACACAATAGCTATGTGGGCATGGCAGGGAATAGAACCTGCCTACGATTTTTTGGTTCCAAGTCACAATGACAAAATTTGTGCTCTGCAAACAAGTTATTTACAGAATGTGAATAGCTCCAGATAAGTTATAAGTTATAAGCTATTCCATCCATTATCTTTACCCACTTTGTCTTTTTTGGGTCATGGGGGTCACTGGGGCCCATATACAGCTATCACTGTGCGAGAGGCAGGGGACACCCTGGACAGCTTGTAAGTCCATCACAGGGCACTATAAGACTTTCTTTTTTTTAAGTAAAAGCCAGTCTGAAGTATGAAAACTTGACTACAATAGATCTTTATACCAGTGATAGTTTAGTTTCAGATTCCATTTTTAATCTCAAAACATCTTTGGTTCCACAGTCTGACTATTTTTTAAGTAATATTTAAACTTTTTTCCTCAACATTTTGACATTCAACTTGAAACAGACAAAATGTTCTTTTTTTTTTTGAGTGGCTCCAACACACCATTAGTTTACTGATTTGTGCCAGTTGTTTTTGATTAGACTACTTTGTATTTTAAACAAAGCAAAATTATAATTTGAATGTTTACCCAGTTTCTCTTTAGGTTATTCTGCTTTCCATATATCTCAGAAATTGTAACTTAGATCTGCAAATGAATCAAGATTATTTCACAGGTGATAAAACCAGTATGGTTTGTTTATTTTGCACTCAGTGATCTGGAAAACTAACATTTACAAAACAAGTGGATAATAATGAGATTTCCTGCATTCAGACTCTCTAGCAGCATGTTAGAAGTAAGGCTGTCCATGTAGAAAGGTGATGAAATACAAAATGACAGAATTGCCAATGGACATTAATATTATTGCAGATATCTCCTATTTTTATGAGCGGGGTACCTATGTTGGATTTTGCAGATGGCGCTGTCAGAAATTTTATACGTTTGAATTTAAATTTGGACTTGTATGTTCCAGTTGTAACCATATTTGACATCAAAGGAAATCAAGTACATTGACTGAGATCTAACTGATCAGACTGAATCAACGGGCTCCTAAATGTTGCTATGATATCATTCTGCATACAAGCTTCAGCAGAATTACCACATCTTAACCTCAAAACCCCTTCCTGAGAGTGAGAACATGCCTGAGGAATGGAGAAAAAGTGTGCTGGTGCCCATTTTAAAGAAAAGGGTGATGTACAGAGTTCTAGGAACTACAGGGGAATTAAGTTGATGAGTCACACAATGAAGATCTGGGAGAGAGTTGTTCAAGCTAGACTTAGACAAGAGGTGACTATCTGTGAGCAGCAGTATGGTTTCATGCCAAGAAAGAGCACCACAGATGCCATCTTTGCTTTGAGGATGCTGATGAAGTACAGAGAGGGTCAGAAAGAACATTGTGTCTTTGTGGATTTAGAAAAAGCATATGACAATGTGCCGAGGGAGGAGGTGTGGTATTGCATGAGGAAATCTGGAGTGGCAGAAAAGTATGTTAGACTGGTACAGGACATGTATGAGGACAGCAGGACAGTGGTGAGATGTGCTGTAGGAGTGACAGATAGCTTCATGGTGGAGGTAGGAGTACATCAAAGATCAGCTCTGAGCCCCTTCTTGTTTGCTCTGGTGATGGACTGACTAACAGATGAGGTCAGGCAGGAATCCCTGTGGACTATGTTGTTTGCAGATGACACTGTGATCTGTGGTGAGAGCAGGGAACAGGCGGAAGAGAACTTGGAGAGGTGGAGATATGCACTTGAAAGAAGAGGAATGAAAGTCAGCCGTAGTAAGACAGAGTACATGTGTGTGAATGAGGGAGAGGCTGGTGGAACAGTGAGGCTACAAGGAGCAGTGGTCATAAAGGTGCAAGACTTTAAGTACTTGGGGTCCACTGTCCAGGAATATGGGGAATGTGGTAAAGAGGTGAAAAAGAGAGTCCACGCAGGATGGAGTGGATGGAGAATAGTTTCAGGAGTGATTTGCGACAAATGGGTGTCAGCAAAAGTCAAAGGAAAAGTTTACAAGACAGTGGTGAGATCATCTATGTTGTATGGTCTGGAGATAGAAACATGGACAAATAGACAGGAGAAAGAACAGGAAGTGGCAGAAATGAAGATGTTGAGGTACTCCTTATGAGTGACAAGGATGGATAAGATTAAGAATGAGATCATCAGAGGTACAGCACAGGTTGAACAACTGGGAGATAAAGTTAGAGAGTCCAGACTGAGATGGTTTGGACATGTCCAGAGGAAGGACGGTGGGTATATTCGTAGAAGGATGTTAGAAATGCAGCTGCCAGGAAAAAAAACAAAGGGGATATATATGGATGCAGTTAGAGAGGACATGGAGGTAGTTGGAGTGAGGACAGAGGATGCAGAGGACAGAGTAAGATGGAGGAGGATGAATAGCTGTGGTGACCCCTGAAGAGGAAAAAGCCAAAAGAAGAAGAATAAGAACCTCAAACCCCCTTCCTGTTCACATTAAATTCCACATCAACACATCTCGCCTAACAGATGAACCTGAACTTGGCTCCAAACAAGCCTAGCTGTATTTCACAACTACTTCCAACAACCCCCATAATCTCATTACTAAATTAGATCTGTGGATTGAATTAGTCTAATTTGGCTCTAATGGGCCCACTTAGAATCCCATTCAGTGCCGTGGGCACCTGTAATGTGAGTGGGAGCTGTTTGTTGCAAATTAAACACTCTAGACCAGCTCGTCTTGTTTAACCCACGTTGTGTAGGTGCAGTTATGTGTACAGTTGAAAACACACGTCTGAGCTCAGACGTTTTCATATTGTGTGCGTGAAGATGCCAAAGGTATTTGTGTTGAATTTTATATGTAATTATATATGCGCCTTTAGTATGTTTGATTAATGTTGGCATTCAGTCCCTTGTGTGTGTATCTTATGTATGTGTATGAGTTCACTCAGGCACACACATCAATATGAATGTCTAAAATGTGTGTGTCTGGCCTCTGAAGTGTCAGATTAGTGGATTAGGGACCTCCTCCAGGGAAGGGGTGAACTGGGATGGTCCCATTAGTGCACTATTCTCTCCCATTTTACTCCTCCTCCTTTCCCTCTTTTCATATTAGTGCTCCCTGTCCAGCTTTTACAGTCCCTGTCTCCCAGAGCCAAGAACTTTCAGAGGCTCTGTATGTTTTTAATCTTTTCTTCCTTTAAAATGTTTGAATCTCGAATCTGTTTTTGCTTCTTTGCATATCAAATTTTCTTTCTCTACTTCATTGCCTGCTGAAGGTTACTCTTCCTATGCTTTTTACCACAAATATAAAACACACAAAGTCAGGATGGTGAGATGTTTGCGAGCCAATAAAACAAGGACACAAAGAAATATCGGCTAAGGTTTGGACAAACCACAGCTGTGTTGATACCAAAGCATAGACGCACATGATGAACAGTCCAGCAAGAGCCAAAGCAACCATTTCCTTCTTTGCACATCAGGCCAATGATAGGTAATTACAAGCAGGCCTCAGCTAATCTGAATCAAACAGTTGCTCTCACATGCAGAAGCCCTTGACTGGTTTGGCATTCTCCCACAATATGCTGTGGTTTCTGTGGAGGGAAGCAGAGGGAGACCATATCACTGCCTTGCAGAGAGAAACTCCTCGACTTGTACTGGAATGTCACGCTGAAACAAAATTGGAGCTTTTAGCCCCAAGCCACAACAAAGCTGGAAATCTCAGCAACTGTGGAGTGTTAGGAGCCTAACGCTTGACAGTATTTTTTTTTTTCTTTTAGATGCTTTAGGAGCATTTATTTTTTTTTCATAAAATGTATATAACATGACTAACAAGGTTGAATCTGGTGCTTTGGACGTGTTCTTCTTTGTTCAATGTTTAGTTTTTTATCCTAAAGACTTCTTCAGTCTGAGGTGCTGCAACAAACTCAGTCTTATAAGAAGCACCTTCTCATAATGGATCAACCAGTTTGCTGGTGACAGCCAAAACTAGCTGTTCACATGTAAAAGGAGGACCATCAGCTCAACAATTGGTCATTAATGACCTGATGGCAGCTCGCTATACACATGAGCTTTGATATTAGCAATAACAGCATTGTAAGAGGCTGACAGATGGACACGACTGCTTCCACCCCTGTTTAATAATGGACGGGTTCTCTTCACAAATGCCGCTTTGCCATTGGTAAGTGCGCCTCCACTCGGCTCTCGTCTTATCGGTTCTTCTCAGTTGTAGGTGGTTTGTCACTACAGAGAAGGCTAACCTGTTTTCCTGCTCTGTGGATGGGATCATCAATGCAAAGTGGGATTGTAACTGGAACCTTGAGTACACAATTTTGTTCCACTTCATGTACCACGTGATGTGAATGACAAAGAACCTTGAACTGTTAAAAAAAATTGTGTTCGAGTCACTCTGCCTTTTGTGGTCCTTAATCGTACTATAATCTGACTTAAATTTTGTTAGCGTATCTCAACACTACTTATAAGTCCGGGTGTAGTCATGCTGCTCCTACTTCTCTATTATCTCTCGGTAAATACGTTCATTTCTTGTGGCACTGTCCATCAACACAATGAGGAAGTGGAAGTTCAGATGTAGTTTGTAGTTTTGCCGGGCAACTCATCCAGTGATGTTGCTCTGCTGGCCAATCAACAGCTGCTGTCTGTTTACGTCAAACTCGGCCGCTCAGAGCAGCCCACTTGGAACCTCAAATAAGGTGGTTCCATAAATGAGTGAGGTGGGTACCAACTGTGGGGAGGCCCTTAACTGGTGCTGTGTCACGTGGAGCCGAGGAGAGTTGAGATAATGAAAGCGCCAAAAGATGGCATTTTCCTTCTTCTCTCAAACCAAAGTTCCTCTCTATCAAGGATGTGCACATCTTCATCCCTCTGACCTAAAGGTGAGTGTACATCGCAGAGCCATGGTCTGATGATTTTCCTCTTCTTTGCTGGGCCATACTTTTTGCCAGTGGCTGTTTAGTTTCTCCGATGTGTAACTGATCACAGCCCTGCTGGCACTGAACAGCATACACAATACTAGAAAGTTCCTGGGAAACCTTTCCCACTGCAGTATACGTCACCACTAGGGGTTGAACGACTACATAATTTTTAAACTCGACATTAACATAATAAAACTCGAGTAGAACTCGAGTACGTGATGACATCATAGGATCTAAAGATACAAAAATAAATAAAACCGCAAAAAAGGTAATTATTTACAAAAAAAGACCAACAAAACTTTGGGAGCATATATTATGCTCCTTCCATTTATCATACTGCAAATAAGTCACAGGAAAAACTAAACTATTAGTTAATATTAAGCTGCAAATGTGAAAAAACATGCAGCACATCAAAAACAAAACTAAACACAGTGGGGGTCCCACCCCGCACCACTGCCAGCTGTGGTGCGCATTAAGTTTAGTTTTAGAGATTAATATGTTTATAGTATCCTGATGCATGCTCAATAATCCAGGTAGAAAAATCCAAAAAAGTTAAATCTGGTCCTCTGGACATTCAAAAAAACAAAAC
>NC_056498.1:14281324-14298516 GCF_014905685.2 Nematolebias whitei
GTTTTGTTTTTTTGAATGTCCAGAGGACCAGATTTAACTTTTTTGGAATATGTTTATAGATTTTTAAAATAGGTTTAGAGATTAATATTTTTTGCTTTTTGTTTGTGAAACGAGGTCAGAAGGAAGCTGGTTCGGTAGATTGGACCCGGTGTTACACCATACTCTGTGACCTGCAACAGTGCATGCAACACCGTCCCCTACTGTCACAAAATATGGTTTATCACCGGTTCACGAGCTCCAAACAGTCAGGAAGTTGTTTCATTTTCTGTTTCTTTACGGTAGTTGAACTAGAAGATTCATCTTTAGTGAAATATTTCCAGACTATTGATGCATTTCTACCTGTTTGTCAAGACTGGGCCTGCTCTGCTCTATCCGTCTGCTTGAAGGAATCCATTTTGTAACCCGCGCCGGTGCGGATCACGTGACACGTGATGCAATGACGTAACGGCGGCGTAATGACGTCACCACGAATACTCGACGTGAAATTAAAAACCTCGATAGGTGTCCTAGGAATCTATGTGTAGATTATTCGAGTAGTCTGTTAAAGCCCTAGTCACCACACAGGTTTCTTCATGCCAGAGTCTGTACTTGTCCCTGCATACGTTGCTTGGCCACAAATCTATCATAAAGAAAGTGCCACACTTTTCACAGACTTCTCCATACACAATGTCTGCATGATCTCCATCCAGGAGTTTTTGTCAATTTGACTAATTTAGTGTGTTTGTTTAGTATTGCAGCTGAATGTCCGAGTGCATTCACACATTGACAAACACGCCCTCAAACTTCTGATCAATCACACAATACTTGGCACAAATGTCTGTGAGAAAACGTTTGGCCCAAGTCTTGTGTCAAGAAAGGGCGGACGAAACTGCTCTGCGAACAAAATTACACAATTTTTGTTATGCAGCAACGACAATGAGAGTTGATTTCGGCACTTCAGATGGAGTATGTCGTCCCCTTTAGAAGCTGTTGAGATCTGTCAGTGTTTTTCAATGAGAAAAACGATGTCGTTGTTTGCAAATTATGTCGCCATGTTAACTCAAAATGCCAATCAAAATAGTAGCACACATCACGGTGCCAAGCCAGTTGTTTGGATATAAAATTTGCGGTTCGGTAGAAGAGCAAGACCCTTTTCAGGTAGGTGGCTGCCTTTCTAAGTAGTCCCCAATTACTGTATTTGTGCCAGGGGACCAGATTTTTGGGCTGGACCAGTCTTTACCTAAATATATTTTGGGGTTTGAAAGCCACTGAGATGTCATGTTTAGAAAATAAATGTCTCAGTCCAATGCCCAAAGAATTCCCTCTGTGAATAGCAAGCATCCATCAGGGGACTAATGATCGGTTGTTAGGCTGCTGGTTCTCCTTTTGCATGTTAACAACTAGTTTGGGGTCTCCAGCAAACTGATTGATCCACTACTATGCGAAAGTGCTGCTAGACTATAAAACTACAAGAACAGGTTGCTAAACATCTGACATGCATCCATACGCAATAATAAAATCAAAAAGGAAAATTAATCATGACCACAGAGATATACTGCATACAGCTCCAACGTTGCCATGGAAACATGCTCACTTTGCAGGTGAAAGTGTGAAACCGTTGATGTACATTAAATATGGGTGTAGTCAGTATGAAGATTGTTTAGAATCAGGTTGAAGATAGATTGATTTAGCTTCAAATTACTTTTGTCGTCACTGAATATTTGTCACAGATCTGTAGCAGTTTTAAAGATTTTTAAACTGTAAATACAAAGTAAATACAATAATTTGACAAGATATATATCCAATAAATAAAATCCACTAAATCAAACAAAAACATTCTTCAGACACATTGATTTACTGTAGTGTCTGTCAACATAAATTACGCCGCAGCAATGATGAAACGAGATCTATTGTTCCACTGATCAAATGCACCTTTAAACATATATTACTATTGCCATCTACAAAAAAAACTAAATATTCGGGTTTGAGTAGAATAACGATAATTTACAAGTTTTCGACAAGGCTCAAATTTTGTTCTCCCATAGGCATGATGGCTAACCATTATGCTATACTGAACTAGTTACATCTCTCCTCCTCTTCAGTCTTGAGGTGCACTTCCCACGTGCCAGGATTAATGGACCGAACCAGTGTTAGACTGATGCGGGGATGGGGGGGACATCATTTTTGAAAGACATGAATGCATAAATGGAGTGGGGAGACTCCATCATTGTTTTTCCCAAATTGGGGGAGGGGTCCAGACCCCTGCTGACAAAGTTCAGCAAGACAATACACAGAATATATTATGGATGTGTAACATTATGGCTTGAATTTAAGTTTTGCTGTGGTAAATGGTACACAAAAGCTTAAATTGCATCTACATTACCCACAAAGAGCACTGAAGGAATGTTATCTGTATTCATGCCATGGGAATATGATGGTAAGTCTACTAACGGCTTAAAGCACAGAAGGAACTTCATGGTGTAAAAGCAAAAAAACATATCCTTTCATTGTACAATGTTTATCTTGTACTGATTCATTTGAGCAAAAGTTTTTTTTTTTTCCTGTGGCCAGAGAGTTCATTATAAAACAAACAAAGACAGATCGGAGTCTTAATGTGGTCATGGAATCATTTCACAATTACTCTGACCAATCCATTTGTCATCACTTTGCTTCTTCCAGGTGTACTAAAGGTAACACCGGTTTAATCAAAACAGTTTTTTGCAAATGTTATCTCAGATAATCTTATTCAAATCATCACTTTAGTAATTTAGCAAGAATTTCAGAGAAACATGAGCTGCCATGGTGTAGATGCTTTACCAGAAGCGATTATGGTGAGCTCATGACACAGCTGTGTGTGTGCCATCTGTGGTATATGTATGTATATATTTTTCTTATACATGTACAACATCAGCTTTCTGAAATGTTTGTCATAAGGATTATATCTTTAAAGAATTCATATTTTGCCTCTTCTTATAAATTGTGTTTTGCATTTACAAGTTGAAAATGAGGGGGTGTCCTGTTTAGGAATACAGTACATTTCTTTTCTGGGGTATACACTCTCGTGTAAAAACAAAAATGAATTACTCCATTGTTTATACGTGCAACATAATGAAAATGGATTAGTTGTGCACTTTTTTCCTTTATGTCAGTGTGAGTGTGTACTTGTCATAACGTAGTGCACTATGCCTAGAGAGGTCCACATTTTTACACCTGTGTCGTATTGTGCAACCATGCTTAACGCTCTTAAGTTTACGTATCCTTTTTCTCACTTTTACCATCACCCTTGACAAATTCACACATTCCAATTGACTTGTGAGCTGCTTGTGGGAGTATTTAGTTGAGGTAGATAATTCAACCATTGAGGCAGCAATGTGCGAGACAGGGCATCACCTGGGCTGAGACCTGGACATGGACCATGCAATGTTGTTCAGTTGTTGTTGTCCTTTTGCCAGCTGGACACCAGCTGGCAAAGGGACACTTTGCTGTATACCAGGTACTCTCTGTCTTTTGGCACAGCTAGCAGTTAAACCAAAACACATGCTGTGTATTGCTGTTTTTTTAGTGTCTATCTTCCACAGGTTTTGCTGCCAAAGACTTTAGGGTGACAAATTTGAGATGCCACCATTCAAATAAGGGTTTACTTTAAGCTGCATTTGTGAATTTATCCACTCACTTGTGTCTTGTCCCATTAGTATATCTCTATGTCTTTGTGAGTTTCACAGTCACATTTCATTTGGTCCTGCTCTCCTCTTTATTTTCTTCATGCTCAGCAGATTCAGCCTCTGTCAATCTAATTTCACTTCAGACTGCTTTTTCTGGGTGTAGGGGTGAAGCACATTTTGCTATCGCTATCAAATATACAGATTTTAAAAGAGAATTGCTTCTCAGTGCACAATATCGTTCACATGTCAGAGTTCTATAAGAAGCCATAAATCCTCTGAGCAAGACTTTGTTTACTTCTTACAATACCTTTTGATATCCTTTCTTTTCTGCTTTGTGTTATTTTAATGTCTCATTCTACCCAAACTTACATGGTTCTGCAAACCTGACATTTTGTTTTAGTATATGTGTTAACAGGAGTAGCTGTATATTCAACATATTCTTACACTTAGGCAGATCTAGAAGTTATCCAAATTATGGGTTGTTATAGGGGGCCAAAATTGGGCTGAATCCCATTCTCTTGTGTTATCCTTATATCCACTGGTGTCAAAAGCATTTCTAATGTAGGGGGGACACACTGGTAGGGGGTCTGGGGGTTCTCCCCCAGAAAATTTTGAAATAAGTAGATGCCAATTCCTCCATTTTTGTTTAATGAGCTGTTAAACATCTAAGTTTACCTAAGTAAACACTTGCTTCAATAACTATTTTAGAGTAGCCTCACCAACAGCTCTTGCCCCAGCCCCCCCATCGAGAACTGCTAGCACTAACTTAGAGCAATACAGATGTGCTAGCTAAGATGCTATAAGATGTAGCACTCAGCTTCTCTTGCACATCCTAAACCCATCCACCCTGGTCAGCAACTGCCGCACAACATAGAGGTATCTCCCCCTCCTTCTCCATGCCTCATTGAGGAAAAAAAAAACCCTCAGAGATGAGTGTGATGCCAAGCCAAGTTACCTCGGGGAAACACTGCATGCGGTATGGTGAGTTTCAGGTTAGAAAACCTGGAGTAGACTTTTAGTGATTTGAGTATTCTCCTATTAAACAAATGGAATGGATTTGTTCACAAAGAAGTGGAAACAGCACTGGGTGAACTAATATTTCATGGTAAATGTGTGTGTGTGGTGGTGGTGGTGGGGTCCAAATTAATATTTTTTATATGTGGTGGGGGACACATCCCCTTCACATATTTGTTGCGACACCTATGTTTACATTACAATATTATGTGTCACTTTGGCCCTTAATTTAAGACGCAATAGATAGTGCGTAAATTATTCCTTTACACAATGGGGTTATTTTTTAAAGAAGCCAACAGACCAATCATCGATAGTTTTCAGTCACGAGACTGCCTTGCTACATTGGCTGTGGCAAAATATTGTGGTGCACAACTGTTCTTAATACCAGCAACCAGCTCTTTCCTTGTCCTACTCAGCTCCTCTGAGTTTCCAGACCTGAAGGCAGTGTTCCTGGCTTCCAGCAGGGTGCGCACCTCTGCATTTAGCCAAGATTTTCTGTTTGGGTAGCTTTTAACATATCTGATAGTGGAGACTGTGTCAGTACATGTACTACTGTAACCCAGAACTGAGGATGTGTATTGGTCCAGATGAAGCAATCCTCCATTTTCAGCAGCTTCTCTGAAAACCTGCCAGTCTGTTCGATCAAAACAATCTCTCAGTATGGGGCCACTGTCCTGGATCCAACATTTAACTTTCTCTTGTACCAGTCTGGAGCATCTCAGCGGGGGCATGTAAGCAGGAGCCAGGAAGATTGAGATGTGGTCTGACAGTCGTAGGTGGGGGTGGGGTTCAGCTTTGTATGCATCTTTTATGTTGGTGTAAACACGGTCCAGTGTGTTGTCTTCACGTGTTGGAATTGCCACATGTTGATAAAAGCTTGGGAGACCGTCCTTTAGATTCACGTGATTAAAGTCTCTGGCTACCACGTAAAGTGCCTCGGGGTGTTTGCTCTGCAGCAAGCTGATGATATCATGTAGCTCCTGCAGTGATTCATTAGCATTAGCGTCCGGAGGAATGTAAACGACCATGATGAAAGTCACTGTGAACTCGCTGGGTAGATAATGAGGCTGACATTTCACTGTTATTTGCTCCAAAGTCTTCGAGCATGAGCTATTTACAACAGTACAGTTCGTGCACCAACTTTTACTCACGTAAATGCACACTCCGCCTCCCTGTGATTTCCCCGTTAGCTCGCTGCAGCGGTCCGCTCGAAAAAAGAGTCTGCCATCCAGCTGGAAGACTGTATCCGGTGTTTCCCTTGTAATCCACATTTCTGTGAGGCAAAGCACCGCACACTTCTTCATCTCTTCTGAGGCGCCCGCTCTCAGACGAAGTAAATCCATCTTGATGTCCAACGAGCAGACGTTCGACAAAAAGAGAGACGACATGGGGAGTTTTCCGGCTTTAGCGTTAGCTCGTAGCCTCACCATAACCCCCGCCCGGCATCCTCTCCTCTTAAGCTGGGAGCAGTAGTATATAAATACTAAAATAAATATAACGTTCCTACTTTGCGGATTTTCATCTATTGCGGGGGTGTCTGGAACATAACCACTGCGATAAGTGAGGTACTACTGTACTCCATCATGTTTAGTAAACACGCTTGATGTTTAGCATGAAAAGGTATTTATGTTTATAAATGTTTTTATTGGTACAAGATATGTACAGAGCCATGTACAGACACTCCGTATATTTATTCTAGCTGTCTTAATGCCTCATTACCCAAAACATTTTTACAGTTTGATTTCACTTCAGTTTTCTTGTCTTTCACTTCATCAAATTCAATAATGGTTTGTTCATTACATTCCTCCATCAACATCAGCGAGTAGAGACATTCAGACCATTTATGTACCCTGAGAGCATTTTAGCGTGATGCTAAATTAGACTTTGAATAGCAGACATGGTTTATAGAATGTAATATTTTTAACGAGGTTGATGCAGAAGTGTTTACTCATTCTTTCTGCGTAGAGGAGGAGTGTCATTTAGTGATGCAGGTATAAACATTATAAATTGTAGATGTGGTTGCAGAGTGGTAAAAGATGAAGGACTTTAAGGTGTGCAATCATGACTGTATGGAGATACTTGTTTATGCTAGAGGACCCTTTGCATCATCTTTGTGCATATGCAGATGTGCAACAGCATCTCCAGCATTTAACCACGCAAGAGCAAAGAACAGCCAAAAAACTGCAGAGGAAATAAATGCTTAAAACTGGCATAGGATATTTTCACTCTATGTGTGTCTCCACAAAACTGAGATGTAAAACCACAGATAACCATCAAACATAAACAAAAAGTCTCTTTCATACATTTGAACAACCTGCTTGAAAATTGGCTATCTTTGTATCAGACAGATAAATATTCAATTTTTTTAACTATGCGCTGTATCTTTGTTGCTTCAAAACAAAGAGCGGCGCTGATCTGCATAATAAAAAGACCCATACAGTAGTTTGCCACCTTCTCTGCAGTCTGCCAAGCTAAATACAACATCAACAGCCACGCACAATGTTTATGGATGAGATATTTTGCATTGCGCTGAGAGGACAGGTCGCAGCCGGACCCCGCAAAAATAACAGTAAATAAAAAGAGTCCACCATCTGCAGCGCTGACATTTCCCACACCATCGAAGAAGCCTGAGCATCTGTTGTTCACCTCGCAGCTTGTGTGGGGTTTAAATTAGTCGTAATGTCACAGAACCATGTGGTTTGTGTGCAGGAAGCAGATAGAGGAACATGACATGTGGAGGGTACAGTTTGGTTGACTTTTTGAGTTTCTTTATGTCTCCATTTTCATTTTTTTCAAATGTTAAAAAACAAACAAAGAGTGCTAAACTCTACAAGATTATTTCTTATGGATTATTCCTATGACTGACTTGTCTGAAATTGTTATTGACAAAGTGCGGTTGTCATTTGAAAGGCAGCTTTAAGAAGTTCACTTAACATTTGCAAGAGTTCTCCATTTCCTCCTTTGCACAGCCTCACTCTTTTATTATAGGAGTTTTGAACATGTTAAAAAGGTTTGCTGAACACATTTTCTCTCACATTAGTCAGAGTTGTCACAAACATCTGTAACTTGTCTCAGATCGGGGGACAGGACAGCCCCCAGAAACCATCTTATCACCAGCAAACTGGTTGGTCCAAACAGTTTACTTGGGACTCCTCAGACTGATGAAGCCCTCGGGATAGAGGGTGAAACGTCTTTCCACAAAAAAAGAAACTGTCCAGATGACCTGACTGAGCATTATCAGATTGTTTCAGATCTTTCCCAATTTAGTTTTCTTCAATTGGAAAAGGGCTAAAAATGGGACAAATTTGGGGAAATTTAGTAACCATGGCACCAAAATGGGACTGATTGAGGACAAAAATAAAAATAAATTTTAATCAAGTTGAGATATGATTCAGACAGTATTAGGAAACATAACTACCATAATTTCTGGACTATTGAGTGCACATGAATATAAGCCGCACCCACTAAATTAAAAACAATAATACTTTTGTGCATATACTGTATAAGCTGCACTTGTTTAAAAGCCACAAGTGTCCACATTGTAATATGAGATATTTACTCAGAAATATTTTTTAAAAACTTTTAATTAAATACTTACCGTAACATACACAAATACGTACAGTAAATGTTTCTTCTGAACAGTGCCTATAACAAGGCTGGTTAAAAAAATACAGTAGCCTACCAGGAAGTCATTGATCCCTATCTTCATCTTATTCCTACATAAATTTGTGTTGCCCTCTTCATCACACGCCTGCTTTTCTAAACCCGTTAGTGATAGAGGATTTATTTCCACCCCTCCACTGTCAGGATATACTGGCAGTCTTGAACAAAAGTTGCTCTGCGGCCACTTTTGGTAAACGATTCCCCGCCACCAGCCATCCAAACCTCCCACTGAGCTCGGAGTGTCACATTAATGCACGATTCACACTTATTTTGAGTGGCTGAAAATACTTTGTTGTGCCGTCATGGATGGAGGAAATGAAGACCCCCCCACTACCACCACCACCAGTTTCATTGGTCCACTGTGACCTGTTCAGTAATTTCATTGGTCAGATTTTTTTTCCCTGTATTTATACTTTGTTTTTGGATTTGAGCAAGACGCTGAACGGCAGGAATTGTTTGAAAGTTTTATTATAAAACAGCTACTGGTGGAGGTCAGAGTCCTGAAGCGAGACCAATCTGCAGAGATATAAATTGTTAGTGGACAGACAATTTCTGTGATGATGTAGGTAAACAGAAAGACAGCCACTAACCTTCTTATGCAGGTAAGATGAGCGCCACTCAAAGTAGCAGGGCATAGTGACGTCCCCGTTACAGGCAGGACTGAAGCTGAGGCGCAGGTTTGAGAGAGACGTGATCCAGAGTAATTTCCAGAGGCAAGAATCAGGTTTGGAGTTGGGGGTCATAAACAGGTAACAGAGGTCCAAGAACAAATCTGACAGGGAGATCCTTCAGGCAAAGTCATAGGTTCAGAAGAGAAGGTTGGTACCGTGATCAGAAGGGTGATATGTTAACAGGCAAGAAGCAGGCAGTTTGGGAATCCAAAAGACAGGCATGAGGTCAAGACAAGATGATCCAAAAGCGCTGTGACAAGAATGCTGGACATGTAGTTCCACAATGGGTTTGATAATCTGGCAGAGTGCATGACTGGCAAGAGCTCTTAAGTAGAGCGGGGCACAGGTGCATGGCATGAGCGTGATTAGGCTGAGTTGCTTAGAGGGCGTGCCTGGAAGACAAGTCTTTGGAGCAGAGCATGACAGAGCAGAAAACATGTCATATACAGGTAGTCTCACTGAGTCAGGTAGTCTCATTGAGTCAGGTAGTCTCATTGAGTCAGGTAGTCTCACTGAGTCAGGTAGTCTCACTGGTAGTCTCACTGAGTCAGGTAGTCTCACTGAGTCAGGTAGTCTCACTGGTAGTCTCACTGAGTCAGGTAGTCTCACTGGTAGTCTCACTGAGTCAGGTAGTCTCATTGAGTCACGAGGACCCACCCCCCAAGAAAGACATGTATTGGGCAGCTCTGTGAGCACCCAGGTGCGATGAGGCTAAATTTTGGTGGCAGGAAGCTCTTTAGCATGTAAAAAAATCCATAAATTAGCCGCAGCATTGTAAAAGCTGTGGTGTTCAATAAACTATAAATGTGCACATAATCAGTAACATCTTCAGAAGTATAAAAATGTTAGAATGTTGCAATATATTTGTAGTTTTGTACGTATGCAAATGTGACTTAAGTCTATTTCGTTATTCCAAGTTAAAATTTGTACATTTGCTTGCACTTCTGTGTCCACTCTCATAGAATAATAATTCACTCATCAATCACTCGAAAACTTCATTAAATTTATTAGTTTTAAAAGAGCTTGGCTTCAAGAAGGAACAGTCAGAATACAGAAAGTCAAAACATGGCAAGTATAAAATTTGTCCTGCTTCATCTGTCGTGTTCTGCCTTAGTTCTGCTCTGTCTAAGTTAAATCTGTTGTTTCATGGGAACTCTTTCCCGCCTATTCGTGCTCGCCTCTCACAATGCCACCAGAACCAACCAGAACTGGTCCGCTTCTCGGTGCCTGGGGAGAAATCAGTCCTACAGAAAAAGATAACATTCTTAAGGTTTCTCACAGGAAGGGTGGTTCATTCAACCTTTATTTATACAGGTTAGTCTAATTGAGTCACGAAGACTCATTTACCAAAGAGACCTGTTCTAAACAAAGAAAACAGATGAGGTACAGAGAACAATAGGTAGTCATATCTTAATTATAAATCACCTTTGTGTTCTATCTACCATTACTTATCTCATGAGTGTTTTAAGTTACCGGTACAAACATTAAGCCAGTGTGATGTGGTTCCTTCACAGTTTTGACCAAAGCTAACATGGAATAAAAAAAATGAAATGATTGTTTGCAATGTTAACAGAAGCTAAGTTTAGCAGCTTTTGCATCTATTTTTTTACATATATGTGCATGAAATGTCTCACATAATGATATTAATACAAGGACCAAAGCACTGATTGGATCACAGTAGTTTTTATCCAATTTTAAGTCATACACTGTAGCTGCGGTAGCTCGGTGGTCAGCTCCATGGTCTTGTAACCCTGAGGTTAGGTCTGTCATGATAACAAATTTTGCTAGGTGCTTAATTGTCTCAGAAATTATTGCGATAAATTACAATATTGTTTAAATTTTGACAACAATTAGTAATTATTGTCAAATTTATGAAGAAATGTTGGTTAATTTGTTTTGAGTGTAGTACAGTTTTTTTTGACCACCGGATGGCAGCATAAGACTGTTTGAACCGAAGGATAGATAGTGAGGGAGCGAGCAGCGTGTCTCTTAAAGAAAAATGGGAGGCCCCTTGACGTGACATGGGCTGTGTCTATTACCTTTTTACGGTTCTCAAAATGGCGGATGCTCAGTGGGGTTTGAGCTCTTTAGCATAGCATTTTCACACAAAGTTTTTAATTAAAAAAATCAGTCAAGTTCTCAGCTTCTTTTTTTTCATAGAAAAAAATCTTTTTAGACGAATGCACGGGTTTCAACCGTGAATTTTGGAGCTTCAACAAGAAAGAGGTTTTTTCCCCCCGAGGTTGGCCTGTTAGCTTAGCTCGTAGCTTAGCTTCTTCAGCTTAGCTGCTTTTAATGATCCAAAAACACGATTTTGGAAGGTTAAAATGGATTTTAAAGAGAAAAGAGTAATGGAGGGGTCAGTGAAGAGCACCAAAGTTGAGCTTTTTGTCATCCAGTGTCTTCAGTAGAACAAGAGAGACACGAAGAAACGATAAAGCTGATAAATTAAAAGGAAATCGATAATTTTCATTTATCTTGCGCTTAATTGATTTATTGTTTATCATGACAGGCCTACCTGAGGTTGCAGGCTCGAGCCAGGTTGCGTCAGGAAGGTCATCTGATGTAAAACTATTTGCGATCTTTGAGATGTTTGAGATCCACCACAAAAAAAAAGCATTTTAATAAATTTCTGGGAAGTTGCTGAGTCACTAATCATATGTTTTTTTTATTTTAAAGTGGGATATTTGTATTATGGGGGCACGTGATGTGATATGTGATAAACATGATAAACGTATCTGCTGAACTCTTCTAGCTCCTTTATGCTGCACAGTTCTGCTGTTAAATGCCTCATAAAAATGAGCACAGAGCCAAAAGTTAACAAGGTTTAAAAGCCTTTTAATCACCGTTGAAGGTTGTTGTTTTCATTCAGATTTAAAGAAGGGCATGTGTCTCAGCAGCCACTGTGTTCCACTTGTATAGACCTCACTTGCTCTTATTCAGTTGCTGGTTGGTCTTGGCCTGAATAGAAATATTAAAATAGAAAAAAAGTGAACGAGGAAGCCAGGAAGAAAATCCAAATAAAAAGCTGATTGAATTCTGTTTGTCTTCATACTTTAGGGCATCTATCATACAGCAACAGAAAAAAGACTCTGACTCAGTTTGCTTGTGGTTGCGCACAAGCCAACAGTTTGTGCACGTGTATGACTGTGTGCTGCTGTACAGAATGCATTCAGTCCTGCACACTCCATTCCTCCTCCTTCACAGAGGCTAAATAAAGTGTGACAAGGCATTAAAGTAAGACCGAAACTCACAGGAGAGACAGAGATGAAGGAGGCTGGAGAAGGCATGTGGGCATGTCTGTGTGAGTGTAGAGGGTAAATTTATGAGCAAGGAGTGCTGATGGCCTGAGACAACAACCAGGTTTTAGGTCTATGTCATAACATGACATCTTTCAACATTTTGCTGACGGTATCAGAGGCTTTCCAGACAGAAAGAAGGTCTATTGTGAGGCCTGTAGTTTTTTTTTTTTCTGTCAAACTCTAATTTCAAAGTTCAGGCTCCCTTAAGGTCTCATCATGGTTGTCCATGTATGCGTAGGCAAGCACTTAAGACCTTGCTGACCCGTATGAATGTTATTTTTGGTCCAACTGCACCATATTATTCAACTCAAGGGTCTACTGTTCTACGCTGTAGCCCAACAGCTGACAATAATAAGCTGCTTTCCAAACTGTTTGTTCAAAACCAAATTACAAGAGAAGTTCTAGTGAATTTAATCAGGAATTTGACCTTTTTGTGTGTCCTTGAAGTCCCTGAGTGATAAATTGCCTATCGTTGCCTAATGGGATATCAGCAATCTTTTTCACACAGTATTTCCTTAAAACAAGTGTACTTGTTTGAATGTTTCAGCAAGTGTTTGGTTTGTAGTCTTTTTGACCCTTTGAGAGACTTTTTAAAGTGGCACAGATGACAACATTTACATCATTTAGGTCCTCTGCACAACTGTACGTTTAAGTGGTGAGTGGATTTTGTATTTGAGCTCCTACTGAGACAAATTTTAAAATACTTTTTCAGAATTTCAATTTTGTGAGTTTATTTTACAACTTGAAACAAAAGCCCATTTGGCCCCTTTCATACCTAATGACTCTGTAAAAATTTAGCCAGAATGTGGATGGTCTTTGCAGAGTCTTGGTGAGATCTTCAAGTGTATATCAAGATTGTGGTGGGCTTCCTATTATAATACCATACAATACCATACCATATAGGGATGGGGCCGATCCGATCCAGTATCGGCCTCCGATATCAGCAAAATTTATGTATCGGATTTTCCAATCCGATACCTGCCGATATTTCCGATCCATTCATGTCTGTGGTTGCGCTGCATGTTGGCATGTTGGCCCTGATTACATTCACATTGAAGGATGTTTTATGAATGTCCTATAGACCAACACAATTTCTAATAGGTTGTATAGTTTGTGCACTAAGACATGGTCATCATCCATTATAAGGCGGGCCTATTTAAATACAATGTGTAATGGTTCATTTCCCATTCGGGTTAATGTTACCCTCTTCAAAGGGAAGCATTTTAGATATTCAGTCCGCGCTCAATTATGTTTTAATAAAAGCTAACAGTGCATAGCTTTCATTGATAGCACTTCTTATAAGTGGAATGCCTACTTATACCTAAAGCATGGTGCCAACAGCAGCTGGTGTAATCAGAGGAACATTAACTATAAAAAAACAAAGGAAACAGATGCACGGGTGAAAAACAAAAAGCTACTGTATGGGATGAATGTAATTATATTATACACTTAACTAAAATTTAATTAAGCTCCACCATTAGTCAGGTCTTTGTCCGCTTTGACTTCTGTCTATTTTACTGCAGAACAAAGTCAAAAGACTACTTTCAGCGTACTTTTAAATTAGGTTCACTATTTCTGTGACTGCAGCCCAAGAAGCCGCAGCATGTCATAACAGATTGGCATCATCATGTAAAGCAGTAAAGATTTAATGGATAATCAATGGTTAACTCAACTGTTCGGCCGTCTACAGGACTTTTGTTGTAATTCAAACTACATCGTCTTTACCAGTGTTTTTTTTTAATTTTTACATCAAAGTCTTTTTATTGATTTTTAATTTATTTTCAGAACATACACACACACACACACACACACACACACACACACACAAAACCCCCACATACAACGTTCCCCTTAGGTGAACTGCCTTGGCAAGGTGCTCATATTGTCATGGATTTTTGTCGACGGGGTGTAGTGGTAGGGAGTGTTGCTGTGTTGTGTGCGTGTACGTTAGTGCGGCAGTTGTCGACAGGGAAGGGGGACCGGGGTTGGGGGTATGTGTGAAAGAAGCAGAGTGCTACGTCTGTAGCTTTTTAGCTTGCGCATATGTATTGTGCACTGCTAGCTTTGCCCTACGTCAGTGCCGGCAATTGTTGACGTTGTTGATGGGGGGTGTCTATAGGCAAGGTGCTAGTTTCTGTTGACGGGGCGGGGTGCCCTTCTTGGATAACGATAGGGGAATCACTGAACAAAATCTCCTCCACCCCTCCCACACGGGATCAGCCACACAGACACGAACACATTAGATAGGCACTGATATACTCTCAATATGGTATGGTATATAGTTTATTCATTTTAAAAAAGTACAAAACAATTCCATAACAATATAAAAAAAAAAAAAGATACAAAAGATTTAAAATGAAAGGCAGCAGAAAGAAGAAAAAATCTTATTATATCTGCCCCTTTTTACAAACAATTATTTCAGACATAATAGTTTTCAAGTAACAGTACAAAATGAATAACTTTCTAATTTATCTAATTCTAATACAAAAACACACTAAGCTACTTCATATATACTTTTTTAACAATTCAGTTTTGATTTTTTTCTTAAATGTACACATTGACTTGGCATTTTTCACATCACTCTCTAGACCATTCCACAATCCAACTCCTTGGATTGAGGTAGACCTTCCCTTCAGTCTAGTTCTGAATTTTGGTTTGACAAATATCTCTATCCCCTTAAGATTATAACAACTTTGTCTTTTAACAAAATTCCTTTGGATATTTAACGGTAATGTGTTATTTTGAGCCCTATACATAACTGATAAAATACTGTAATCTACTAAATCATGGAACTTCAATAACTTCAGTTGATAAAATAATGTGCTTGATGGGTGACTGTAATGCTTTCTGGTGATAATTCTTACAGCTCTTTTCTGTAAAATAAAAATAGGCTTTGTAAATGTTTTACACGCTTTCCCCCAAACATCAATGCAATAGATTAAATGTGGAACAATGATTGTGTTATACAACATGTACAGAGCGTTATCATTTAATAATTCCCTGACTTTGTATAGTACTGCAATAGATTTAGATATTTTTGTTCTTACAGAATTTATGTGATTTTTCCATGTTAGCTGTTCATCAATGATTACACCCAAAAATTTCATCTCATTAACTCTACAAATCTCAACACCCTCAATTTTAAATGGATCATCAACAGTTCTCTTTTTGTTGCTAAATATCATGTATTTAGTTTTTTCTAAATTTAATGATAATTTATTAAGTTTAAACCAAGTTTGTATTTTATCAAATTCTGTCTTCATCAATTCCAACATCCATTTTACATCTTTACCCAAACAGAAAAATGTGGTGTCATCTGCAAAAAGGACACATTTGAGGAGTCCTGATACATTCACTAAGTCATTCACATATAAAATAAATAACTTTGGTCCAAGTACAGAGCCTTGAGGAACTCCACAAGTGATATTGCACAGGTCAGATCTTACACCATTTATTTGTACAAACTGCTTCCTATCTTTCAAGTAGCTAGATACCCAGTGTAATGCTTGTCCTCTTATACCATATTTATTTAATTTTTCAAGGAGAATAGTGTGATCAATAGTATCGAATGCTTTTTTTAAATCAACAAAAATACTAACACAATACTGTTTTTGATCGACAGCAGTAGTTATTTGTTCCATTATTTCCATGAGAGCCATTGATGTAGAGTTTTTTGCTCTAAACCCATACTGACTGCTACTTAGAATGTTTTGTTTAGTAATAAATTTATCTAACCTGGTCACAAACAGTTTTTCTAGAATTTTTGAGAATTGTGGTAATAAGGATATTGGTCTATAATTATTGAACACACATTTATCACCATTTTTAAAGAGAGGAACTACCTTAGCTACTTTCATATTGTCTGGAAATATTCCTTTTGAAAATGATAAATTACAAATATATGTAAACGGCTCGATAACATAACTCATTATGTCCTTTACAAACATCATATCCATGTCCACCCAGTCTTTTGATCTCTTATCTGTAAGATTTTTTACAACATTCATTATTTCTTCTTTGTCAGTTCCATTAAGAAAAATACTGTTGTCACACCCTATAACTGAATGGTTCACATTATTGTCTACTTTTGGTATTTTAGCTGCAAGACTTGATCCAACGTTCACAAAGTGATGATTAAATCCATTTACAATTTCATTTTCATCATGGATTTCATCGTCATCCTTCAAAAAATATTGTGAAATACCTGTTTTTGCTTTATGACTTTTCAGAACACTATTTATTACTCGCCATGTAGCTTTCATATCACCATTGCTTTTATTTAATAAATCACTATAATATTCCTTCTTGTGTTTCCTTATAATCGCTACTAATTTATTTTTATACTTCTTATATTTCTCTTCAGCCTCTTGTGTTCTCAATTTCAAGAAACATGTATACAAATAATTCTTTTTTTTACAAGCATTTCTCAACCCTTTCGTCATCCATGGTTGATCAACAACATTTCTCTTTGTACAATTATTTTGCACACAATTCTTTTCATACAGAGCTCCCAAAATATTCATAAACTCATCATATGATCTGTTCACATCATCAACATACACGTCTTTCCAGCTTTGTTTATGTAAATCATCTTTTAATTTGTCCATTGCTTTTGTTGATGTGTTTATTGTTTTTTCCTTAGTTGTAATTTCTTTTGTAATGCTTTGATCATTTTTATAAATCATGAAAACTGGTAAATGATCACTCAAATCACTCATTAAAATACCTCCCATCACATCCCCATTTGTTACATTTGTGAAAATATTATCGATTATTGTAGCACTATGAGTTGTAATTCTTGTTGGTTTTGATATTAACGGATAAAGATTTAAACTATACAATGAATTTGTAAATGTACTGATGTTATTTGAATCTGTTTTATTTCCCAGGTCAATATTAAA
>NC_056498.1:14308516-14328590 GCF_014905685.2 Nematolebias whitei
AGTTGGATCAGATGGCGGGGGAAGATGCTGGACAGACCTGGTAGACCCAAACGTGTAGTGTAGTTTGCTGGGAACACCTGGCAGAAGAACCCGTCAAAGAGATCTTCAACTCACACCTCTGAGAGAGCCTTAACCGCATCCCAGCTGGGGTGGGGGACATTGAGTCTGAGCGGGCCATGTTCCGCACCTTGCTTGTTGAGGTAGCTGCCTTGAGCTGTGGTCGCAAGGTTGTCGTTGCTTCTCGCGGTGGTCATCCACGAACTCGGTGGTGGACACCCGGGGTTAAGGAGGCTGTCAAGCTGAAGAAGGAGTCCTATCAGGCCTTGTTGGCCAGTGGGACTATGGAGGCAGCTGAGGAGTACTGGAGAGCCCAACAGTGTGCAGCCTTGGCTATTGCTGAGGCAAAAGCTCAGATGTGGGAGGAGTTGGATGAAACCTTGGATAGAAACTCTCGGTCGGCTCCGAGGAGATTCTGGCAAACCATCAGGCGGTTGAAGAGGGGAAAGCAGCACTTTACTAACACTGTGTTCATTGAAGGTGGGGTGCTGTTGACCTCAACCAGTGATGTCGTCGGGAGGTGGAAGGAATATTTATCAGACCTTCTCAATCCCACCAGCACGTCTTCCATGGAGGAAGCTGAGTCAGGGGATTTTAGGATTGATCTGTCCATAACCGTGGCTGAGGTCGCCGAGGTAGTTAAAAAGTTCCAAGGCGACAGGGCTCTGGGAGTGGATGAGATTCACCCTGATTTCATTAAGGTTCTGGATGTTGTGGGGCTGTCTTGGCTGACACACCTTTGCAATGTTGCGTGGACATCGGGGGCAGTGCCATTGGACAGGCAGACTGGGGTGGTGGTTTCCCTCTTCAAAAAGGGGGACCGGAGGGTGTGCTCCAATTATGAGATCATCACTCTCCTTAGCCTCCCTGGTAAGGTCTATTCAGCGGTACTGGAGAAGCGAGTCCAATCATTGGTCGAACCTCAGATCCAAGAGGAACAATGTGAGTTCCGTCATGGCCGTGGAACACTGGATCAGCTCTTTACCCTCACTAGGGTCCTTGAGGGGTCATTGGAGTTTTCCCATCCAGTCTACGTGTTTTGTGGACTTGGAGAAGGCATTTGACCGTGTTCCTCGGGGTACACTGTGGGGGGTGCTCCATGAGTATGGGATTGGAGGCCCATTGTTACAGGCTGTTCAGTCCCTATACAAGCGGTGCGAGAGTTTGGTTCGCATTGCCGGAAGTAAGTTGGACCCCTTCAGGGTGGGAGTTGAACTCAGCCAGGGCTGCCCATTTTCACCGATTCTGTTCATAACTTTTATGGACAGAATTTCTTGGTGCAGCCAGCTGGCGGAGGGTTTCCGGTTCGGTGACCTCAGGATTCCATCTTTGCTCTTTGCAGATGATGTGATCCTGTTGACATCATCGTGCCGTGATCTTCAGCTCTCACTGGAGCAGTTCGCAGCTGAGTGTGAACTGGCTGGGATGAGAATCAGCACCTTTAAATCTGAGGCCATGGTCCTCAACCGGAAAAGGGTGGATTGCTCTCTTCAGGTCGAGGGTGAGATTCTGCCTCAAGTGGAGGAGTTCAAGTATCTCGTGGTTTTGTTCACGAGTGAGGGAAGATAGGAGCGTGACATTGTCAGACGAATTGATGCAGCATTCTGCAGTATTGCGGACTATTTAACAGTCCGTTGTGGTGAAGAGAGAGCTGAGCTGTAAGGCAAAGCTCTCTGTTTACTGGTCGGTCTACATTCCTACCCTCACCTATGATCATGAGCTCTGGGTAGTGACCGAAAGAATGAGATTGCGGATACAGGCAGTTGAAAAGAGTTTGCTCCACAGGGTAGCTGGACTCTCCCTTAGAGATAAGGTGAGAAGTTCAGTTATTCAGGAGAGACTCGGAGTAGATCCGCTACTCCTCCACACCGAGAGGAGCCAGTTGAGGTGGTTCGGGCATCTGGTAAGGATGCCCTCTGGGCACCTCCCTAGAGAGGTTATTCGGGCATGTCCAACTGGGAGGAGACCCCGGGGAAGACCCAGGACACGCTGGAGAGACTACGTCTCTCGGTTGGCCTGGGAACGCCTTGGAATCCTCCCAAAAGAGCTGGAAGCGGTGGCTGTGGCAAGAGATGTCTGGGCCTTCCTGCTCCAGCTGCTGCCCCCCAAACCTGACTTCGGAATAAGCGATGGTTATATATGGTTATATAGTCCATCCATCCATCCATTATCTTTACCCGCTTATTCCATTTTTTGAATTGAATTGAATTGAATTTTGGGTCACGGGGGACGCTGGTGCCCATGTCCAGCAATCACTGTGTGAGGGGCGGGGTACACCCTGGACGGGTCGCAAGTCCATCACAGGGCCACATAGAGACAAACAACCATTCACTCTCTCACTCACACCTAGGGACAATTTAGAGTTTCCAATCAGCCTAACATGCATATTTTTGGTCTGTGGGAGGAAACCGGAGCACCCGGAGAAAACCCACGCATGCACGGAGAGAACATGCAAACTCCACCCAGAAAGGCCCCTGGACCGGGGTTTGAACCAAGGACCTGCTCGCTGAGAGGCAGCAGCTCTACCAGTTGCGCCACTGTGCTGCCTTGGTTATATAATATGATATTTTATTTTGGAATTAATGGGGAGTGGTGGAACAGAGTTTTAAGAAGGTGGTCTTGTGATTGGAAGGTTGCTGGTTCAACTCCCTCGACTGACAACATCAAAATATGGGTGGAAAAGGTGAAACACCCACACGTGCCTCCACTCATTTGCCCCACTCTGAGCCCTTAAGTTAGGCCCTCAACCCTCACCATCTGCTCCCCCTGGCGCCCTAGAGAGCAGCTCTCTGCTCCACACAGAGGGCTGTGGTAGCTTGGTGGTCTGTGGTTGTGTCAGGAAGGGCATCTGGTATAAAACCAATTGCCAAGTTTTCCTGAGATTTGGTTAACTCTTGTGTCCCCTGAAGAAAGGAACAGCCAAAAGAAAAATAAGGAGATTTTGGAATTAGTGTTGTAAATAACTTTTTGAATAAGTTTGATTTTTTTTTTTTTTAATTCTGACTAGACTGTCAAGTTACATAGCTGGGAACAAACAGTAGATCACTGCTGTCTGAAAACAACTCAAAATATCCAGAATTTGATAACATCTCATGAATACTAATTTATTAAACTTTTATATCTCAGTTGTGCATTACAACAGAAGTCTGCGGGTATTTGCAAGCAAAATTAATGGCAGCAGCTGCAGTACTTCCTCCTGTGCAGACTGGGGAACTTCCACCAATACATTCATAATTGAAATAGTGTTTCTTTTCCATGGATTTTTAGCATAACGTCTGCAAATTCATTTTTTCAATAGATTATGTTGCTATGGTTTATATTTTCTAATACCATTTATTATGTCTGCTTCTCAATATCGTGCTGTTGTAAGTGAGCTCAAACACCATCTGCAGTTGTGAAAAAGTGGCTTTAAGTTAACTGACTGGATGCTAATTCCAGCCTATAAGAGGATACATGAAGTCTTGACTTCTCTAAATGTAATATAGGAATTCATATACATGTGTATTCTGGGCCAATAAATAATAATGAAATAGTAAAAAACAGTGAAAATAATGCTAAATCTAAAAAAAATAAAATAGGCCTATTTTCTGTGCAAGTATATATATGTCTGTGGTTCCTGATGGGAAAAGAATTTTTTTTTTTGCCTAAAAGCCAAATCTTGTTTAGAGCCATGGACAGGAACAAGAACAATACATAATACAGACTGTGAAAGTGGGGGGAAAAAGGAAGAATAAAAGTTGACATTTATGTGTAGTGTCATTTGTTCATTTGAAATAAATGGTTCATTTTTATACAGAGCACAATGTTTTATATTGATTTCTGGACCATCTTTTATTGTGACTTTATCAGAGCAGTTCACTCTGAGAAGAGAGACAATCAAGGTTTACTTTATCTTTCATCTTACATCTGTGACTTACAGAATAGAAATCAACAGTCTGTTAGTAAGAGGAAACATAAATGTTTCAGTGTTTGATATACAGAAACATCCCAGAACATCACTGTCTCTTCAAAGGGTTTTGATACCTGATCTTGCTGCGATCCAGCTGGGGACTCCTTTATTCTGCTGGGGAACTTCAAAGCACACATGTGGGTAATGACCCTGGAGGGGTGTGAACCTGAGCGTTGTTCTGTTGTTGGGCTTCTGTGCTAGTCATGGTTTGTCCATCATGAACACCATGTTTGAACATAACGGTGTCCATTAGTGCACTTAGTGCCAGGACACCCTAGGTCGTAGATCAATAACAGACTTTATAGTCATTTCATCTGATTTGCAGTAATTTGTTTCGGACACTTGATCACACAACTGATCACCTCCTGGTAGTGAGTTGGATCAGATGATGGGGAAGATGTTGGCCAGACCCGGTAGACCCAAACATCTAGTGAGGGTTTGCTGAAAATGCCTGGCAAAAGAAGCAGTCAGAAAGATCTTCAACTCACACCTCAGAAAGCTTTAAACGCATCCCATCTGAGGCGGGGGACATTGAGTCAGAGTGGGCCATGTTCTGCACCTCAATTGTTGAAGTGACTGCCTTGAGCTGTGGCCACAAGGTTGTTGGTGCTTCTCACAGTGGCCATCCTCAAAATCAATGGTGGACACCCCAGGGAGACTTATCAAGCTGAAGAAGAAGTCCTATTGAGCGTTGTTGCAGGTAGGATTCCAGAGGCAGCTGAGGAGTACCAGAAGGCCAATCTGTCGACAGCCTTGGCTGTTACTGAGGCAAAAGCTAAGATGTGGGAGAAGTTTGATGAGGCCTTTCATAGAGACTCTTGGTCAGTTCTGAGGAGATTCTGGTAAACTATCAAGGGGCTGAGGAGGGGAAAGCAGTGCTTTACTAACTGTGTTCAGTGAAGGTGGGCTGCTGTTGACCTTAAACAGTGATGTTGTCAGGAGGTGCAAGGAATACTTCTCAGACCTTGTCAATCCCACTGGCACATCTTCCAATGAGGAAACTGAGTCGGGGGACTTCAGGGTTGGTCTGTCCATAACCGTGGCTGAGGTCACCAAGGTATTTAAAAAGCTCTGTGGCAGCAGGGCTCTGGATGTGGCCTAGATCTGCCCTGATTTCATTAAGGCTCTGGATATTGTGGGGCTCTTTTGGTTGACACACCTTTGCAACATCGCAAGGAAATCAGGGGCAGTGATTGGCAGATTGGAGTGGTGGTTCCCCTCTTTGAAAAGAAGGACACTGTATTACAATTATAGGGGTGTCACTCTCCTTAGCCTCCCAGGTAAGGTCTATTCAGGGGTACTGGAGAAGCGTGTCTGATTGTTGTTTGAACTTCAGATCCAGGAGGAACAATGCAGGTTTTGTCCTGGCAATGGAACGCTGGATCAGCTCTTTACTCTGACTGGGTCCTCGAGGGGTTATGGGAGTTTTCCCATCTATTGTACATGTGTTTTGTGGACTTGTAGAAGGTGGTGGACCGTGTTCCTCAGGATACACTGTGGGGGGTGCTCCGCAAGTATGATTGGGGGCCCTTTGCTCCGGGCTGTTTGGTCCCTATACAAGTGGTGCGAGAGTTTGGTTTTTATTTCCAACAGTAATGAGACCCCTTCATGGTGGGAGTTGGACACTGCCAGGACTGCACATTGTCATCAATTCTGTTCATAACTGTCATGGACAGATCTAACAAAGTAAAGTCCGGTCCTCTGGACAGATTATTCTAGTTGAAATGTTTCGTCTTTTATCCAAAAAACTTTGTTAGTCTGTGGAGCTGCAATAAACTCAGTCTTATAAATAGCACCTTCTCATAGTGAATTAACCAGTTTGCTGAAGACAGCCAAAGTTAGTTGTTCACATGATAAAAGAGGACAATCATCCTAATGACCTTAGTGCCCTTGTGGCCACTTTCTATTCACAGAGGGCTGAGTGGTACTAGCAATAACAGCATTGCAAGAGGGTGTTAATTGGGCATGGAAGCCTCCGCCCCTGTTTAATGATTGATGGTTTAAACAAGGGCGGAGGTCTCCATGTCCAATAGTCACCCTCTTACAATGCTGTTATTGCTAGTATCACTCAGCCCTCTGTGAATAACAAGCAGTGATAGCAAGTGATTAAAATATCAACATCCCCTTTATCTCTCATAGTTTAAGAAAAGTTACAGACTATACTTTTAATACATTATTTTGGTTAGAAAAAATAAACATATTACTACATTGTGTCTGAGCTATTTACACTTTGCTGTCAAAGTGGGTCGTTTTACCCAGAAATTATGTAGAAAATATTTACTAAAACTCTTAAATCCATCCATGTGCTGTACTGTAAGAAGAACCATCAATCAAACCTTATCAAGTGAATCCTCTTCCTCCTTGGCTTGTTGTTTTTTATCTAGTCCGGTTCCATGTCCACACTTCAATGGATCAATGCCCGTCTGTATTTTAATCAGCCGACTCCGTTGTAGGTACATTAACATATGTTGTCAATTTTAGTAACATATGTACAGTATATATATATATATATATATATATATATATATATATATTTGTTTTTTTCCACGCTTTTTCCATCTTTCCGCTCCGCTTTGATATCTCAGCTTCATCTTTCTCCTGTCTTATTCCGCTTCTCGCTTGAGCACGCTACACTTCCTGGATCTTTTATGTGATGAACCAGAATGTGGAAAGAGGGGAGCAGAAGTCGAAGGGGAGCAGAATGCATTACGTCATGTTTTTCTTTGCTATTGTTTAGATTTTAATTATGTTTTTTTTTTAATAAACATACATTATTAATGCGGGCAGCACGGTGGCGCAACTGGTAGAGCTGCTGCCTCTCAGCGAGCAGGTCCTTGGTTCAAACCCCGGTCCAGGGGCCTTTCTGGGTGGAGTTTGCATGTTCTCTCCGTGCATGCGTGGGTTTTCTCCGGGTGCTCCGGTTTCCTCCCACAGACCAAAAACATGCATGTTAGGCTGATTGGTAACTCTAAATTGTCCCTAGGTGTGAGTGAGAGAGTGAATGATTGTTTGTCTCGTTTGTCTCTATGTGGCCCTGTGATGGACTTGCGACCCGTCCAGGGTGTACCCCGCCCCTCGCACAGTGATTGCTGGACATGGGCACCAGCGACCCCTGTGACCCAAAATGGAATAAACGGGTAAAGAAAATGGATGGATGGATGGATGGATGGATGGACATTATTAATGCAGGGGCAATGTAAGGGGGGTGGGCAGCGGGGCCCCAGCCAGTTGCCTACTTTTGCCTATATGGTAAGTCCATTTCTGGTTCTTATTCTGACCTTTGATTTTGCTTGTTTTATTTATTTATTTATAAAAAAATGTAGTTTTTATTTTATCCACTGAAAGACAGCAAGCTGTTGTAGGAATCTCAACGAGACTAAGCAAAAACCCTTTACCGCCATAAATCTGGTTGATTAAATACAGTACTTTGAAACATCACACAACCTATTAGTCTGCTTGCCTAGAAGAGCTCTAGTGCACACAGGGTCAAGTACTCCTAAATGTTTTTCCTGTGTCACAATCCGGACTGATTACTTAGATGTGGTCTAAGTTGGACTTCTCTCAGAGAACGAGGACAAAATGCACAAATAACTAGATATTGTTTTTGTAATATTAGTGCTTAGTGTATTTTTAGTTAACGTTTTTCTTAGTTCATATCTTAGATCTTTTTACAGTTCTTCTTTTACATTTTATACTTTTGTTGGATGTAATTGGGATCCTGTGTACATAATTTCATTCCACCTCATGTACCACATGTGATGTGAATGACAATAAAGAACCTTGAATCCAGTGGTGTAGTCTATATGATACGTGGGTTTTCAGTATACCCACTTAAAAGTGCCCAATGACACAAGCCCATGTCACGTATCATTGGCAGTGATATGACATGGGCTTGTGTCATTGTCAACACATCTGGACCATTTTATAGACACAATGAGTTGGTTCAACCTGTTTTTGTATAATTAATACGTCTATACTTTCTACTTGATATTTGAACATGTTTTACTTTGATACTGTTTTATAAATTCTACAACATGTTTTTAACACAAAGCTAACTGTTCTACAAAGTTTGTTGTACATTTATTCAAATATAAACATCTGACAAATTTAGAAATGTTCAATATGCTTAAAAAAATCAAAATAAATTGACGATTGCATTGTACTAACTGGTGTACTTTGGTTTCTAAGCACAGTATACCCACTACAAAAATGTAGACTACGCCACTGCTTGAATCCTTGAATAACTAGATAAAACTAGAAAAAATGCACAACTCGATAGACAGATTTCAGGTCCAGAGGACTCATCTCAATCCTTTAGCATCAGTCTGCTCCGTTCCTAATTAATAAATTTATTCTGTGAAGAAATATTTAATAAATGAGTATAAAAAGACGTAAACGTGCCCTAATTATATCCTTTTGATATTGCATTGAAATTACTGTAATTTGTGTTGCCAAAGATAGCTTGCTGTTGTTTTTGCACCCTGTAATAAAAATAAATAAATAAATAAACAGAGGCTGTACATGCACTTGTGAGAACATTGCCAGCTCCTCCTTTAAAAAAGCAGGCTGCCAGTTTGATCATAGCTCAATTACAGCAATTGCCCAGAAATTCATGAGAGAACAGAGGAATCTTGGAAATAAAGGAGGGGAAAACAACAGAGATCAAAAGAAGAACATGGCAACAAAAAAGGAAAGCAATAATAAAAGACAGGTGAATAATTATTAGCTATACAGGAAACTGTTCATCGTAAAATTTTCAAGAAAAAAATCTCTCATTCACCAAATCACACAAATATGTCAGCTCTTTTCAAACACCGAAGAGGATATCAGGCACAATTTGATGTGCAGCTGAAAAGCCACCCTTTCATTTAATGAACAGCTAATTTAGTATTAAATATTCAGAGTCTGGGGAGAAATATTTGATTCTACAGTGCATCTACAAATGACACATTCAACTAGACATTCGTATAGACCATGTTAAACTGCGTTGACTATTTTCTTTTCATTTTGTTGATAAATCTCTGTTTAAATGATGAATTTCCACATTAACAACATAAAAAATACAAATAAAGAACATCTAATTTGGTTAAAAAAAAATTTTTTTTGACACAGTTTACAATTTTCTCTGTTAACGTTTTTCAGGTCATGATCAAAAGATAATGGTGACAGTATTGTCATTGTTGGGGTGCCGAGATGGTGTAGGGGCAGGGCAGCCGACTCAGGACCCGAAGGGCCTGGGTTTGATCCCATCTCCTGGTGTCTCTGAGCAGGACACACCATCCCCCAACTGCTCCCCTGGCACCTCCCACAGCTGCCCTCCCCCCCACCCTGCTATGGATGGGTTCAACGCAGAGAGCCAATTTCACCATTGTATGGGAACATACAATGATAACACATCATTATTTTTTTAAATTATTATTATTGGCAAGCTTGGAGATAAAACAGAACCAGAAAACTTGAACACTAAATAACTTACAACTAGAACATAGTAAAAAAAGAAAAAAAAGTTGTTTATTGTAAGGTACGTCTAGTTTATATAGGGAGTGGAATCGGGATCACGAGGATAAGTGGAGAATGGTGATTATGTACTGTATGTATAGGTTTGATTTGTAAAACATGACATGTAAGACGAATTATCATTCCTCTTGGGAGAGGGAGTCTAATGGCAGATGGAATTATGATGGCTTTGATGGGGTAATGACCAATGAACTGAAGAGACTGTTTTCTGGGGGTGTCAGAGATTGATGTCCCGAGTAGAGAGCACTTTAACCAACTTTATAATGAGGTGCTAGGGTGCAATGTTTGTCGGCTATTCTTTTATTCTGTTCAGCTGTTTGTTGGAGGGCTTTTTTGTTTGTTTCCAGATTTGGCCACAATGGTGGGTATGTAGATGGACTGAAGGTACAGTGATCTCTTCCTCCTGACACTCAAACAGTGGCAAAATATAGTCTAGAGTCAGAGTCAGATTCTTTATTGTCGTTCGCACCCCATGTGGTACATGTGGTGGAACGAAACTATGTACACAGGGTCTTAGTTACATCCAACAATAAAATGTAAAAGATAAACAGTAATAACATCTAAGCTATGAGATAATAATATCATAAAAACATTACATCAAACAGCAGCACGAACATGAGCATGAGTCTGTGTGAGCAGATGAGCACGCATGAACACACCAACATGGAACAGATCAGCAACAACATGATGTGATTTTTCCTGTTAGAGATTCATGAGTCTAACAGCCTCAGGGTAGAAGCTGTTCCTCAGTCTAGTGGTTCTACACTTAATGGTCCTTAACCTCCTTCCTGAGTGGAGCGGGGTAAAAAGTGTGTGTGCTGCGTGAGTGGGGTCCTTCATGATGCAGGTAGCCCTCTTCCTGCATCTGGAGGTGTAGATGTCTGTGATGGTGTGGAGACTGACTCCGACAGACTTCTGTGCAGCCTTCACCACTCCACCAGAGAGGAGTCAGTACAGAAAGTCCAATCACAAAGTCAAAGGTGCTGAATGACCAAGGTCATCCAGGAACGGGTAGCGGGTTAAGTAATCCTGCTGGATTACAGTTTGGCAGAAATGGCAGAGATTGACAATGGTTGACCAAGAGAAATCGTGGGAATTCTAAATTGTTTCACAACTTCATTGCTGATTAGGCATTTTCAGCTCCTAATTCCACTAATACCTGAGCAGGTAAGTTAATAGGGTTAAAATATATAATGGTAGGCAATACCAAATGAGGTTCAGGGGAAAATGAGGACATACTGTCATGTTGGGGTTTGGATTCAGGATAAGCCAGACACAGAAAATCCAAATCTGTGGTCCGTGATAGTAGCAGGTGTCATACATAGGGCCACAGGGAGCAGAAGACTGAGCCAAATGGAGATCCGTCGTGGTTGTTAGGAAAACTGCAGAGCCAAAAACCGTGGTCAGAAAGGCAGATGAAATACTAAGGTAGTGATGGGTCTGACGACACTGAAACCTCGGTGCATGCGCCAAGTAAACAAGGCAAAGCCCTGTGTTGGTGCGCGTATCTCTTTAAGGAAAACCACGTGACTAATACAGTTACTGTATTGTTTGGTTGTGAACGTGCCAAATTGTATTTATAAGGGAGAAAATGTATCGACATGTTTGTGGGTTTTGTTGGATGGAAACAGTTTGTGTTCTTTGCTTTGCATTGGTTTTTGGCTTGTCATCAAATACCATGGATCAGCCAAAGAAGAGGAAGTTTTCTCCCGTGTGGGATCATTTTAATCTTATCACGGAAAAGAAGGTAAATGATTATTCCGTTCTTGTTTCCACTATTGATCATTTTTCTTTTGAGTTATTCTAATTTCTTTCTGAAGGATATTTGAATTAGTTTACATGGATTAACTTTTATTTCTGTTGTAGGTGAAATGTAGGATTTGCTCCCAGGTGCTGTTTTATCAAGGTACAAAGATATATCTTCGAGGCGAACACACCAAGATCACAGGATTTATTACAGTACTGGAGGAAAACATATATTAAGTTAAATAAATTTTATAAATTAAATATTAAATTACAGTATATTATACAAACTTGCAATGAAATTTCTATGTACGCATCATCATCAGTGCCTTGTGAAAGGGTGCTTTTAAAAGCAGGAGAAATGGTTTGTAAACTACGCAATTGCCTCGACCCAAAGATGTTACAGCAGTTGAGGTTACTAAATAAAAACGTGCAACAGACTGAACCTTGTTCAGTCTGTTTCCAGTCTTTATTGAATTTTCCTGCAATGCCATATGCTGGTGAAGATTCTCAGTCATCCAGGACATGGTAAATCCAAAAACATTCAAGGCAAAAACAACTGGACTTTATTTGTAACAAAAGACATTTTGCTCCAGGAGCGAAACGTCTTCTGTTACAAATAAAGTCCAGTTGTTTTTGTCTTGAACATATTTGGATTTGCCTGCAATTACTTTTTAAATCCAGCAGACCTCGCCATTAAGTGATACAGCAACACAATTTGAATGTCCAGAGGATCAGATTTAACTTTTTTGGCTTTTTCTACCTGGATTATTGAGCATGCATCAGGATACAGCAACACAGTGTCAACACAGTTTGGGAAATGTGCCATACACCCAATGATGCCTCATCTGCACATCACTATCCAAAGGGGCAGGCAAGGTGAGGAGTCAAAAAACAGGCGAGGGTTCAAGGCAAGACAAGGCAAGGATACAAAGCTATGGAACAAGATACTACGATGAAAGGCTTCACTATCAGGGACCATGAGTGGTGCAATAATTCGGCACGGTAGAGAGTGAGCATGGAGCTTATAAATGGTGCAGAGCAGGTGAACTAGATGAGAGCTGAACAGGTGAGTGGAATCAGGGTTGATTGCTGTGAGAAACAAGGAAGGTGTGGCATGGCTTGGAAGGAGTAGGCTTGAGCTGGAGATGGGTGATAGGCATTACAAAGCAGGGGAAGACAAACTATGGCATGAGGGGCTGTAACAATAGCAAGAGGGAGTGAGTGTGAGACAGGGGCTGATGAAGGGGTCAGCAGGGGCCACTGACCATGACACATACCCACTACTATCCCTGTCTTTTTGAGTGAATGGGACATGATAGAGAGTAATGATCATACTTGCCACAGTAGATGTTACTGGTATAGATACGTCGCTGCATTCCTCCGGGTTCAATCAGGAGTGTCTCACTTGCATAGGTTCTGATTCTGGTTTGGACCGAAATGGGTGACTCTTGTCCATTCCACCCAGTGTCTTCCATAATAATTTGGAAGTTGTAGATGAACAGATGCTCGGATATATTCATCATTTAACACGGATTCCTCATTTTTCTGGACTGAATAAAACGTGCATTGAATTTAATGAAATGCAAACGTGAGACGTCATTTATGTTTGACCCATCAAAATGAATGCGGTCATTTATTTACAGAATCAAAGTTTAACATCAAACATTTACATTAATTTGGCAAATTATGAAAATAACAACATAAGCAATCAATCAGGAAAAATCATACGGCCATGATTTTTCCGTTGCTTCACCACAGACATTTATGAAACTGTACAATTATGATCTTTTACCCACACGGATGTGGATGAGCATTTTACACAGACATTTCTAAATATCTGGAAGTATATCTACTTGATAGAAAGTTTAAAGATGGGAAAGAAGTTTAGAGGGAGTAAAGATGGGGTTTGAGGGAGTGTGTTAACAGAACGGCACTCTCTGGGCTTTCTTCAGCTTTTCTTACGGTACACTTCGGTGGTGGAATCGACTCTTTTACCTGGAGATGTCTCAGGCGAGATTCCGTTTAACGCACCCTTCAGCGTCTCCGTAGGATGCTGTTACTCCTCCGGAGTAGCGGCGAGACTGTCCGACACAAGCTCACCTCAGTGGAAAATGTTATAATCCCATGAACCTCGGAAGAGCTCTGTTGTCATGTCAGGATCATCCCGTCTCTCACAGAACTGAACAGAACTGTCCCAGAACTGTTCCAGCACCATCCCAGAGCTTCTAACAGAACTGAACTGTTTACCGAACTCGAGCAGAGCTCAGTAGAAACTGAGTAGACCAGGAAGTACCGACATTTTAAAGAGCTGTTTTCTGGTCCATCTGGGAGTATTACCATTGGTCAGAACCGACCAGACGGGGTGTGTTTTGTGACGTAAGAGGTTAGAAGACAGCAAGAATTGTTATGGAAAGATCAGAAATGTTCTCACAGACAGAGAGAGTTTTGTTTTGGCGCGTTTCAGAAACAGGTGCCAAAAACCTCTATATTTACGTCTGAGAGGATTCTAAAAACATGCCAACAACTTGTTTTGCGTTTGACTCCAACCTTGGACCAACTTACACTTGCTCATTCAAAAGCAGAAATCAGAAAAGGCATAATTACTCTGTAACAGCTTTGACATGAGTTCTAACTTTGCATGAGAAAAAATCATTACACAGTTGATAAAATTGATTAGTTCACTGCAACATCTAAAATGGTTTGAACTAAGACATTTTGATTATCAACATTTGTAAAATAGTAATGATAATAAAAAAGAGAGTGTTCTTTCACATGAATCTTCAAGAGAGAAAGTCTCAGGATGGGTGAACCGGCATTTCTGGATTCAAATCAATGAAATGACAGTTCCTGTCCCACAAGGTTCTTAAGGTCAAGATTTTTGACCTTAGACTTAGTTTTTGACATGGGCCTAGTCCACTACAAAGTGAATGGACCGAGTGAGTACCTCTATGAAGTTTGAGCAATTGTTTAGCCGCATCCTCCTCTGGGAGAGGATGATCAAACAGTCTTCTAAATTTGAAGAGAAACACATCATATGTGAGGTTATCTAAGGAATGAGTATTTAGATAGGTTTTAGCCCACTTTAGCGCTCTCCAACTGAGTGAATTGACAAAAAAAAAATAGATATTGGCATTATCTGAAGCATATGACATTAGGGCTAACCCAAAAACAAGATTTCACTGAAGGAAACACTTCATTTACACTTTTAGAAACTGGTCCAGATGACACAATTTAACCTTTTTTGTTGTTATTTACCTGGATGATTGAGCTTACAACCATTTTTCTGAACCACTTTGGCCTTGGATGTCCTCAGGCTGTTTCTGTGAGAAGCAAGTTGGCCATCTGGCCTAAAACACTTGATTGTTGTACTTTGTACATGATGATTGATTGTTTTGGATGGGTGTGTTTTGCACATGTTAAAAGCCTACTTTTGAGATTCCAACAGGAGGTTGGCTTGAAACACTGAAGACTACCCATGGGACAGATCTGGTTGGCAGGCCATAGACTGAGGAAGTCCTCTGGATGGGGATTTTTTTATTTTATTGTTTTACTGAAGGATACCGTTTTTTTTTATTCAACCTTTATTTATACAAGTTAACCTAATTGAGCCTCGAGGACTCATTTACAAGAGAGACCTGTTTTTGTAAGGATGGCGTCATCTAGTGGGTCTTCCTTGTCTGTACTCCCTAGTGTGTCTCCTCATTTACCCAATTAATTTCACCATTGTCCCGTGCCAGCTGTTTGTAATCACATCCTGTCTTGTCTGTGTATATAAGTCTGTCTGTTAGTCTTGTTCGTTGTCGCGTCGTTGTTGGGTCTACCCTGTCTTGTCCTGACCTGTCCTGATGTGAACCAGTCCTGACCTGATTTGTGTAATCAGTTTTGTAAGTTTGCTGCCACATCAGCCATTTAATTTATTATCATTAAAATGTTTATTTTTGTACTTTCTGAGTTCGAGTCCCTGCCTGCAACTATTGGGTTTGTTCCTGCTTGAGAAATCCTGACAGTTTTAAACAAAGAACACAGATGACAACAGTAGACAATCATACCAAAAGCATAAAAATGAAAAGTAAATGGAAGAAATAAAAAAATAAAAAAATAAACAAAAACAGCTACATGATAAAGCAATATAAAATACTAAAAACAGGAACATGTCTGCATTGGTTTTTGGCACGAACTTACCAATTGTTTGTCACTTAGAGAGATATAACTGTGCCGTCCGGCTCACCTTCGAAAGGCTCTGAATGGGCATGTGTCTCGGCACTGAGTTTGAACTGGGGCAGTGGTTTTAAGTACTGGATGGGATGGAAAAGGGCAAACAGATACTTTATTAAAGGTAAGTTTTCTTTAAATTGTTGTTATATGCTTAAAAGCATACCTCCAGGCTTATGTATGTGGTCTTTTTCTGGATAATGTGAGTTAAGCACATCATACTGTAATAATTACAATAATTTTACAATAACCACTATTTTCTTTTTAAAAATAAACAAGAGAAGTCTTTTCCCTCCACATTCTCAAAGCATGTCTTTATTTTCCACGAGTCATTCAGTTCCTTTTAACATTTGATCCCTCTGTCTTTTCAGTGGTTGAATGATGGCACTGTATTGAAGCCCAGTTGATAGGAATGCATTGGGGACAAACGGCGATTGTCAAACTGGAGTTCATGGTCAACTTAGTTATGGACTTGACTCTCAATAGGGTCTCTTGTAGATCCACTATGTCAGCCAGGGGTCTTGACCACCATGTTGACTTTTCCCCAGTAAAGCCTTTTAGAGTTAGCAATCTTTTTGCTTACAAACTAGAAACCCACTGTGGCTCACAATGTGGTCACAGTAAAACAGAGATGTTACCACATAGTACTTTCTCTATGGTCGGGTCACGGAGTTTATCACAAACTTCCTTGTAATTTATTATCCAAATCAGAATTAGGGGGAGTGGTGGCGCAAGGTCAGAGGAGGTGGGTCTGTGATCAGAAGATCGCCAGTTCAAGCCCCGGTACCGACAACATCAAAAATGTGGGTGGGGTAGGTGAAGCACCCACACCTGCCCCCACCCTCACTTGCCCCACTCTGGGCCCATGAGCAAGGCCCTTAACCCCCATCTGCTCCCTAAACAGGTCTCTCTTGAAAATGAGTTATTTAGTCTCAATGAGACTACCTGGATAAATAAAGGGTAAATGAAAAAAAAGAAAAGTGGATTGAGATTGTTTTCTTTGTCACTGTGAAAGCAATGAGCTCCCAATCTTTGTCTCGGTGTGACATTTTTACTGATGCTTGATGACTCAAAGTTTGCTGGTATAATTTGCTTTTATTGAATTACAAATGACTGGCTGGCAAAGCAACTCTTTTCTCAAATAAGCAGGAATTCTTGCCCTGTGCCAAATTTCCCCTTTAATTCATTGAGCTGTAGTTAGTAACTGTCAAGATGTTAGTGTGGTGTTTTGTATAACAGATGCAGTACAGGAATCTGGCTTATGTGCTGCTCAGCAGTTTCGCCTGCGTGGCTTGATTTGCGACGTCCAAATCAACAGTCTTCCTCTCTCAAGCAGGGATTTATGTTTAAAAAGTTTCTCGGAATTAATTTTTTTCATCGGGACAGAACTTGAAATTTTAAGGTCTGACTCATTGTTTAGGTAGATGGATAAAATGTCTTATTGGTATTTGGAGACAGTTAATTGACCCTTCTCCTACTTCAGTAACATATGAGATTATATTTTATTATTGATGTCCTTTTCATAAAGATATTAATCTATTTGCTTATTTCAACAAATATTCAAACAGGTTTTAAAGTTTTGGCTGCTTTCAGCTTAAATGCGAGGCCCTGTGTAAATCAGCGATAAACTAATTTTTATCAACAGACTGGTATAATCTGATAAACTTTACAACTTTAATATATTTAGCAATCATGCCGTTTTATGCTAAATCAGTTATTAAGTAGAAAAATGAAAATGTAGTAGGGGCTACAACCAACTTACCGTATTTTTAAGGCGCACTTAAAATCCACTAATTTTCTCAAAAATGGACAGTGAGCCTTATAATCAGTTGTGCCTTATGCATCAATTCTTGTTGTGCTTACTGGCTTCTAAAAGATTTTATGTGGTTATTGTGAATGAGTTGAATAAAATTTGACTTATCTGACTTTTGCTTCACTTAATGCGCCTTATAGTCAGAAAATATGGTACTGTAGCCCTCATTTAAGCCTTTTTAAGCAAGGATGCCGTTCTATATATGATTTTTAAAGTTGTTAAGCATATGTTTATTTAAGTTAAGCAATGTTTGTTTTGTATTGTTTAACAAAAAAATAGACATCACCCCCATTGGTATTGTAATGTATACCAGCCATGGACTGCCTTGATTCCTAAAGATTGGTGTTGCATCGGCCATAGAAAAACTTTTAACCACTAGTTCACACTACGGTACTTCTAATTATTATTATTATTATTATTATTATTATTATTATTATTATTTATATATTTTTTTAACTACTGTGTATTCAGCTCCTGTCCACATGCAATTGACACTTGTTTTGAGGAAAAACAAAGATTTCTAAAATTAGAATTTTTTTGTTTGTTTAATTTTCAGTAAACAAGGATGTGCATTTCATACAGTATATGCCCACTGTCACTTTGGGTTCTTTTTTTTTTTTTTTTTTTTTTTTTTGCTGTTCCTTTACCTAGGTGTTGCAACAACAAGTGAACTTGCTTGAAAAACTTGGCAATGGTTTGCCAAACAAACAACAAACACAATGAAAGTACTCAAAAAGTTCACAAGTGAAAGCTAATTGTAAACCGTTCATGGGAATATTCTCTGTATTTAAAAGCGTTGTCATGGTACACAGGTGCATCTAAAACAAATAGAACATCGTGAAAAACTTCAAATTTTCTTTTGTCAAGTGAAACTCATATATTTTATAGATTCATTACACATAGAGTGAAATATTTCAAACCTTATTTCTTGTAATTTTCACGATTATGGCTTTCAAATAATGAAAAAACAAAATTCAGTGTCTCTGAAAATGAGAATATTGTGAAGAGGTCCAATGTCGCTCATGATGTCACACTTTGTCTCCTGCCCACACTGCCAAAAGAACCAAAAGTTGGCTGTGAAATAGTCTGACATTGAATTTAGATTTTTTATTATTATTTGGAAGCCAAAATCATCAAAATTACAAGAAATACAGGCTTGAAATATTTCACTCTATGCGTAATGAATTTATACAATATCTGAGTTTCACTATCTGAATTAAAGACAAAAAATTGAACCTTTTCAAGATATTCTAATTTTTTTAGCTGCACCTGTATGTGGATATTCCTGCCACCTAGAGGAGCAGCTATGGTATTTCACCATTTTTGTTTGAACAATGTTGACAAGATTTTGTTAATATTTAAAAATTATGTGGAGTAGTACAGAAGTATCCTGCAATCTGATCCTTCCTTGTCAGCACTAACTCTGCTGTCCTTAAAGTTTCTGGCCTTCATAACCAAGTCGTGTTTTGTTGTCAAGATGCTTTGACATTCCCAATATTCAAAATGTTCCATCTTCTCATTCAGAATAAAGTAAAAATAACAAATACAATTTAGTTTTTACAACCATTTTTTTTTCTTCGCATCTGCAACAACTAAAATAGATCTAAACTGACAGACATGCCCCAAACCTTCACAACAAGGTTTTTGACTGAAGAGTTAAACTGAAAAAGAAATGAAAAGTGTCTCGGGAGGCAGATCTAATCCTTCTTTTGAGGGACTTTCTGCCTGCATGAGAAGTGTCAAGCTTTGCACCAGTGTCTCATTAGAAGGAGGACAGCTGTGCAGAGGCGGACAGCCAGTTTCCAGAGACACCAGTTGAGTCACTGAAGGCCAGTAACCATAGGAGAAACACTTCCTACGTGCTGCATGACTCAGAGCTTCAAATGATTGATCGCTCTTACAATTTAGACATGAGAGGTGTTTAATTACCCACTGGAACAGAACAAATGATTAACAGTGAAAATAAAGATGATAGAAGGTTGTTCAGATGTGGCTTTCTGGACTACATAACTGTTCTTGAGGTCCAAAGTTAATCCATGGAATTTTTTTTAAAATTTTGAATCTGTCCAAGGGTCTAAATATCTGTGTAGAGCTCAATATAAATCAAAGGCCTCTGAATTTTTTTATTCATCTTTTTAAAAATTTTGTCTCATTTGAGGAGCTTTCGCAATTCTTGCCCTGAGCTTCGCAAGTTCTGAGAAACTGAGCAAAAGGAACCCTTCTCTCAGGGGTCTCCACAGCAAGTGAAAAGAACCGGCAACTGTTTTTAAGCAGGGTGTCCTTCCTTATGCAACCACTGACCACCGAGCTACCGTAACATGCATGTGTGGAGCAGAGGGCTGTCTTCTAGGGGAGCAGATGAAGCAGGCCTTACTCAAGTACCCAGAATGTGGCAAATTATGGTGGAGGCAGGTGTGGATGTCTTACAGCTTCTGCACTCTGCAAGGCCTTTTCTCTCTCTCTCCTTTTCTCCTCCTGCCTTTTTTTTTTTGCTCTCTGTCTGTGTATTGGAGCTCCTATTGGATCTGGTCAGCTGGACTTTTAACGCAATCGACAAAATCTTTTCAACAAAGCGGATCTTGTAAGTACCAGCAGGACTCAAGGCTGACAAGAAAAAAACAGTCTGCCTGAAAAAAAATCAACAGTTGTGACTTATCTGAATCTGACTCCCCAGTTTGGCCTTGAAGCAGGCTGACTTATCAAATTTCTCCTGGGATATGTGTAAACTAAGGAAAAGCTACGTCTATCACCCCCTCTCCCACCACCACCACCGAGAACTT
>NC_056498.1:14328690-14346241 GCF_014905685.2 Nematolebias whitei
CCGCCCGAGAACTTCTGTGAATGCTTATCAGAACTGTGCCGGCTGACACCAACATCTTATCAGGACTATGGCCTGTCTGGAAGTGCTTCACGGACAAATCTCACCATCTTGCCATCAAATGCATATGTAATTTGTTTATAAATGTGCTTGCTGGCAGAGTTTTTTGATGTCTTAAATCATGTCCTGATAGGACAAGGTGTGAAGAGATCTTTTTTTGCAATGCCACTATCCTATCCTCATGGCTTTCCCCCCTTTTCTATCTAATAAAGTATTCTGAAAGAGGATAAGGGGCTGCACTAAAGTAGCAGCAGCAACGTGCACGTCGCCCATCTTTCGGACAACTGTACAAATATTATTTTCCTGTATTTCAGTACAATGATAATAAAGCTTATTCTGATTCTGATTTACCTTTCCCACCAAAATTTTATCGTAGTAGTCAAGGGATTTGAACCTGCAACCTCTCAATCACAAGTTCACCTTCTCTAATCTCTGTGCCCACCACCTCTAATTAGGCGCCCTTTAGTTAGAGTTTCCCTTAAGAAACATCTCTTTTGATGATTGTCAGGGGAGTTTTGGTCAAAGTCGAGGTTGTGTATCACTAACTAATGTTAAATTATTGTTGAACCACGTGTGTACATTTAGAGAGTCGTTTTTCCCCTCAGAGATGAGCCTGCCTGCACCTGACACCTCCCAGTCTGTGAGATGGGAGGCTGAGGTCATCATGACCTGTAGCAGCTGATACGTGTGCGTAAAAAACACTTCCTGCATACTGTCCGGCACAGATCCTTGTGACCGGGCTTAAATGAAACATCTGTGTAAGCCTGTTGTGAACTCTGCCCTTGCAAGTAAAACAGGGTGCAAAAACCTTCTCCTGTCGTCGTATGTGGCTTCTTAAAGTAAATAAGATAATGCGAGGATATTTTTATTCAACAATAATCAAAAATAAAGAAATACTTTAACAAAGGTTGTGCAATTAATTGACTGCATTCTGAGTACTTGAAACCATGTGACCTTGTTCAAACACCTGTAGGCAATATGAAAACCTTCAGCCTGACTTTGTGCAGATGAGCTAACTGGAATAAAAATGTATTCGTGAAAATATTTGGGCCCAAAGCCATATTTGAACAAGTCAGGTGAATAATCCAGTCACAGCTTTTATAGCAACTTGTAAGCAGTTCACTCAAAGGTTTCCCTCTTACTTTGTTTGCCGCCTTTCATTTTCCAGTTTGTTGTCCTGATTTTGAGGTTTTCAAACAGGACAACTGAGGCAAGTGTAGCCTGAAAATGAGTCATAATTGTGCGCTATCTCTCCAGACATTACACTAATACAGTCTGGGCTTGCGGTCCACATTAACATGTATTAGGAGTTTTCTTACTACTGATTTTGTTGCTTGGCTCAAGGCAGCCAACTTTAAAATACCCTGTTTTGACACCCCCCATCCCCCCACAGCCAATCAATTCACCTCTGTCTGAAGGTGGGCATAGCTTCCCTGTGTGCTCCAGTACCTGGAATTCTTTACCAGTCAATCACACCTCTGGTCCTCACAGTGCTGCCTGACCCATTGGCAGACCTGCCATAGCAATGCAAATCCCAGCAGACATTGCTGTCAAAAGCAGCTGCTCGAAGATATATGAAAGACAGGCACGTCTGCTCCTGTGCACACAGAGCATGTGCCTCTAAGCAAGACGTCTTAGTTAGCTGAATAAAGCATTAAATGTACCAGTATCTTCAACATTTTTATACTATTTTAATTGTCCTGTAAATCAAAGCAAAATAACACGTTTGCCAAAATAAATAAAATAACAAATTATATAAAAAAACATGTGCATATACCATCTTTTGTGCAAGATACATTTGTTTTAAATAAGAATGATCATGTGCAGTATTTTCCTGTGTCTGTGTCCATGTCTCGTGAACCACTTGACAGAATTGAATGAAACTTGAAGGAACCAATCATCAGCTTCACGTGTACAAGTGATTATGTTTTAGAGTCAATCTAATTCAAGATGACTTCCACAGATAAATGGTATTACTAAACACAAAAATGGCAATAATTATTTTCAGTTTTACAGACATTGAGTATGAAAATAGCTAAGTCATTCTCAACACAGTGGATATTCATCAATAAGTAATTATCTTTTGAAGCCAACTTGCTTCAAAGTGACTGGCAAAACCTAGAAACCTTAGAGAACATAAAAATGGTTATATCTTAGTAAATTTTACAGGTATTAGTCTAAATTTGGAGTGCTAGTAGCTGAGAACCATCCACAACACTTATCTCAAGTGCTAACTCAAATTCAAATTAAATTCAAGAATACTTTATTAATCCCAAAGGGAAATTAAATGTTGTTGTAGCTCGTTTTCCTCGTTTCATTAAGATATGTTATAGATACTGATGGGTGTAGGCAGGACGGATCTCGTAAAGGTCCGTCCTACAGCGGATCTGAAGTACCTGGACACAGATGCCATCCAATCTGTCCACCCAGACTCAGCTGGCCTCTCGGTTCCCCCGGGTTGCAGGACCACCCAAATGCCAGGCAGAACTCCTCCCTGAGCGATATCCACTCCTCCCAGCAGCCTGCCGAGTTCTTCGTCGCTGCAGACAGCCAGCTGCAGGCTCCAGGGGACGATCCTGTCCTTCTGCTGTCACGAGCTGTGTTTCCTGCCATTTCCAGGATCTCAGTGGTCAGGCACTCGAGCACAGCCGGCAAGGAGATGGGAGTGCATCCACGGCACCTCCTTTTCAACTCATTTGAGATTTGGAGCTGTAGTTGAGATATTATTTAGGGGAGTGGTGGTGCAGAGGTTAAAGAAGGTGGGCCTGTGATCCGAAGATCGTTGGTTCAACTCCCGGTACAGACAACATCAAAATGTGGGTGGGATAGGTGAAGCACCCACACCCACCTCCATCTTCATTTGCCTCATAACAGATCTAACAGATGTCATATGATCTTCATATGATATTTGCTATGAGGATAATGTCATATCCTCATATGATCTAACAGATCATAAGAACTTTGCTTAAAACAATGGCATTACCTGTTGGAGTCAGTACTGATGAGTGTCACTTACATGTTACAACTGCTTGACATACCACACCTCTCATGTCTCTGTTCTCCAACCATCTGTTCAACAACCCTACCCAAGTGAAGTAGTTGTCATTGGTAATGAGATTCATGTCCATATCACCATACACAGACCTGTGGGTTCTGACCTCAACACCTTTTATCATCCACCTAACTTGGCATCATATTATCTTTGTTTGCTTGTTGTTTTGTTTTTATCAGCTGTAAAGAACTTTGTTACACTCTATTGTATGAAAACTGCAGAAAAAAATGTTGATTAATTGATTCATTCATTAATTTAAAATCAAATCTGTGCAGCTTTACAAACGAGAAAATTTCTTACTCACCAGCCTTATCACTGTAGCTTTTCAATGACTCTAATTATTTTCCTCTGTTATTCCTTCAGGTCATCCTGATCTTGACCAAGTACTACCACGCTGACTCCACCAAGGTGTTGGAGAGCTCCCTGTGGAGGTAGGCCAAACGCTTGGACCATTTTTACCCTTGCTACATGTCTTTGTCAAGTCTCGCCTCATGCAGGCAGCTTCTGTTTAACAGTGAGGTCAGCGTGGGTCTTTGTTATCGCTGTGCTGTGCTTATTGAAGCAGTCGAGGGTGAAGCTGAACTCTTTGATGGACAAAGCATCAGAAGGCAGCTGAAAGTAAAGCAGGGGATTGGAAAGAAAGATGCTGCGAGTTTGAAGTGGGGATCTGTTTAGGCAGTTAGCATATCAGCATGGCACAGTCAGGATGGTAGCATTAGCAGAAATTCCATCTTGTTATTGTTGGGGTCATTAAACAGGGACTTTTTTAGGTGCATTTTTTGGGGCAGCCCCTTAAGATACAGTCAAATGTATTATAAATAAAATTAAACATTCATTATCGTGTTCACCAGGTAGACCACTTGCAGAAAATAATCTAACAGGAGCACTGACTGCTCATCTAACCCAACTCTTAACTCTTTCCCTGCACTAATTTTTTGGTCTCTCATAGGGGTTTGATTCACTTCCTGGTCACATGGTCATGTGGCTTACAACAAAAGCTCCTTTTTTTTTCTTTCAAAAATGTAAAACTTTATAAACTGTAACAGGTTGCTAAACATCTGACATGCATCCATACATAACAATAAAGTCTAAATAAAATAATTAATCACAGCCACAGAGAGGTATTTGCTGTGTTCAGATGTTGCCATGGAAATGCATCAACAAAATGATGTTGGCATTAAATATTTTTTTATGTAGTCACGTTGCAGGTGAATAATTGTGAGAAAATGTCAATGTACATGACATACAGTATGGGTGTAGTTTCTTCAGTCTAAACTGTCCCACCAAGAGAAATTTGTGAGTTTGGGGAAAATAAAATAAAGTTGAACAGAGACACACATCTTTGCTGTAATCTGGGGCCTACAAGTATCTTTGTTTTGTGTTATTAATGTTTAATTATAAGAATTAAATTGGCATAAAGGCTGCACACACTTTTTCCTGCTGTGTGGTGTTTTGATAAACTGATCATATCAGTGTGTGATTGCCCGCGAGCCACGTTAAACAACAAACAGATTTATTACTGGGGGGAATATTGATGAGGATGTACAAACAGCTGTGTACTTAGTTTTAAAAATAGTTAACCACAAATAGGGTTGATTACGTGACTTAAATCATTATAGTGAATGACACAAAGATGTTCGGCACGCATCTCGCTCGCTGTCAACCCAGCTGAGTTCTGCTCCGCCTCTTTTGGTTCCACTTAACACTCACACCTGAGCTGGGCGTGAACTCTTCACCTGTGATTTACGAACCATTCGAGGAAAGACTGGTCTGTGCAGCCATTTTATTGTAAATGAGAACTGGTTCTTAATGGACTCGTAGCAACATGTTGGTCATTCAGGGAACGTCAAAAACGGTCAACTTTTTATTTTATGTTGAAAAGCGTAAAGATTTGGCAAATCAGAGATGGCAGAAATATATCTGTATTAAATAGGAGGCGTAGTGTGTACTTTTTGTTTTAATTCATTCCACCTTTATTTATACAGGTTAGTCTCACTGAGTCACGAGGACTATTTTACAAGAGAGACCTGTTCTAGTGTTTCACATTAGAATGTCACTAATAGCAAGGAAATACATTTTGAAATGTAATTTTTTTTAGTTACATTTTTGGCTTCTGTTTATTGCATTTATGATTCAATGCAGCAAAATAAACAAATTAAAAAGGGAACAAATCATTGTAATACTTGGTTTATTTACATAATGGCGTTAATTCTGGTGCTGGGTGGTCTGTTCGGGTCTTCAAAGCGTGCATAGAACTTGTTGAGGGCATCAGGCAACAAGTTCTATGCACGCTTTGAAGACCCGAACAGACCACCCAGCACCAGACTCACCTCGCCACCGGATGAAGAGCATCTCAGTGTGACCTCAGCAGAAGTAAGGAGTACCTTCAGGAGGATTAATCCGCACAAAGCAACTGGCCCAGACAACATCCCTGGAAAAGTGTTGAAGGAATGTGCTGATCAGCTCTGCGAGGTGCTGGCAGACATCTTTAACACCTCACTTACCCTGGAGACAGTTCCCACCTGCCTGAAGACTGCCACCATCATCCCAGTCCCAAAAAGCTCTACAGTGACTGGTCTGAATGACTATCGGCCAGTGGCCCTCACCCCGATAGTCGCTAAATGCTTTGAAAAACTGGTCATGACTCACATCAAAACAACCATCAACATCAACGAGGACCCTCATCAGTATGCATACCGTGAGAACCGATCAACAGAGGATGCAATCTCCTCTGTGGTCCACACTGCACTCAACCACCTGGAGCAGAAAAACTCTTACGTCCGTATGCTCTTTGTGGACTTCACATCCACCTTCAACACCATGATCCCCCAAACCCTGATGGACAAACTATCCACACTAGGACTAAGCCCCTCCATCTGCAACTGGGTACTAGACTTTTTAACAAACAGACCACAGTTAGTGAGGATCCACAACCTCTCCTCCTCCACCATAACCCTCAGCACTGGCTCTCCTCAGGGATGTGTGTTGAGCCCCCTCCTGTTTACTCTGCTCACATATGATTGTGCAGCTACCCATCCAGGCTGTCACATTGTAAAGTTTGCAGATGATACAGCGGTGGTGGGATGCATCACAAACAATGATGAGTCCAGCTACAGGCAAGAGGTGGAACACCTGGAGAGCTGGTGCAGAGAGAATAACCTTCACATCAATGTGAAGAAGACAAAGGAGATGATTGTGGACTTCAGAAGGAACAAAAACACCTACACCCCCCTGAACATAAGAGGATCTGCGGTGGAAGTGGTCTCCAGCTACAAGTACTTGGGTGTACACATGAATGACAACCTCAGCTGGAGCAACAACACCACCAGCCTGATCAAGAAAGCTCATCAGAGACTCTACTTCCTCAGACAGCTGAGGCGAGCTGGTCTGGGAAGCTCAGTCCTCATCTCCTTCTACAGGTGTGCAGTGGAGAGCATCCTGTGCTCGAGCATCAATGTGTGGCATGGAGGCTGCACAGCTGCAGAAAGAAAAGCTTTGCAGAGAGTGGTGAAGGCTGCACAGAAATCTGTTGGAATCAGCCTCCCCACCATCACAGACATCTACACCTCCAGATGCAGGAAGAGGGCCACTTGCATCATGAAGGACCCCACTCACCCAGCACACACACTTTTTGCCCCACTCCCCTCAGGAAGGAGGTTAAGGAGCATTAAATGTAGAACCACTAGACTGAGGAACAGCTTCTACCCTGAGGCTGTTAGACTCATGAATCTCTAACTAGAATAATCACTGTGAAAAACCATATCATGTTGCTGCTGATCTGTTTCATGTTGCTGCTGATCTGTTTCAATGTTGATGTGTTAATGCGTGCACATCCGCTCACACAGACTCATGTTCATGTTTGTGCTGATGTTCAATGTTTTATGTTATGAGTGCTTAGTGTATATTTAGTTGATGTTTTTCTTAGTTCATATCTTAGATGTTATTACTGTTTTTCTTTTACATTTTATTGTTGGATGTAACTGGGACCCTGTGTACATAATTTCGCTCCACCACATGTACCACATGAGGTGCGAATGACAATAAAGAAACTCTGACTCTGACTCTGACTCTAATTGATGGATGTCCAGCCCCTGAGCTGCTGGCTTTCAGTAACTGTGGCCCCCTGAGCAGTTTAGTTGCATATCCCCGCCCTGGTCTAAATATTGTTTAGAAGCACGTTCAAGATAATTTACTTTGGTTTAATTACTTTTGTGATAATTGAATAATTGCCGCAAAGCAGTTTTACAATACTTTTATGCTCTAAATAAATACGACATGTTAACAATTAAAAGACACACGACAAATAAATAAATCCATCAAACAAAAAATATTATTCAGTTGTTTTATTTATTTTAGTGTCTCAATATAAATTATGAGCTACTGAAATAACGAAACACGATTTAGCGTTCCTACTGATCATAGATCCCTTTAAACATAGAAATATTACTGTTTTCATCTGCAAACAGATAAAGTGTTGTTTGAGTAGAATAAGAAGAACATTTCAGAGTTTTCACTGAAGCTTGAACCCCATTCACCCATGACAAAGTCCAGTTAGCTAAGCACTGGGTTATAGACACCACTGACACTTTTTGCACCCTTTCAAACCTCAGGTGTACCCACCTCTTGTCAGGGATCAATGAACCAAACTATTGTTTTCTCATGACTTATTGGGGCCGAGGCTTCACTTCTTTTCTGCTCTCTCTCCACCTGTTCAGAGAAACTGCTTTATAACTGACACTGACCTTGTGGAAATAGGGTTGAGGAGCCTTAATTATATTTAAATTTCTGAATAAATCTCAGATATGTGAGGACTCACGAAACGCATTATAATTAGTTGTCTAGAAGCCGTTCATACAGAGCAAACCCTTTCTGATAGTTGTGCTTAATTCACGGCGTTCACCTCACTGAAGCCTTCGTGACTTCAAAGCTTGCGCCTCTCATTAGCTCTGAGAGCCGGTGTCCCCGGAGGAAACATATGAATAATGTACATATTTTGTTCCTTCATTGTTGATGTTTTAATTGTTGCAGTGTATAAATTATGCTGGAGAGTCAATAATGGACAACTTGCCTTGTAAGTAAAAATCCATCAGTGGTTGAGTTTAGTATAAATAGTCAGAAACAGGAGCTGGCCAGATGTCTGCTGGCCTCTTTGTCAATAACACAGAAGTTAATATGAAATCAGTGTTTTTATAAGGACTAATGTGGTTATGTCCCTGTTTATCTAGTTTTTTTCATTACATTTTTTAATAGAGGGTGTATTTTAGTTCCTTAGTCAGTTTGACACTGTGAATGGACAGCCAAAGTCCACCCACCTTAAGGCTTTGAAGTCCCAGAGCTGTAGGATCAAAAAGGACGATGGGAGAAGATGAATGGGTTTGCAGGGTCGTCCTGTCAGGTGGTGTCAGGTCAAGATGTCAGCTTTCACATTGAGCAACGCTAACGCAGAGAAGAAAGGTCTGCAGGTTGATTGGGTTAATAAATTTAAATTATTTTGACTTAAAATAAAGTTTAATTTCATTTTAATAACTACGTTTTTGGACATTTTATGGTTATTTTGTGTTGTTTCTTTGTCTCTGCCATCAGTTTTTCACAGAACTTTTCCGCAGTTTCTGCGTCTTGTTCTTCTTGTTGTTGTTCTTGTTGTTCTTCTTCTTTTGGCTTGACCCTCTTCAGGGGTCGCCACAGCGAGTCCTCCTCCATCTGCATCCTCTGTTCTCACTCCAACTACCTCTATGTCCTCTCTAACTGCATCCATATATCTCCTCTTTGTTTGTTTTTTTTCCTGGCAGCTGCATTTCTAACATCCTTCTACCAGTATACCCACTGTCCCTCCTCTGGACTTGTCCAAACCATCTCAGTCTGGCCTTTATCTCCCAGTTGTTCAACCTGTGCTGTACCTCTGATGATCTCATTCCTAATCTTATGCATCCTTGTCACTCCTAAGGAGAACCTCAACATCTTCATTTCTGACACTTCTAGTTCTTTGTCCTGTCTTTTTGTCGATGTCTCTGTTTCCAGACCATACAACATAGCTGGTCTCACCACTGTCTTGTCAACTTTTCCTTTGACCTTTGCTAATTTACTAACACGCTCTTTTGTTACAAATCACTTCTAAAACGTTTCCTCATCACTCCATCCTGCCTGGAATCTCTTTTTCACCTTTTTACAACACTCCCCATTTTCCTGGACAGTGGACCCCAAGTACTTGAAGTCCTGCACCTTTGTGACCTCTGCTCCTTGTAGCCTCACTGTTCCGCCGGCCTCCCTCTCATTCACACATGTAGTATGACATATGCAGGATATATTCATACATTTCGCGAGTTCTTCATTTTTCTGACTGTATAAATGTCGTGCATTGAATTTAACAGAAATGTAACGAGAGACGTTATTTATCTTTGACCCATCAAAATGAATGCGGTCATTTATTTGCAGAATCAAAGTTTAACATCACACATTTACATTAATTTGGCAAAATATGAAAACAATAACATGGCTAGTTTCACAGAAAGTGGGCACAATACGGCGATTGTCCTCACTTCTCAGCAGAACAGCAGACATCAATCACACGGCGGTGATTGAGAACTTTGCTTCAGATATTTCTAAAATATCTGTAATGATTTTAGGAGAAAGGAGAGTTTAAGATGGAAAATGGAGATTTATCTTACAGAGAGATGTGTGAGGGAATTAATCTGTTTGACCAGAAACGTGCACGCTCCTTCAGTTCTCAGCTTGGTCACGGTACGCTTGGTCGAAGTAGAACTTTTACCTGGTTGATGATAGATCAGCGTCGGTATATAATCCTTCCTTTGACTCTTTCAGCGTCTCCGTTGAGAACAGCTAAAATACTTCGAGAGTCGTGCGAGGTTATCCAAACAGAAGTTATAATTCCCAAAACCGTCTCGGGATTCTGGATTCCAATAGAAGCATCCTGGACGCCTGCGTTAGCATCCAAGAACTCTGAACTCTTTAACTCTCTTCAGAGAGTTAAAGTCTGGAACTCTTCTCCAGGAAAAACTTTCAAGCTCTGAAAACTCCCATGTTGAACTCATTCTAGCGAGAACTGGGAAGTTGCCACATTTAAATGGGTCGACTTCCGGGTCATTTGAGAGCTTTTTGATTGGTCGATGGACCAGAACAGAGGTGTGGTTTGTGATGTAAGGTGTTATGAAAATTCAAGGATAGAGATTAAGTTTGTTTAAAACAGACAGAAAGATTATTGGAGAAAACCAGACTTCGTGGAGTCAAACTCTCCTGTATCTTCTGTAAAAGTTAAACATGACATTTCTTCTCAGTAAACTTTTTTAGTTGACCGAAACTCGAACTCTAACACACTTACAAATTTGCTCATTGAAGACAGAAAAATCAAGAAATGCATATTACCCTGATTTCTTCTTTGAATGAGGAATAAAAATCATTACTTACTGTTTATGTAAAATAAAAATGAGTAGTTCTCTTCAACCTGTAAACATTGTTTGAACTAACACAATTTGATTATCAAAACATTTGTAAAATAGTAATGATCATAGAGAATTGTCATTTCTACTTGATTAATTCAAGAAAGAAAGTCTCAGGATGGGTCAAACTGTATTTCTGGATGCAGATCAATGAAATAACAGTTTCTGTTCCACAAGGTTCTTAAGGTCAAGTGTTTGACCTTAGGCTTAGTTTGACATCAGGTTAGGTTCACTACACACACATATACTCTGTCTTCCTTAGCTCCTTGCCTGCTTACACAAATTCCCTCTTTCACTAAGTTCAGCTGTCTCCCATATCTTTGTCCTTCCCTCGACACCCATTCTTTGGCAGTGAATAATTATTTTTCTTTACACCATGTTCAGTTCTCCTTGTGATTATTCCTCACTTTCTTTAAGTTGCTGCAGCCATGCCAGCTTTTATTTATTTATTCTTTTTCACAATGTTAAGATTTATTCAAGCTTTTCGTGTTGGTCTGAATGCCAGGCTCTTCCACAAGCAGACAGCCAACAGTAACCTCTTCCGTTTGTATCAGTTACACAAAACTTTTCAACAGGTTTTTCCTTACAGATGTCGAGGAAACAAAAGAATGGCATGTTTTGGAAAGTGTTGTGGATGTTCTTATATAATGGTAGACTCATGAAGAAACTAATCAATGCCCCATTTAAAAGAATGTGTACTTCAGCGGGGACTGCAGAAATATGGGTGTACGTCCTGTTAACTTCACTCAGCTATTGATTGTGAGATTATCCAATAGAGTCCAGAGAACAGTTCAGTAGGAACAGTTCATTTTTCTTTCATTCTTTCTTTCTTTCTTTTTTCCTTTGTAATAGCAGCCTCGTTGTGTCACTGTGTGCTCAATAATGGATGCTGTATCGAAGGTGATGTGTGGGTTTCTGTTCCTCAGGTGCTCTGCTACTGTCTGCATGAGCTACCAACTACTTATATTGGTCCAAAAATAGCCTTGCTAACCATACTGCAAACACTAAATAATTTAATTAGTTTTTGCAATTATTGCATCAGCAAAGGCATATTTGATCTTTATAAGACTATCTACATTTATGTCAATGGATAACTTATGCCATTATCTCCCCTGCTGTTTTTTTTCATCCCCAGTAATCTTCTTCCAAAAATCTGAATACATCTCCATTTAAGACACTCTCTCAGAGACTATTTGATCTTTCTCTTTATGGCTTATTTCGCCAGCTACTGTTTATGTGCACAAAATAGACCAAAATTATCTAATCTACAGTGTATAAGAGTGTCTGACATGGGGAAATATATTTGGTAACTTTACACTAAAACATTATACCAATAATTAAAAATCTGTTGGAGTGTACTGCAGTTGTATCATTTTCTAAATATGTCATGCAAGCATAAATGATTGTTTATGTTAGATTTGTTTTTTCATTTATTTTTTATCTTAGTCACCAGAAAACACACAATTAGTAAAGACTGACCACATCAACTTTGTGGATAAATACATCAAGTTCACACAAGAAGATGTAAAAAATGGCAGGTTGGTTTTCTTGGACTGTGAGGTCTCAGTCTCTGATAGAGGACTTTTGCAACTGAGGTGTACCGCAAACCCACCCACACAGACCAGTATTTGCAGTTTGACTCCCATCACCCTTTGGAGCACAAGTTAGGAGTCATCAGGACTCTGTACCACAGAGCAGACAGCATCCCCACTAGCTCAGGGGCCAGGCAGAAGGAGAAATCCTACACAAAACAGGCTCTAGAGCAATGTGGATATCCTAACTGGGCCTTCCTGAAAGCAGAGAAGAAACCCAAACAGGACTCCAGTCAGCCATCAGGTGAAAAGGAGGAACCCAGACCCAGACCAGTGGTCATTCCGTATGTTGAGGGAGTATCAGAGAAACTGAGACGTTTATTTTCTAAACATAACGTCCCAGTGGCTTTTAAACCCCAAAATACATTACGGCAAAGACTGGTTCATCCCAAAGATCCAGTCACCCGGCACAAACAGAGTAATGTTGTGTATGCTGTTCAGTGTCAGGAGGGTGATCATTCTTACATCGGGGAAACTAAACAGCCACTGGCCAAAAGGATGGCCCAGCACAGAAGATCAACACCATCAGGCAAGGACTCTGCGGTCTACACTCATCTCCAGGCCAGCGGCCACTCTTCCAGGGATGAAGATGTTCACATCCTGGATAGAGAGGAACGATGATTTGAGAGAGGAGTAAAGGAGGCCATCTTTGTGAAAATAAATCGTCCATCATTAAACAGGGGTGGAGGCCTCCGGGTTCAACTGTCCCCCTCTTACAATGCTGTGATTGCTAGTATCACTCAGCCCTCTGTGAACAGTAAACAGCCATCAGGGTGCTAATGATCCATTGTCAGAAACTGTCCAGATGACCTGACTGAAAATTATTGGATTGTATACCTGGATTATAGAGCATGGATTTTGTTGGTTTTGAACCAGTTTGGCATGACTGTCAACAAGGAAGAGGGCCAGCACCGGAGGAGGGAGCGTGCTAAAGAGACCATCTTAGCACCAACATAACTGGTTTGTTCCACTTTGGAGTAAGTCGTTGGGGGAAGAATCAGTCTTGTGTTGTGTGTTTCCTTGACTAATGAAGCCTTCTGGATGGAAGGTGAAACGTTTCAGAACAAAAAAAAGAAACTGTCCAGATGACCTGACTTAAAATTTTTGAAAGAAAAGAACTTTGTTGATAAGGAAAAAAAAATAACTAATAAATAAATAAATAACATGATTTGTTTGTAGCATTACTAAACAAAGTGATTATTTTAGGATGTCAAAGCTCATTTTTAGACTCTGCTTCTCCACATGGAGCCACAAAACACTGAATAAACTTTTTTATCCTCACATTGAAAAGAGCAGATGGGCTCTTCATTTCTTTTAAATCCTTAATGCATACGTGTCATATTTACTTATGATACCCCCAGGGATACTGTATGTCTGTTTGTACATTGATGGAGTTATGTATATACATTTTATCCCTTTTTTAGTTTTGTTTGATATAAGTTACACCTTTAAATGTCTTTGTAACAAATTTAATTTTTATTCAAGCACAGTTTTACTGTCTTTAAAAGAAATAAAGACAATGTCACATACACCAGAATTCAAATGGACATGGTGCTTGACCAAATCATTGACCAGTGGTCATTAAAAATATAAAAAAAATAATAATATATATATATATATATATATATATACATATTAATATTTATATTTTTATTTAGTTTTATTTATGTTATTCCAATTCACAAGCATAGTTATCTCAGGGGAAAAAAAACTAAACAGAAAACTGAACAAGTCTAATTTCAATCCCACTGCTCTTACAGTCCAATTATAAATCAATTTAGAACTGTGAGATTAAAATGAAAACACAATGACTAACACTCCAATTTACATCAAAGTATAATTCAACCTGATTCAGTCAGTTATCCAATTCCATTACTTTATGTTGTCTGAAACAAAGTAAAAAAAAAAAAAAAATGCCAGTATCTAATGGAGTGTAGTCATTGGCATCTCCCGGGGGGTGGGGGTTGGTCGGGGGGGTGGAGTTTGCATGTTCTCTCCGTGCATGCGTGGGTTTTCTCCGGGTACTCCGGTTTCCTCCCACAGACCAAAAACATGCATGTTAGGCTGATTGGTAACTCTAAATTGTCTCTAGGTGTGAGTGAGAGAGTGAATGGTTGTTTGTCTCGTTTGTCTCTATGTGTCCCTGTGATGGACTTGCGACCCGTCCAGGGTGTACCCCGCCCCTTGCACAGTGATTGCTGGACATGGGCACCAGCGACCCCCGTGACCCAAAATGGAATAAACGGGTAAAGATAATGGATGGATGGATGTTCATTACAGCAGGACAGATTCTCTCTCCCAAAAGAGCCCGATTGGACTCTAAAATCTTTGAAAACCAACTTCTTGCGAACTTGAACAAGAAATTCTTGCTGCAATATTAAAATGTGTCAGTTCATGGGATGTTAGGACAGGAGACAAGAGATGTCTCCAAATGGCTCGACACTCAGGTCCAAGTTTTAAAAATGGTGTCAGGAAGTTAAAATACTGTTCACTATTGACCCATTACAAGGTTGAATACAGTATTTTAACTAGAGTTGATGACAAACTGGAGTTGAAATGATCAGAGCCTGTTCTTTATGTCTAATGCTCCTTTTGTTCAGGCAGACAACTTTTACTTCATTGTGTTTACTGCAGTTAAAATGACACATTGGTTTTGCTTTTTGTTAAATAGAAACTTTCAAAGGTATAATCATTCCTCTTTCTTATTTTGATTAATGGCATTTAACTCTGCAGGTCATCCCTGAAATTCTGACACAGAATCACAAGTCCAAGTGTGAACTGTGTCACAGAGTAAACACAATCTGCAGCATTGTTCATTAAAATGACACAACACTATTAATGTATTACAGAAAATATACATAAGGTACGCAGACTTAAAGATATGTAGACCATTGCATTATGTAATACATTCAGGAAGTACTTTTACTTTTAATACTTTAAGTATTTTAAAAGCAAGTACTTATTTACTTTTACTTAAGTAAACATGTTAATGTGGTACTTCTACTTTTACTAGAGTACATTTTTGTCTGTTTATTTGTACTTTTACTTAAGTACAGCGTTTGAGTACTTTCTCCACCACTTCGTTAGTGAGGATATGAGACTCAAACAAATGAGTTTCAGTTGCAGATGACTCAGTGTGCTGAACTTGTTACATCTTGGCTAGTTTACTGGTGATACTTCCCACTTTGATGTCTTCTTTACCAGTTTGTTTCAGTTGCTGGAGTGAAAACACACCAACAGTCATCCCACCATTACAAATGTGTTGATGATTAGTCCTCCTCAGGGTCCAGATCACACTTCCCCAAATTAAACCAGCAGAAAGAGCCACAAATTAAAACCAAATGCTTTTGGGTTTAATCTAATGAGTGTTTTTATTTCCACCCCCTTTTCCTCTTCAGGTCGTCTTGTCCTCACTTCTACAGTACACACTTTAGATTCATGCAGTCCATTTGCTTTCCTTGTTTCTCTTTGTTCACTCAGTGTTTCTCTTTTAGTCCAGCTCGTCTGGGCTGATGTAAATACTTAATCGAGGTGTGAGCGTGGCTTCCCTTTCATCCCTGCTCCCCACACATCCACCACTGCATCTCGTCTCCTCATCATGCATATTTCACAGCACGAAGAGAGAGGAACCTAGAGAGGAAGCAAGAAGGAGTGATGGGACCTGTGAGAGCACTGAAGATGGCTGCTTTCTAAACACAAGTGGCTGCAAAACCAGAGACAAAAATGACACTCAAAGGTCACAGCACAGTGTTGAGTGGAACCATTTCATTTAAAGGACCTGAAAATACATGTTCAGCCAAACCAAAACTTTCACCCTTTAGTGTAGAAAGAGTGAAACAGGTTTTAAGGGTAAACCTGTTGAGTTCTGGTCACATTTGTCTCTAGTGGTGGATTGTTGTTTTGACCTGGTCTTGTGCTGACCTGGTTTCTTTGTGACTTTTTCTTGCTTTTCAAACATTTACCATAGCAAGAGGGCTGCCTGAATGTTGTAAGATGGCAATTCTCTTCTGTTGGAATGATTTAGTATGAGTAAAAACTCACCTTTCCTTCTGCTCATGATGTTGTCACTGCAGCATTATGTGCTTGTTAAATATGATAGCTCAGATTCCTCAGAAAACACGACAACGTTTGTCTGTCTCTGAAACCAAAGACTGTCACAGTCCCTGGTTAGGAGTTGTACAACATTAAGTTATGATGTCACTTTGATGAGTACAATTCCTGCGTCATGTGAGGGGAAATTGTGTTCACGAACATTAACATTTATTGGTCGTAATTGCTTATGCATGTAAATATTTGACTATATAAATGGGTAATAAAGGATTTACAACACTTCATAGGTAGATTTAGACATTCTCAACACTTTATAAAGTATTAATTGGTATTTATGAAATAGTTATTAAAAAAAAAGTTAATCCTTTGAAGCAGTTATTAGCTATTTTGAATAGCAAGCGGGCCATGAGGGCAGGTTTGTGTTTCACAGAACAGGTTTTACATTAATTTAGTCTAGCAGCAATGTTACAAATTATTTGACGTACAACAATTAATGTTTGCCAAATGCTGAAATATATAATTTAACACTTTTATGCCATTTTTTTCCTCATGTGTAGGTCGTGCTTTTCACTTAATTTATTGACTCGCATGAAAAACCTGTCCTCAAAATGTAATAATTATAAATATTTATTGTATGATAGCTGTTTTTAGGAACCTCAGCTATCATATTGTGTGTACAGGTGGTAATAAATTAAAACTTTAGCTACTGAACTCTATGAGATGTAAATGATGTCTTATTGAGTTCAGATTTTAAAGGTAAAATGTAAAGATTATTAAATTAAAGCTAACTGTGATTTTGTAATTTTTGTTTAACATTTACAAAGACTTATTGTCACTACATGTTTGGCGCTAAATGTAAAATAACTTATTTGAAACTAGAATTGTCATTTGAGACAAATAAATGCAAATGTAGTTGACCTGTGAAGAACACTGGCATACAGCTCAACATTTTTCAGTCAGGTCATCTGGACAGTTTCTTGTTTTGTGCTGAAACGTTTCGCCTTCGATCCGGAAGGCTTCATCAGCAGGACTGGCACACAGCCTTTTGACACAAGTAACTGCTTTAAATCAGTATCATTTTGTGTGTACCCTTTTCTTTGTAAAATAAATAATTGTTTTATTTGTTTTACCATTAAATGTAATCATTGTACATACCACAGTTACATAAATGAAGAAAATATATATATATATTCCAGTGCTGATAGGAAGCACAGGAAACTGAACCTCCCATCAGACTGAACTCAAATATACTGGGAAATAAGAAAAATGAGGCATTAATGCCATGAAGAGTGAATCTAAGAGTCCCTGCGGTATATGGCGTGTGCCATAACATGCCAGTTTTTTTT
>NC_056498.1:14346341-14352654 GCF_014905685.2 Nematolebias whitei
CAGCAAACTGGTTGATCCATTATGAGAAGGTGCTATTTATAAGACTGAGCTGAATACAGCTCCTCAGACTGACAAAGTCTTTTGGATTAAAGACGAAACGTTTCAAGAAGTTTTTTTTATTTTTTTTATGTCCAGAAGTCCTGACTAAACTCTGTTGGATTTTTCTACCTGGATTATTGAGCATGCATCAGGATATATTTATATTATATTTAAGGTTGTAGTGCTTCCTCCCTGTACTATTTGCGTAATAATGAAAATCGATATATAAATAAGCACACGATAAATAAAAACAAATCATTTTACTCATATTCTAGTTATACCAAAACTTTTAGAAGTAATTTAGTGATTTTCTACTGTTCAGTTTAAAGAGATTGTTTTTTTTGTACAGGTTCCAGTGGACCTGGTCTCCTGAAGTCAATTAACAAATGACAGGTTACGCCCTGGACAAACACCAGTCCATTACAGGGTGCAAAGAGAAACAAACAGAAAACAACTATTTACACACATTCACGCCTTGAGGCAATGATTTAAAGTTACAAGTAACCTTACATGCATGTTTTTGGTCTGTGGTAGGAACTTACTCAGAGAAAACCCACCCATGCTCAGGCAGAACATGCAAACTCCACAAAGAAAGTTCTCAGCCTGGGCTTGAACCTGTGACCTTCTTGCTGTAAAGCAGAAGTGCTAATAAACTTTGCCACTATGCAGACTTGTTTCCTACTCCCAAACTGGAATTCATGAAGTCAGCTCAGTTTAACAGTTTGCGGTGTATAAAAAAAATAATCATAGTTCAATTTTTTCGTCCAGCAAATTTAAAAGACTTTCAAATTTCACCAACAAAAAGAAGAAGAAGCTAAATACAGTAGTCCCTCGCTACTTCGCGGTTCGACTTTCACAGACTCGCTCTTTTCTGGATTTTCAGCAAAAGATTGGACACAAGACATGATTGTCAACTTTAATATTACTCACGAGATTGGGACGGTACGGGATAAAAAGTTAACAAAAAACTTCGGACAGGCGCCGCCATTTTGTAGTTTTCTTTCAATAGCCCTACACTGTAACGCAGATCAAAAGGACTACATTACCCAGAAGCCAAGTGCTTCCGGACGCTTCTTTCTGCTGAAATGGAGGGACCGTTTTGCAACACAGAAGTAATGATCTATCTATTGAGCTCACAGAACTGGCAGCAAAGTCTCAAATAATCCTGAAGCTTCCTGAAGCTCAGTTATCCAAGCGCACATCAACCTGGACGAGGAGGTGGGCTTCGTCGCTGCAGGGTACGTCTGCAGAACTGGAACAGAGCCCGACCAGAACTGAGTTGCTGTTCTGGTGAGTAAAATTATGAGTACTTTGCAGTACATATATGCATGTTGTTAAAATTACATAGGTTTAAGAGTTTAGAACATTGCAAGCATGTGGGAAGGGTTTATCAAGTCTTAATATATATATATATATAAATACTAAAATTAATATAGCATTTTTAATTTGCGGTTGTTCATCTATCCCAGTGGTGTGTGGAACCTAACCCCTGTGATGATGAAGGGACTACTGTAAATAAAAATCATGACTTAAGATGCTTTCAGATAATTTCGCTGCAGCTGAACAAAAGCATTTCAAACCAACTTGATGTCTGTTCTGTCTCGTTTCTAAGCCACATTTGAGATAATCCTGATGACATCATGAAAGGATGTTATTTCAGAAATAGCAAAGATGCTCCTGAACCTCATCATGTTGTCACTGGATGAGGAGATCTCTCCTCCTGGCAGACGATGTGTAAAACGTAATGTTTAGCAAAGTTCCTCTGCACGAGGCGTGACAAGTTGGACTTTATGGACTTTTTCTTAAACAGAATTCATGTTTAGTCAATCTTCCCATGTGACCTATGCTTCCCACAGGCCTTATATTTCTGGTTTTATTTCTCTGTTTATATTTATTACATCTACCTGTCAGCTGGGCTTGTTCAGCCTATATTTGCATGCAGCTCTGTTCCTCGTGCCTCTGTCTTGGCACACACTGCTGTCATTGTGGTGGTAACAGAGTCTGCTGTCCTGGCTGAGGCTTCATCCCCTTCAGTGGATACAGCTGCTCAGCACGGCCGAACAGCTGTCGCCTCGGTATTATCATAATCCCCGTCTCTCTCCCTCCACCTCCTCTTCTCCTGCTTCAATCATTCCTGTTGCTTCTTGGCAGCTTTAAAAAAAAAATCATGTTTGCTTTTAGCCAGTGGTTTTATTCCCTTTCTAAATGATTGAGATTCACAAAACGAGCACACATTGCATCTCGCATTAAAGCCAACAACGCAAAGACAAAACCACGCATCGTTAACAAACAACGTTATTACCAGCAGAGATTGTTTTGTTAATGGGAGTTTAAAAAGATTGGGGACGTAGTGAACGAAGCCTTTATTCAGTACAACATTAAACACTTTAAGACTCTAATTTGGGCAAATGTATTCAAAGAGCTTCTCTAATTGCATGAATGAAATATTTTATTTATCTATGCACATGTTCATACAGAATGCTTCTCTGTTCCCAGCAACTCCATTAAAGCACAGTTTATCCTGCATGGTGTGCAAAAACATTGTGTCCAGAAGAGCAGCAACAATATGGCAGTTATTTGTTGTTTGGATGGCATTTAGCATATTTTCGTTCTGCAGCCTCTCTGTGAGACCACAGGTCTTTACCACAACATTTTTCCACCTTGTCATTAGGTGCAGTTATTTCACCAGGCAGCACTGACTCCCCTAGAAACAAGAGTGATTTTAAAAGCACCAGTCAAGCTATACGCCAAACACATTATGAACATTTTAAAACTGAAAAGAAATAGCTTATGAACAGTGGACTGGGAAGAAGCACATTTTACACAGAGCACAGATCCTTCAAGTGGTAAAAAAAGACAACAGTGAAGCAGCACTTTGCTCAATTAGGGATTAATTGACGATTTGGTCAGTGCTGGTTGCTGATGGCCAGCACTTAACCCGGATTGATTAAACGTAAGACATTTGCAGAGCGTTTCCCCCAGTAGACGTATGTTAATTAGCAGGCAGTGTTGAGTGCGGGTAGCAGTAGAAATAAATGTCCTGATAATATTACAGCTGGACTCAGGTGGTAGAGCTGTTGCCTCTCAGTGAGAAGATTGCTGGTTCAAATCCCAGACCAGGACCTTTCTGGGTGGAGTTTGCATGTTCTGTCTGTGCTGCGTGGGTTTTCTCCAGGAACTCCAGTTTATTCCCACAGACCAAAAACATGCATGTTAGACTGATTGATAACTCTAAATTGTCTCTAGATGTGAGTGAGAGAGTGACTGGTTGTTTGTCTCTATGTGTCCCTGTGATGGACTGGAGACCTGTCCAGGGTGTCCCCTGCCTCTCATACAGTGATAGCTGGACATGGGCACCAGTGACCCCCACAAACCAAAAAGGAAGAAGCAGGTAAAGATAATGGATGGATGATTTCTGAAGTAAAGATCTGTCAGAAAAATTTCAATATTTAGTATGTTTTCAGTACTGACATCAGTCATGGAGTATAAAGAAAAGCCAGGCCAGGGTTGCCAAACAAAGGGCCACATTATATTGTTTTTCAAGCTTCCAAACATCTTTTTGAGCCTAATAGATCACTGATATGGATGAGTTTGGTGCCTTTCAGCCAGGATGCTAGAGTATCTCTGCCAATCGAGACAGATGGCGGCACATCCTAATAGAACTGTCATTTCTAACCCGAGCCCAGGGTCCGGCCCGACCCGGATTAGGGCTGGGCCATAATAATGTGCTTAATGTGCAGGCCGGGCCGGTGTTGGGCTTTTGATTGTGTCAGCGGACATGCACGGCTGACGATCCAATTATATGGCAACATAGCTTGCCATACAATCACCAGCCGCAGCAGCCACTTGACTGTGCACTGATCGGCCTTGAAAGAGGTAAAAAAAAAAGTTCAGTTAAGCTTCAGATGCGACTGTCAGGCAGTGATCTATCAAAGGGAAATAGACGTTCATTCAGCTGCTGCACTCAGCTGACGCCCGCGGCCGATGACCCAAACATATGAGATCCCAAAATATCTGACATGTCAGAGCAGGGTCCGTGTCTGAATAATGCAGAAGCAGGGATTTAATGCACTTTGATGACCAAGAAAGGACAAACACCCCCTCAGCTCAAATCTTCTGCCCCTTTTATTCAGCCGCGCGCATCCGCTGATTGTTAATAACTATTTTTTTTTTTTTTTTACCCTTTATTTATCCAGGTAGTCTCATTGAGCCACGAGAACTCATTTTCAAGAGAGACCTGTTTGGGGAGCAGATGGGGGGGTTAAGGGCCTTGCTCATGGGCCCAGGGTGGGGCAAATGAGGATGGGGGCAAGTGTGGGTGCTTCACCTACCCCACCCACAATTTTGATGTTGTCAGGGCCGGGGCGTGAACCGGTGATCTTCGGATCACAGGCCCACCTCTCTAACCTCTGTGCCACCACTCCCCCTATATATAAGCAGTCAAAGCTTAAGTAAAAATGTTGGGGGGGTTTCGGACCTATAATTACTGTTAATTTGTCGGGCCGGGTGGGGTTCGGAACAAATGGCTAAGGGCTGGAGCCGGGTCAGGTCAGAGTGTTTGGGCTCGAATGCAACTGCTAAGCTCGTTTCTGCAAAAGGTTTCTTCCTGATTAAAGGGAGTTTTTCCTTTCCACTGTCGCCTGTGCCGCTCAAGATGGGAGACTGTCATGAAGAGTTTACACAGTTTGCTGCCTTTCTTAGATAACTTTTACTTATTGGCATTTTATATCAGTAAATGTTTTCATACAGCACCTTGAGAAGACATCTGTTGTGAACTGTTGTTGTTTAAATAAACTGAATTGAATTACTCACCATATCTGTTGCTTTAGCTCTGATGTGACTGACAATAATTGGGGTCAGCTGAGTATTAAGAATTTAGGAATAAATGTCTTCTTTTTAATTGCCTACCTGATTATTTACCTCATATTTGTTTCCCATCTTGAGCTTCTATTCAATCCTTGCATCAATAAGTTATAATCAAGTTGGAGAGTAACTGATTATCCAAAAGTACTTAAATTGAAATATTTGTTAACTTGGTCTTTATAAAACGAAGCAGAGATTTTTGTAAAGTTAGGAACGTTTGGGCTGTGCCACACATTGTGGCTTTGTAAGCTGAATAACCTCGTAGAAATGCCGACTGATGCTTTGGAACTGAACTGCTGACACTTTACAGCAACACGGAATTGAAAATAGGTTCACATAGTGGTTGTTTCTCTGATGGGAGAACGGTTTCAGAGTTGTGGCATTTCTAAGTGTTTAGGAGTTGTGCCTACTGCTATTTGTCATTATAAAGACAAAGTCACTTTTCATTGTCAGCACAAAATGCAGTTGAGGCAGCACATTCTGGTTCAGGAACAATAGGATAGGAGTGTAAACCATTGCATAAATTCATGTTTATTCAGTTTGCTTATTTGGCTTCTCTTCATATTTACACTATTAGAAAATGTTATCCACATGCACTCAAGGTTAAAGTGCAGACTTACATATTACACGTTTTACTGAATTGCCATAAGAATACAAGATCTGATATAGTCCTGCCTGCTCTGTATTAGTGCCTCAAAATGTCTATTTTTTTCTGCAAGTCATTGAGACATTGCCGATGCACACAAATGCATAAATTTGCATTTGTTTCGTTGTTGTGTTTGGCAAGAGCTTCTGAATGGGAGTTTTTAATATTATACTTGACATTAACTGCAGGCTGGGCAGCATGGAGTGAGCCATCAAACTCCCATAAACTGGTAAAAAAAAAAAAATCCCCTGGCATATGAACACTGGATAAGAGAAGTCATGTGTCATGATCATCTGGAAAAGATTAGATATACTCTGAAAGGATCTGTTGAGATTTTGAGACACTTGGCAGACGTTTATGTCTTATATTCTTATATTCTTATAATATTATGTCTTATATAACTCATCGAGTTCAAGATGGCGCCCATGGAGTAGGAGGTGTTGACTGATGCTCCCGCTAGCTAACTAGCTAACTTTGCCAACTTTACAAAACTGACTCCAACTGTGTATGTGTATGTATATGTCTATATAGATAATACATGTGTATATATATATATACAGAACAGGTGGAAGAAGGAAGTCTCTGAACCGTGGAATGCTGAGCCACGAGTTTAGCTAACGTTTGGCTAACGAGCTAGTAAGAGAGATACTTCGGCTAGTGAGGCCTGCGGAGACCCGGTCTGCCGCCGTTTGGACCTGCGAGCCGTTGAACCGAGCTGTTTACGGAGGAGACCCGGTCCGCCGCTGTTGGACCTGCGAGCCGCTG
>NC_056498.1:14352754-14359314 GCF_014905685.2 Nematolebias whitei
GAGTTTTGACCTAAGACTCAGTTTTGACATAGGCCTAGTCCACTACACATATTTATGCATGTTTTTGGCGCACATGAAAAGTTTCTGAAGGAGCCATATTGTGAAATGGATCAGGGCCATGAGCTCAGTCATCTGGAAGAGGTTTCTCATTTCCTGAAACATTCTTCCTGTGAGGAGGAACACAAGCCCACAACAACAACAAAAACAGCCCACAGCTAAACAAAAAAAAAAAAAAAAAAGAAAGAAAGAGAAAGATGGAACTCCTTCTGGAGTTACTACTGTCTGAACTGAGAAAGGAAATCCACAGGAAACAATAACTGGCAGAGTTCTTAGCCCAAAAGGCTGGCTCACTCTCAACTCCTTAATTTATTTATTTTTACACATTCAAGTCTTTTCCACTTATTTTTCCTTTCCTTTAATATTTTTCCAATTTCACAGTCGTGTTAGAAGCTGGTATTCTGAAGGACACTTTGACTTTTAGACCACACACAAGAAAACATTGCTGTGTTGTACAACTTGTAGTCTCTGTAATTTGTCAGGGACGGCTTTTCCTCAGTAAATATTTGACCTGAGTAGAGTCTCTCTACAAAATGCACAGTAGGTTTACAAGCGGAGCACTGGTCATAAAACAGACTTCCTAATGTGTGTTCACATTTTCTATCCTTCACTATTCATCATAAAGTTATCGAGTGTGTTACTTAAATATAAATTAAACAAAGAAACACCTGATGGATGGATGAATGGATGGATGGACGGAAGGAAGAACAGATGGAAGGATGGATGGATGAATGGATGGAAGGAAGAACAGATGAATGGGTGGATGGATGGATGGATGGATGGATGGAAGGATGGATGGATTAATGGATGGATGGAAGGAAGAACAGATGGATGGGTGGATGGATGGATGGAAGAGCAGATAGATGAATGGATGGATGGATGATAGACAGATGGATGAAAGGATAAATGGATGGATGGACAGAAGTATGGATCGATGGATGGGCAGATGATGGGCAGATGAGAGTATGTATGTATCTATGGATGGATGGATGGTTGGTTGGACAGATGGATGGATGGAAGGTTGGATGGATGGATGGACATATGGGTGGAAGAAAAGTTGGATGGTTGGATGGTTGGATGTGAGTATGGATGGATAGATGGATAGATGGATGGATGGAAGGTTGAATGGATGAATGGATGACATATGGGTGGATGGATGAATGGATGGATGGGTGGATGGGCAGATGTGAGTATGGATGGATGGATGACATATGGGTGGATGGATGGATGGATGGATGGATGGATGGATGGAAGGAAGTATGGACAGATGGATGGATGGATGGACGTATGGTCGGACATATGGATGGATGGATGAACAGATGGATGGATAGAAAGATGGATGGATGAATGATGGATGGACGTATGGTCGGACAGATGGATGGACAGATGGATGGATGGAAAGATGGATGGATGGATGAATGATGGATGGATGTATGGTCGGACAGATGGACGGACAGATGGATGGATGGAAAGATGGATGGATGAATGATGGATGGACATATAGTTGGACAGATGGATGGATGGAAGGAATGCTGTATAGAGGGACCAATAGATGGATAAGAACATTAGCATTCATTGTTGCTCACAAAACATATAATATTCTATAACAACCATAACAAACCCCAAAATGTTTGAATATGTCAGACAAAATGTTTCCATGAGAACAAAGTAATAAAAGTACTTGAGGAACAAAAGTAACACAATACTTTGATACAATATGGACACACTGGAAAGATACAGCTGTTCAACACAAAATCTATGTGATCAAAAAGAACGGAGCATGAGAGCTGAATATGTTTTGTTTCTTTAGAGAAAACATTCAAATTATGTTCGCTGCTTGTCAGCTGGACGCACACTCATGCTGAAATATGAAAACACAAACACCTTATCTAAAACTGCTCCAGTGTCCCTGCTCTGTATGGATGCAGTTATACAAAACACAAGCTGGAACATGTCTGCAGACAGGTTCATCACTGCTGGGTCACCACTTTTACAAGAAAAGCATGTTCATGTATTGTGTGTGTGTGTGTGTGTTACTCTGTGTCTATGATTGTGATTGGTGGTTTTGTTCTAATAAAAACAAGTGATGTGTTAGGTCTGTGTTTGGAGGTGTGGATGAATCAAAGTCAAAGCTAAGCAGCTTCCACAGGATAACCACTTCAAATATTAGAACAGCAGCACAAGTCCAATTCAATAAAAAGAGTGGAGGTTGATGACTTCTTTGAAAAAGGGAGGATATAGGCTGTTATGTAGATGGCAATATATTGAAATAAATAAAACCTCTTATCTGTACTGTGCTGACTTTGAATGGATTGAAGCTTTGACTATAAGTATTCTAATATTTATAAAAGTGTTGAAAGGCTCCAGGTCTGATTTTTATGAGAAGAAAAACACATGTTAATGATATAAATAGTTAAACATGAACGGTAGAGCAAGGAAATGTGGTCAGTTTGCCCTCCAACAATCTAAGCTTATAGCAGCATAACTAAGGGACATCTCAGGAAACCCAAGTTAACCTTAGCTATAGGATTTATCAAAGAGGACAGTCCTGAACCTAGTCTTAATAGTAGACAATGTGTCAAACTCATGGACAGAAACTGGAAGTTGGTTCCACAAGAGAGGAGCCTGATGACTGAAAGATCTTCCTCCTTTTCTGTTTTTGGAAACTCTAGGGACCACAAGTAAACCTGCAGTCTGAGAGCAAAGTGCTCTCTTTTGAAAATATGGATTGTTCAGATCTTTTATATAAGATGGAGCTAGGCTGTTGAGATTTTTATTGTAGAAGTAAGAGTTTGAATATTCTGAATTTGACAGGGACTCAATGGAGAGAAGCTGAAACTGGAGAGATATGATCTCTCCCATCAACTCATTCAAACTCTGGCAGCTGCATTTTGTATCAACTGAAGTTTTCTTGGACACCCAGAAAATAACAAATTAATAGCCCAGCCTAGAAGTGACAAACGCATGAAGCAGTGTTTTTGTATCATTTAGTATCAAATAATAAAATATGTCAAATTCCTAGAAAAAAAGAGGGACTGCCTCCAAAGTGGGATGAATATCATCTCAGAGCAGGGATTTTTAATGACATCACTCAAGACTAATTTAAATTAAGTGGAACTTTTTAAAACAAACTAACTTGTAGGCCAGGAGATAAACCGTCAAATTTCAATGAGCTACAGCTTTTCAAATGGTGAATCTGACTCTAATAATAAGTCAACATAGAAAATAATTGCCATTGTGACTTATTTTGCCAGCATGGCTAAAGAAAATAAAAATCAAGAAACTTCACCAAATCTTAGTCATAGAAACACTAAACACAATATTCTTATAATGTAGGTTTTACTGTCTAATCTTAATTGTTTTCATGGTTAAGCCTATAAAACAAGACGAAGCAGCAGGGCTATGGAACTGAAAGTTTACTGTGATGCCTTTTATTCAGTTGGCTGCAAGGGTAACTTAAAAAGAAACTCAGAACTATATTTTCTTTGTTAAAAATCTTTTGTTGTCATCTTTTATACTGTCTGCTTTGTATTCTGTTTGGTGACATAGTTACACTTTAAAATAAAAGGCTAAAACAATCATCTTATGCTTCTTCTTGTTCTTCTTTCAGCTTTTCCCTCTTCAGGGGTACCCGGAGCGAGTCATCCTCCTCCATTTACTCTGTCCTCTACATCCTCTGTCCTCACTCCATCTACCTCCATGTCCTCTCTAACTGCATCCATATATCTCCTCTTTGTCTTTTTCCTGGCAGCTGCATTTCTAACATCCTTCTACCAATATACCCACTGTCCCTCCTCTGGACATGTCCAAACCATCTCATTCTGGTCTCTCTAACTTCATCTGCCAGTTGTTCAACCAGTGCTGTATCTCTGATGATCTCATTCCTAATCTTATCCATCCTTGTCACTCCTAAGGAGAACCTCAACATCTTCATTTCTGGCACTTCCAGTTCTTTCTCCTGGTCTCACAACTGTCTTGTAAACATTTATTTTGACCTTTGCTGCTACCCTTTTGGCCTAAGTCATTTCTGAAAGTTTTCTCCATCCACTCCATCCACTCCATCCTGTGTGGACTCTCGTTTTCACCTCTTTACCACATTCACCATTTTCTTGGACAGTAGACCCCAAGTACTTGAAGTCCTGCACCTCCCTCTCATTCACACATAGCTTGTGTCTTACTACTACTTGCATTCCACTTCTATCAAGTGTATACCTCCACCTGAAAGAACTGATGGTGTATTGAGATGCTGAAAGGGTGTCGTAAGTTTAGTAAATTTATTTTTATTCACTGCTCCTTGTAACTTTGAAATAAGAGATAGAAGAACACTTGATATGGGGGTGTTAGAGGTAGTTTTGACAACGGAAACAAAGTCTAAGCCGTATGTCTTAGAACAGAGTTCTTAAAACACTGCTTTACTCTAAAAGTTTCCTTTAGCACAAAATAAAACCAAACCAGCCACTAGGGAGCACAAGCCAGTGTATCTCTTGTGCCAGTCTCAAACCTGGTGAGGGTTGTGTCAGGAATGGCATCCAACATAAAAAACTTTTGCCAAAATTATAATGTGAGTTCATCAAAGCAAAACCAAACCTGATTGGTCAAGGCCTGGGTTAACAACGAATGCCACCAGTGCTGTTGACAGACAAGGTGCTGGTGGAAATTGTTCTACTGTTATTTGAAGACCACGTGGAGGGAAACGTGTCAGGAGACAGAGGGAGCAGAGGAAAGTCAAGAATGTAGGACTGAGGGTTGCAACTCTAAATGTCGGGACAATGACAGGAAAAGGTAGCGAGCTGGCTGACATGATGCAGAGAAGGAAGGTAGATGTTTTATGTGTCCAAGAGACCAAGTGACAGGGCAGCAAGGCTCGCAACATTGGAGCAGGGTTCAAACTGTTTTACGAAAGTGTTGATAGAAACAGAAATGGATTAGGGGTGGTCCTGAAGGAGGAGTTGGCAAAGAATGTAGTAGAGGTGAAGAGAGTGTAAGATAGAGTGATGTGCCTGAAGGTAGAAGTAGAAGGTCTGATGAGAAGTTGTTATGATCCACAGGTTGGATGTGATATGGAGGAGAAAGATACATTTTGGAAAGATCTGGATGAAGTGATAGAGAGTATTCCCAAGGAGGAGAGAGTGGTGATCGGAGCAGACCTGAATGGACATGTTGGTGAAGGAAACAGAGGGGAAAACCAATAAGGACAAATGGTGGTGATTTTGCCAAGATAATGGAAATGGCTGTAGTCAACACTTATTTCCCAAAGAAGGAGGAACATAGAGTGACCTATAAGAGTGGAGGTAGGAGTACGCAAGTCAACTACATTCTGTGTAGAAGAGGAAACCTGAGGGACATTGAGGACTCTAAGGTTGTGGTAGGGGAGAGGGTGGCCAGACAGAAGCATGCAGATTTAATATTTGTGTTCATGTGTTTTTGCTTTAAGACTGACGTTACCAACAGTATTTTCTGAAGGCGTGAGCAAATTATTACACATATTCCAGTAAGCCTAAGCCAGAATTGGAGGTGTAATTCTTTCATCAACTGCACACAACACAGACCGCCACCCCCGCCAAACACACACACACACACACACGCACACACACACACACGTACACGCAGTCAAAGTTATACATCAAAACTCTGTTTCGTGTATACTCTGCAGCCTCCATCATACATCATCAGTAACAGTTTAGTGGTTGCACGGAGCTCTTCATAAAGTTTGTTTATGAGATGTCTGTCAGTAGAACAATGAGCCTATGAATAACATAGCCTGCATAATTACCATAAAACAATGGCCATTATCAAGTTAATGACGTCGTTAGAATATGCTCTGGGACCATCTTATGCGTTGATGAGGTAAAGCTGCAGGCCTTATCGAGCTGGCGAGGAGTTTTTTTGTTCGTTGTTTATGAAGAAACTTTTCGAACATTTGGCGCTTCATTTACAAGGTGAAATGAGGTGATTGAGAGTCCTGAGGGGAAGGAAAGTGACATGTTTGGATTTAGACATCAGCTTGAAATGCGCTCAGAAGCTTTCTTTTGAGTTACTTCTGCTACATGTGGAAAGTAGAGTTTTTTTTTAATTGAACATTAAGCTCAGTTAATATTAGTCTTAGCTGAAATATAACGATTACACAATGCACAGAAAACAGTTTGGCAGCTTGAGACCTATTGATGAAAGTAGCATCTCATTGCGCTATATGACAGTTGAGGAATGGTTGGAGAAACAAAATTGCAAACAACTAAACAAATAAATAAGCTCCTTTTCTCTTGGATCCACACTCATTTGCATATTTGTTCTAACACTTGGAGAAGTTTAGTCCAAAATAAACTGGGAGTTGCTGATAAATTACGAAAGAAAATACAGCTCTTGCGATCTAGTATTACAGAATGAAAATTGAGAAAGGTTTAAGACAGATTTCTGTGATTGTGACTTTCCATCCATCCATCCATCCATCCATCCATCCATCCATCCATCCATCCATCCATCCATCCATCCATCCACCATCCATC
>NC_056498.1:14359414-14369577 GCF_014905685.2 Nematolebias whitei
GAGAAAACCCATGCATGCACAGAGAGAACATGAAAACTCCACCCAGAAAGGCCCCCAGCCAGGATTTTTTTTTTTCTCTCTCTGTACTCCGGTGAAGTCAGACGTGTTTCTTGGACCTCATAGATAAGCCCTTCTAAGATTAATTCAATTTTTGTTCAAGTCAGTTTTATTTATATAGTTCCTAGTCACAACACATTCATATCAAGGCATTGAACAAAAACATTTTCTTACAATATAAAAGCCAATTAGTAAAAGTTCTCTATCTAAGGAAGCAGCAGATTGTGGTTAATCTTCACTTCATCACAGTCTCCCATCCTGAGCAAGCACAAAGGCAACAGTGGAAAGGAAAAACTCCCTCCTAACAGGAAGAAACCTCCAGCAGAACCAGGCTCAGGACAAGTGGCCATCTGCTTCGACCGGCTGGGTTTGAGAGGACAGGAAGGAGAGCCAAACACAGAATGGCAGGTTCAGAATGGAAGCGAGCAGATCTATCTATAGTAGGAAAAAAAAACCATGTTAAGGTCAAGGTTTCTTTATTGTCATTTGCATCGCATGTGGCACATGGGGTGGAACGAAATTGTGTACACAGGGTCCCAGTTACATCCAACAAAAGTATAAATTTTAAAAGAAAAACAGTAATAAGATCTAAGACATGAAATAAGAAATACGCTAAGATAAGATTTGATAAGATAGAAATAATTACATATACAAACTATTCATTTGAGGAAATGAGGTAAATGTGTCCTCCAGCAGTCTAAGCCTATAGCCCTTACTATTATTTTAGCAGATTTTTTTTTTTTACTGTAGTTTATCACTGTCATTGTTTACTGTTTTGTTATATGTACTTTATATGTTCTGTCTGGAACAAGTTCCTCTTGTAAATGAGTCCCCGTGGCTCATTGAGGCTAGCCTGTATAAAAAAAATTTGAATGAATAATGAATATAACAGCATAACTAAGGGATAGCTCAGCAAACCCAAGCCAATCCTAACTATAGAATTTATCAAAAAGGAAAGACTTGAGCTAAATCTTAAAATAGACAACGTGTCAGTCTCACAGACAGAAACTGGAAGTTTGTTCCACAAGAGAGGAGCCTGATAATTGAAAGACCTTCCTCCCATTCTGCTTTTGAAAACTCTAGGAACCACAAGGAAACCTGCATTCTGAGAGCAAAGTGCTCTGTTAGGAAAATATGGAACAAAAAGATCTGTAACATAAGATGGAGCTAGGTTGTTGAGAGCTTTGTTGAGAGATTACGTTCCTAATTTTTTTGTACATAAAACCGGCATTGCAAGACCAAAGAAGGCACTTTGCATGAAATGTGTATGAAAATTCCTGTTCCAACTTTTATGGCCTGCTTGTCATATGAACCAGTAGTTGTCACCACATCACACCCTCAAGCCTCATTGTCTGTTTATCATTACTTCTGTTAACTGTTTCAACTTTGTAACTACCTCTTTTGGTGACTCAGAGATGTATCATTGGAAGAAGACTGACTTACAATAACCCCATATTAATCCTTTCATAAATCATACCAATACTGGAAGATACCTCAGGCCTACTGAGTTTTGTGAATAAGGCTCAAACTTAAATTTTCCAAGGATTATGCAGTTTTGTGTTTGGTAGTAGTGGTATACATTAGCTTAATGTGATATTTTCAAACACTACTTATGTCATGGAGATTTAATAATAGCCATCTCAATTGGTTCAGTTCCCATTCTCCCTCTTTGTCACAACAGGCATTTGTTTCAGTGAAGTCACTTGATTTGGACAGAGTTCAAGTTCTGAAAAAATCTGTACAGGTTTAGCACATGCCCAGAATTTACTCTGAAATCCTTGGTGTCCAGGGTCTGTTCCAGTAAGTGGTGATCATGCTGAGTATATCTGTGTGAAAGGGTTTTCTAAGAGTTTAGCATTGTTATTTCATTTCTGGCCAGTGTTTCTCTGTGTCAGTAGGGGGGTGTTTAGTGAGAAAGTATGGGCAGAAAAAGTCCTTGCCCTAAATCAGTCAATGGTTCTGATACAAAGCAGAGAATGGAGGATTGGTCAAAACCAGTGAGATGTAAGCCATCAAGTCATTTGGCAGAGAAGAACATCACATGTCTGACATGAGGAAGAGCAAACAGCTGATGAAGAATGCTTTCAGGGTGAAAGTGGACACGGAAAACAAGACCGAGGTCCTTTATCCATAATCACTTGGAGCCACTGGCCCTTCTGTGTTAGGTCACCAGAAAAAAGATTAGGTCTCCAGTTGTACACTTTTGGCTCAGAAGGAAGTGAAAGAAAGAGCAACCAGAGGAAAAAATCCTGGGTGCTACTGTGGTTCAACAGCTGACATGAGCAGTAGGATCTTTTCTGATGTAATGAATCTCATTTTACAACAAGATCAGTGTTTTAGTCATTTCCCAGAAATTCTAATATTATCCAGATATTCTAGATATTCTAGACATTCTAGGCAGAAGGTTGCGGAACAGAGAGTGGTGAAGGCTGCACAGAAGACTGTTGGAGTCAGTCTCCCCACCATCACAGACATCTACACCTCTAGATGCAGGAAGAGAGCCACCTGGATCATGAAGGACCCCACTCACCCAGCACACATACTTTTTGCCCCGCTTCCCTCAGGAAGGAGGTTGAGGAGCATTAAGTGTAGAACCACTAGACTGAGGAACAGCTTCTACCCTGAGGCTGCTAGCCTCATGAATCTCTAACCAGGATTATCACTGTAATGACACTTTAATTGCTGATATGTGATTTATCTGTGCTGCTGATTATTCATGCTGCTGATCTCTTGCCTTTTTGCTGCTGTATTCATACCCATCTACTCACTACAGACTCATGTTTGGGCTGCTGTTTAATATATCATATTATTGTACATTATTAGTGTTTAGTGTGCATTTTATATCGTTTAGCGTATATCTTAGTGTACCTCTTATATCCTTGTATACTGTTTCTTTTTATACTTTATATTTTTGCTATTTTGGGGTGTAACTGGGTCCTTGAGTACATAATTTTGTTCCACCTCATGTACCACATGTGCTGCGAATGACAATAAAGAGCCTTGAACCTTGAACCTATAGCGTAATGAGTTGTACATGAAAATACAAAGTAGAGTTTGTATTTCTTTATATAAATTACTTTGAGTCAGTAACTTCAAAGAACAGGAGTGAATGTAGGTCATGACAGCACTGTTGGAAAAAAAAAAACTGAAACAGTTTTTTGGGGGGCACAGTTGATCATTTTTATTAAAATTGCACCTCAGTTCATAACACACGTGCACTACATGAAGCATGGCTTTCAGCTCCTTCAAGGAGGGGAGGAGAGCAGGGGTGGGAGAGAAGCAGCGGGAGCTAAAGTGGTTAAAATATCAAAATCCCCTCCAGCTCTCATCGTGTAAGAAGTTACGGACTACACCTTTAATATTTTGATATCTAAAAATTAAACATAGTGCTACATTTTGTTTGAGCTATTTACACTTTTCTGTCAATGTGGGTCATTTTACCCAGAATTCATGTACAAAATACTTTCAAAAACTCTTAAATCAGACCATGCACTGTACTGTAACATCCGTCAATCATTCATCATCATGTGAATTCTCTTCCTTCTTGGTTTGTTGTTCCTCGGCACCCACTTCCACGTGTTCTTCACTTCGCTTCACTTCCAGTCCGGTTCCCTGTCCACACTTCAATGGTCCAATTCCCGCCAGTATTTTCATCAGCTGACACTGTTGTAGGTTCAGTGAAAAATGTTGTCCATTTAAATAAAGTAGAAATATAGTTTTGTGTTTTTTCATACGTTTTCAGTTTTCCTGCTCTGATTTGATTACTCTGCTTCGTCTTTCTCCTGTCTGATCCCACATCTCGCTCGAGCACGCTACACTTCTTGGATCTTTAATGTGATGAAAGGGAATAGTTTATTTTAGTGTGCGACAAGAGGGGGGAGCAGAAGTCAATCACGCATTGTATCCCATTATTTTGTTATTGTTTTGATTGTAATTTTTATTATTTTATTTCAAATGTACATTAATAATGCAGGGGCAACGTTAGTGGGGTGGGAAACCAGCGGACCCCTTTCCTGGTTGGGGGTCTCAGACAGTTGTCTACTTTTGCCTATATGGTAAGTCTGCAGCTGTGCAGGCCATTATGTACCTGGTACATACCAGAAAAGTACTTGGAATGCATGCATACCAGCCAACATCCCGATTTGGGCGTGACAGTCCCAGATTTTGTCCCACGTCCTGCAGGGGTGGGACACGCAAACGTCCCACATTTGTCAAATGCTGACTGAGCTCACCTGTTCATACATTGCATGAACAGGTGCAAGCATTGCATCTGTTCATGAGTCTGCGTGGGATGAGGGATACAGAGAGGTTGTTTTCCAGGCCGGAGGAGTTGCAGGAGTGAGGGTAATGTAATCTGGTTTTATTGACTGTAAAGTGCAATTTCTCAGCTTTCAGAAACAGGTGTAATTTTTTTGATAGCACACTATATCAAAGTTATGGTGATGCAAAGTGAGATTGAAAAAAATAAAACATCTTCAGCAGCACGCTCAGGAATACAAAGGATAAACATTTTGTTATTAAAGTTCAGGTATGTTTATTCAGTGACTCAATCATCAACTATCATTTATTGGGTTGACATTTTTTGCTTATTAGATGAAATATTATGAAAATAAGAAATTGCTTGACAAAGTTATCACTCGTTGCTGAAAATCAAGCAATTAAGCCTTTCAAAGAGTTAGGTTGTTTTTATTTACTCTCTTTATCCAGGAACTTTATCTTGACAGCATCTTCTCATTTTACTACGTCCATCCAGAAGGTGTGACAGCATTCAATGCAGCATTAATTTAAGACTTCACTGCTAGTGTTACTAAAATTGAACTAAGGGAGATGAAAGAAACATAACACAAAATCAGTTTCTCAACAGCTTAGGCCATAGCAGAGATAAATCTGTCTTTCAGTTTGCAGCCTCTAAGGGAAAAAAGACTGCTCCATTAGACACAAGCACTTAAATTTAAAGCTACCAAGACACCTAAGAGATGGCTAATTACATTAACTGTCCAATTCATTTTATGAGATTCCCAGTCAGCTGTTATACTTGCTAACAATGGATCCATGGCGTAAAACCACACAAACAGCTTCTGAAAGATGAGCTGGAAACAGACTCAACTGCAGTGACTGCATCCCAGAACTTTAAGGATTTCAGGGATTTGTTGCTCTGGCAGCATGTACTGTACCACAGAGTAACTTTGGGCATTTTTGCCCAGCTTATACAAATTAAAGCTCTTTTCACCAAAGCTCTACTTTTTTCATTCATTCATTCATTCATTCATTCATTCATTCATTCATTCATTCATTCATTCATTCATTCATTCATTCATTCATTCATTCATTCAAGCTTTATTTATACAGGTTAATCTTGTTGAGTCACGAGGACTCATTTACAAGAGGGGCCTGTTTTAGACAGACAACAAATATAGTACAGACAACAATAAACTGCAATAAAATGCAATTAAAATAAAAGTATGTTATAAAACAATAAAATCAAGGTGCCTTATAAAACAAGGTAGCTAAAATCCAGAACATATTTGCTTAGATATTTCTACTGACCTTATCAAATTTTTTAAAATCCATGAAAGAAATCAAAGTGGACAGCTTCAGATCTTGTTGCAAGGTGTTCCAGGTTTCAGGAGCAGAGTAAGAAAAGGCATTTTTGTCGAGTTCAGTTTGCAGCGAGGGGACGCTGCAGGTAATGAATCCTTGAGAGTGCACGTCGTAACTGCACTGACAACGTGACATGTAGGAGGAGATATAAGAAGGCAGGAGACCAAGGAGTGATTTATAGATGAAAATGAACCAGTGTGACAGCCTACTTGTAGATAATGATGACCAACTGACCAATGCGTACAGAGTGCAGTGATAGGTACGGGAGCTACAACCAGTGATGAACCTTGGTGCTCCGTGGTAGACAGCATCCAACATCTGTAAAGTACTGGCAGGGGTATTCATGTAAATAATGTCACCATAATCTTCTAGTAGGAAAGTAGCAGCTACAAATTGTTTCCTGGCGTTCAGCCTTGAGCAAGATCTATTACAATATAAATTCATTGCAATGTATTAATTGAACACCAAAAGGAACACCAGGGGCACTGGTCTTTGGTTTGTGACCTTCCTGCTTGCTTTCAAGATAATTTGCTTACACTATGCCCAGGACACCATTAGGCCCCTTAATACTGGGCTACGCTCATCGTTACCACCATTAAACATGGCTGAGTGGCAGCAAATTAAAAAAAAAACTTATTTGTTGTGAAAATAATCTTACCATGGTATGCTATTACTCAACAATTGGGTATTTCCTGCCATTTTCCCAAACCTTGCAACACTTTCCTGCACCCACACTATGCTCCACCACATACCCACTCTGGCACAATTCTCCAGGACCATTTTAGATTTCTTTTACATGCTAGAAGATGAGGCCAGTCTAGATGCTGCTGCCACAAGTATCACGTTTTTACCAAGTTGCGTTCATGATTAATATGGTTGCAGTCTAACCGTGAGGCCGCCATGGCCAGACCTGCATTTAATTCTCAAACCACCAAGTTATGTTGGTGCACATGAACTCTAGAGCTGCCACAATGCTCAACCCTTATTCCACCCAGAACCAAAATATATTTCCAACATGATACCAGCACAACCTTGCTACTGAAGCTTTGTGCATTCCCTAAACTGTGGACAGGTCATGTAGATAGGAGTGCCTCATTCTCCTATCTCACTGGGCTAGTACTGTTGGATACTAGTTGGGGGCACAAAGTTGTGAGAAAATTTGCACATAGTTACTTGAAATCACAATTGATACTAAACACATTTATGTGCAATTTGTTGCAATTCAGTTGCAAAGTTTCTTTAGTGTGTTGCACATGGAATGTCAAAATTTATTTATTTTTCTTATCATTTGTGACACCAGAGTTTCGTTTCTAAACTAAAGTTGCCTCACATGTTTTTGTACTTCATAACTCATGAGTTTGAGATTAGTGTAACAACGTTACTATTTAGGAACAAAATGTGTCTCCTGAATTATTTAACTAGTTTAAAAATTTGGTGGAATATGTGTGAACCAGAAAAGGTTTTAGTGCCTCGGGCATTGGTGAACAATACAGCATGTTGAAGTTTCTGAAAGGGTTCACATGAACTGGCACAAAGCAAGCGTACTCATACATGCACATATCTGAATAAAATAGTGTGAGTTCATAGCCAGGGTGAGTTTAGATGTTATAAGTTAAAAATAGGGTCGGTGAAGAATTTGTTTTCCCATCAAAACAACCTTGTGTAACTTATAAGAGGTATACAAATCCTCCACTGGTAATCAGGATAGTAATTCAGTTTTATGTGTGTAAAACACAAAGAGACAGATATCCTGGTCTTTTCAGGAGAAAACAAATTCTCAAGGACAGTTGACAAAAACACCAGTAGCAACTGGTCCATAGAAGCAGGTGGGGCATAGTCCTACATAAAAAAAACCCTCATTTGCTCCACAAAGTAGTTCCTTCTAATAAGTAATGTAAATTACTTATTTACTGAGCGTGCTGTGTGTTGTTTTGTTCTGTGTATTTTTTTAAGTCCATCCATCCATTATCTTTACCCACTTCTTCCTTTTTGGGTCGTGGGGTGCACATATCCAGCTATCATAGTTCAAAAGGTGGGGGACACCCTGGACAGGTCTCCAGTCCATCACAGGGACACATATTAGAGACAAATGAGACAAACAACCATTCACTCTTTCATGTGCACCTAGAGACAATTTAGAGTTACCAATCAGTCTAACATGCATGTTTTTGATCTGTGAGAGGAAACTGGAGTACCTGGAGAAAATCTACATATGCATGAAGAGAACATGCAAACTCCACCCAGAAAGGCCCCTGGCTGGGGTTTGAGCCTGCGACATTTTCACTGAGGCAAGAGCTCTGCCAACTGCACCACCATGTCGCCCCACCACAGATGTCGACAAACAATAAAAATAAATCTATGAAATTTTTTGAGAGGTTTTGTTGGAAATTAAATATCTGTAGAACAAGTCTTTATTTCATTTATATTATTGTTTTGACAACATTTTGGGGAAACAGCTCTTGGAAATATTTCCACAAAAACATTTGCGTTTCGTTTGAACTACAATACATATTGCATATAGTTTTGCACAGTTAAAGCATGTTTTTGCACAATTTGATTCCTATTTATGCACAATTATAATAAGTGTTTGTGCAGTTTTATTTAATTTTTGCTCGGTCTTAATAAGTTGAACGTTTTTTATCTTTGTTTTTGCAGTTTTTGTTCTCAATTCTTCTGTTGCATTTTTGTCTGTTGCTGTAACAAATAAATTTCCAGGTTGGCGTTAATAAAAAACCGTCCATCCGTCCATCCGTCCATCCTTTATTGTGAATAATTTGAAACCAATAAATAGTACATTCTAAACAAATCATTTTACAATGAAATTAAAGTGTTTTTTTTTCTGGTCTGACTGGAGTGATGCCAGTGCTGCTATTTTTGAAAACAAATTATAATAAATAAATTATTACTTTAGTTTTCAAATGCTATAACAATGAAGCACTTGGGTTGAGCTGAATTCTAATTGATTCAGGAAATGTGTTGCTAAATGTGAAAATACTGCATAAAACCAAAAGAGATGAAAATTATTTATACATTCACCTTTTAATAAAAACCTCACTGTGATTCTCTCTCTTTTTAATGACAGAATGCACATGTACATGACTATATTATGAATATTTATAGCTATGTGTGCGAGTGGATTGTATAGAGTGATACACTGCGTGGGTGGGTTTATGACACGTTATATATATGTATGCACATAATAAGCAGCTCACAATGTGTTCATGGTGTATCTAACTTTGTTGGCAAGGGACACACTGGCAGGTTGTCTGTGCCTATAAATGTATTTGTATCTGTATGTTCAGTAAAGTATAAAAAGTTTAAATGTTGTTTAGCGGGGGTGCTTCTATGTAGCTGTGATTATGAAGTTTAGGCACATATATTGTGTCCTTGCACTTTTACTGGGTGAGAAGTTTTGAATTCATATTGACACAACTAGATACATTATTCACTGATTTTTTAGTTTTTTTGGTATGTGAACACAAACAGGCATAACAGGCACCAAGCACCAGACGGTCAAAACAGCCTCTGCCAGCAATAAATATCACAATATGAAGCTTATTCTACCACTTTTACTTTGGAAATTACAATTTAAATTGAAGTAACCTCACATTTAACTTATCTGTGTTCCAGTTGCAACTAAACAAAACAGCATGAGCTGCTAATTGTCACGCTCATCTACCAGGCTATCTATCATATTTATTAACCTTTATTTAATGAGGCAAATCCCATTGAGATCACAGATCTCTTTTGCAAGGGAGGTCTGGTCCTGAAGGCAGACTAACGTATATTTTTGGATCATATGCATGCATCATATATCATATTCCTATTGAGTTATTACAATATTGTTTTCATCTTATAGGTGGAGCCCACTTTTCAGCCTGCCATTATGTAAATAAGAAGCTTTCTCCTAACATTTTCACACACAAATTAAAGCATTTCTAATCTGTACTGATTCATTTACATTTAACTTGGTTTTGAACTAAATATTTGAAAAATAAGCCAACCAAGCTGTCAAAGAATGCAATTTTTTATAAAAGCATACGCAGAACATCAAACACCTGAAATACAGTAAAAGATCAAGAGAAAAACAACAACAAAGACCATCAATATGTCAGACTGAATGTACTGTGGGATCACCATAACAGTAAAAAAACAAAACAAAACAAAAAAAACAGGCAGAGCATTATGTACAGAGAAAAATGATCACACACTTTAGACTACTTTTCACTGGGCACAGTCTATAACTCCAACAACTGGATTTCAGTCAATTCTTTTTTTCGTTCAGATGACATTAAAGGAGAGCATCTTGATCATGAAAACACTTGAGGTAAAAAAAAAAAACAGCCCTAAGGCAAAAAAAGAAATAGTCATATTATATCATAGACGCACTTTACTATATACAAAGTTACCGTAATTTCCTGAATATAAGCCACTCTTTTTTTTCACAAGCTTTGAACACGGCGGCTTAAACAATGCTGTGGCTAATTTATGGAATATATATATAT
>NC_056498.1:14369677-14379718 GCF_014905685.2 Nematolebias whitei
AGACAGACAGACAGACAGACAGACAGACAGACAGACAGACAGACAGACAGACAGATAGATAGATAGATAGATAGATAGATAGATAGTGATGTGTGTGTATAAGAGATAAAGAGAGAGAGAGAGAGAGAGAGAGAGAGAGAGAGAGAGAGAGAGAGAAAGAGAGAAAGAAAGAGAGAGACAGGCTAACAAGTTTCATGTCATCAAAACATTTAGCCTCATTACACCCGGTCACTCACATAGCTGCCCAATACACATCTCTCTTTGTGGTGAGTCCTTGTGACTCAATGAGACTACCTGTATAAATAAAGGTAAAAAAATCTGACCAATGAAATTACCAAACAGGTCACAGTGGACCAATGAAACAGGGAGGGGAGGCCATTGAAACGAGTGTTGGCAGCCACTTGAAATAAATATGAATCATGCATTTAAAGTGACACTCAGAGCTCGGTGGGAGGCTTGGATGGCTGGCGGTGGGACATTCTTTACTAAAACTGGCCACAGAGCAACTTTTGCTCCAGTCTGCCTGTGGATCCTAATAGCAGAGCAGTGCACAAAAATCCTTTATCATCAATGAGTTTCGAAAAGCTCCTGCGTGATGACGAGGACAGCACAAGCTCAAGGGCGCAGTGCGCAGGAGGAAGATGAAGATAACGATCAATGACTTCCTGGTAGGCTACTGTATTTCTTATTTTTTTCTAACCAGTCGTTGTTACATGCACTATTCACATGGCTTATAGACAAAGCCTCTGCTTGAATTTCCATGTCTGCCTGCATAGTTCTGCTGATATGTCTCACTGGCATAGCCAAATTTTGTGGTCATACCACCGGACTGAGCTTGTAGGCTTCTCCAAGGTCGAGTCCTTCCCGCCAGTGAGTCCCAGGAGTCGCAAGTGGCCTACGGTTCTGCAGCATCAGAGTCTGAGAGCTTACCACTCAGTACAGTCCTTCATACAAGGCAGGCAGCCTTACAATTGTCAGAACCGCTGCCGCCGTATTCCAAATTTTTCGATATGCCAGATACCCACCAACATCAAAAAGCAGAAATATGGTTATCATAAATCCAGTTATGTCTGCATCTTCTATGTCCTCAACGGACAATACAGACAGACACACCATCTTCCACTGGCCCCAGGAATCCATAGTGTATCCAGCTGTGAGTGTCCCTTCAGGGCCCTACCTCTACACCATTTCAGCCTTTCTCTGGGTCAAGGAACTATTTCTTGACTCAATAGGCACCAAAAGGAACACCAGCTTAGGAGATGGAGGTTTTACCCTACAGGGAGATGTCCAAGAAGTTTCTGCAGCAGGTACCGGGGGTTCATGTGAGCCGTGAAGCGTTGAAGGGGTCTCAAAGGACAGAGCTCACTTGGGGGCCTCCTATCTGGGGGTTTCCTCCTCTGGTCTAAACAATAACTGTAGGTTTCCTCGGTGGTGAGTCCGCTGGCTGGATCCTGGTGGTGGAGTCTGGAGGTCTCAGCCAGAGGAACTATTTATGAATGCCCCAAGTTACTTGAGAAGTTCTGACTGACTATGATTGGTTGTTAGCACCCTGACGGCCGCTTGCTATTCATAGGGGGCTGAGTGATACTAGCAGATAATTTACAATTCGGAGAATATGTAGTGAGAGGCTCTGATAGGAATCACAAGACAAAGAGCAAAGCAGGAGGGAGGCAGGAACAGGATGGAAATGCATCCGTCCTCGCCAAGAGCAAGTAGGATTAAAAGGGGCAGTGGTTGAAATATTTCACTTCACCATGGGAATGTGTAAAGCATATGGTTCAGGGAAAGCATGATTTAGGATTCTTCCTTCTAATATAAGTTCTTCTTTTAGTGAAATGCAGATCAGTAGGAATATAAGTATGGACAAAACATAATAAAAAAGCAAGGGTTTTGATCATTTAGTTTAGAACTGTAATGTTTTATGCTGATGATCAAAGTAGTTTGTACATATTTTATAAAAATCAATTTGATGTCTTCAGTTTTTTTTCTATAAATGATTATGTGCTGGCTGTTAAACCTCCTGCCAGACTCAATTATCCAGACCGATACAGAATATCTACTACTTTAGTCAGAACTCCTCCAGCAGCAGCGCCTTCCCTCAATAAAGCATTAAACTGCAGAGGACTAATGACTTTGATTTAAAAGAGGCTTTTAAACAAGAATGAAAATCTACATTAACCATACTTGTCTTGATTGTGAATCATTTGAAAAAAGCAAAGAACTCGCCAAACTCCTTTACCTTTGTAAAACTAAACTTTGCAATGTGTCGTGTCCTACTTAATCTAAAATTAATTTGGTGGACCCCAAAATATATTATAACAAAGACTGGTTCATCCCAAAGATCCAGTCCCCCGGCACAAACAGAGTAATGTTGTGTTTGCTGTTCAGTGTCAGGAGGGCTGTGATCAGTCTTACATCGGAGAAACTAAACAGCCACTGGCCAAAAGGATGGCCCAGCACAGAAGATCAACATCATCAGGCCAGGACTCTGTGGTCTACACTCATCTCCAGGCCAGCGGTCACTCTTTCAGGGATGAAGTTGTTCACATCCTTGATAGACATGAACAGTTTGAGAGAGGAGTAAAGGAAGCCATCTTTGTAAAGAGAAATCGTCCATCATTAAACAGGGGTGGAGGCCTCCTTGTTCAACTGTTCCCTCTTACAATGCTGTTATTGCTGGTATCACTCAGCCCCCTGTGAATATTAAACAGCCATCAGTGTGCTAACAACCAATCATAGTCAGTCAGAACTTCTCAAGTAACTCGGGGCATTCATAAATAGTTCCTCTGGCTGAGACCTCCAGACTCCACCACCAGGATCCAGCCAGCGGACTCACCACCGAGGAAACCTACAGTTATTGTTTAGACCAGAGGAGGAAACCCCCAGATAGGAGGCCCCCAAGTGAACTCTGTCCTTAGAGACCCCTTCAACGCTTCACGGCTCACATGAACCCCCTGTACCTGCCGCAGAAACTTCTTGGACATCTCCCTGTAGGCTTAAACTTCCATCTCCTAAGCTGGTGTTCCTTTTGGTGCCTATTGAGTCAAGAAATAGTTCCTTGACCCAGAGCAAGGCCGAAATGGTGTAGAGGTAGGGCAACAGACTTAAGATGAGAAAGTCACAGTTCAACTCCCAGCCATTCTCGCATGTCATGTATCCCTGAGCAAGACATCTAATCCCTAATTGCTCCCCGGGCGCTTATATAGCTGCCCACTGCTCCACCTGGGTGTATCTCACATGTGATGGGTTAAATACAGAAAACCTGTTTCATCATTGTATGGGAACATACAATGATGACAATCTCAGACTGCCCTTCCCTTCCCTTACAAACTCCCACTTTAATATGTTCTGTTCATCTCTTCAGATTTAGTTTATTTTCTTTTGATCGTCTTTCTTTTATGTAATTTTGCCCCGTTAACCTCTAACAGATTAAAATCCAATTTTTGCCTTAAAGCAATATTTTTCTTATCGATATGATATGTTTTTGTTTACTTCAAGTTTTCACATTAGGAACACGTCACTTGGTGGACAATAAACATGTTGCCAGATTCACCATGATTTATTATTATATTCCTATCTGTCAAAAAACGTCACATAAACAGTGCCAAACTTAATTCAATTCAGTTTCATTCAGTTTCTTTATATATGGACTATAAACATGTAGCTTGTTTACCTTGGGCCCCAAAACTGTCATGAAAGCATGTTAGCATCTTCTTTACCACCGAACTTCATGTTAGCATCTTCTTCTCTTTTACTGCCACTTATTTTCAACTTAATTAATTATAGACAACTTTCTAGTGACAGTCCTTTTGTTATTCAGTCACTTATAGTTTTATTTTATTTAAATGGTAAAATCAAGTTATTTTTCAAATATGTGCTAACTTAAAACAAACTTAAAAGATATAATCATACAAAAATAAGTGGTAAAATATTAAACTAACTGTCACTGCTAAATTACTGTATGTTATCATTTCTTCACGTTACATTTTCTTATGCAGAACTACATCGAGCACTCAAAATCACAGCTTCCCAGCTTTATCTAGTGGGTTTGAAGTTATTTTTTTTCTTTCTGCTCTGTGGCGGCCTTTTGCCCTGCTTAGACGTAGTGCAGACACTCAGACACATCAAGGTTAATGCTTCTCTCACAGCATCCTTAATGCTTCAGAGAGTTGAGGAGAGGCTAAGTAAAAGGGAAGAACAGCTTGTTCACCTCTAAGTGGAAGGAGGCTGATGGGTATTGCTGCTGAGAGAGGCTCTGCTCTGCTGCCTCACCAGAGGCAGTCGCATTGTGCCTGTGCATTTGAATGCATTGATTGTACTCCGTCATGGAGATTTGACTTTTGAAGAACATCAAAATATTCATTGAAAGTGCTCATCTTCATGGCTGAGATGATCCAAATCTGTAGTTGCTAATCATTAGGATTTCAGCTCAAACAGGAAGATCTTCAGTGAAACAAAAAGACCCCAAAATCCAGACAATCTGAGAGATTGCATAGTGTTTATTTGGTGGCCAGATGGGTCATTTGGCTCCAATTGGGCCCCTGAAACTGAAGGGGAAAAAAAAAAAAACGGGCAACGATTTGGGCTAGTCCTCTTAGCCTGATGCGTCCCTGAGACTCAATAGGATTAACCTGTCTAAATAAAGGTTGAATAGTTCTCTACTCTTACAGTCTAAAAGACCAATGTGAGTTCAGGCAATTAGACGATGCAAAACCCAACTTTATCTCAGTATATTCCAATAGTGAAACAGATAGTGACGACTTCCTGGTGACTTATTGGCTTAGAGCGCTTTCCTGATCTCCTGTTAAAGTTAGTGATCCTACTCACGGTTCAATCTGAAACAGCCATCAGGAGAACGTATGACGTATCAGTCATCCCTTACAGCATTCTATCTCTTCCAGCTTATCATGTTTTTGAACACTCTTCCTATTTACAAATAACAATTAATTTATGGCTGCATGGGGGCGGAGTTAGTAAAGCTGCCACCTCTCAGCGAGAAGGTTGCTGGATTTTTCCATTTTTAATTCAATGCACCATTTATTTAAACAGATAAGTCACGTTGAGCCTCGAAGACTCATTTACAAGTGAGAACTGTTTGGACAGACAATAAAAAGTGGTGAAAAATGACACATAGGGTTTGGAGACAACAAAAAAAATCCTAACATGCTTTTAATCTTTGGTTGAAGGTCAACAGCTTGATAATGAAAAAAAAATCTTGTGCAGAAGCACATAATGACGCCAACATTGAATCCTGGCCGGGGGCCTTTCTGGGTGGAGTTGGCATGTTCTCTCCATGCATGCATGGGTTTTCTCCGTGTACTCCAGTTTCCTCCTACGGACCAAAAACATGCATGTTAGGCTGATTGGTAACTCTAAATTGTCCTTAGGTGTGAGTGAGAGAGTGAATGGTTGTTTGTCTCGTTTGTCTCTATGTGTCCCTGTGATGGACTGAGACCTGTCCAGGGTGTAGGGCTATCAGTTATAGAAAGGATAAGTTATGAATTGTTAATAATCCATAAATGATCTAGTCTCGGAGCATTATCTTTGAAAGAAGGAAAAATATCAATCTATGATTATTGTAGTGAACCTAACCTGATGTCAAACTAAGCCTAAGGTCAAAACACTTGACCTTAAGAACCTTGTGGGACAGAAACTGTTATTTCATTGATCTGCATCCAGAAATACAGTTTGACCCATCCTGAGACTTTCTTTCTTGAATTAATCAAGTAGAATGACAATTCTCTATGATCATTACTATTTTACAAATGTTTTGATAATCAAATTGTGTTAGTTCAAACAATGTTTACAGGTTGAAGAGAACTACTCATTTTTATTTTACATAAACAGTAAGTAATGATTTTTATTCCTCATTCAAAGACGAAATCAGGGTAATATGCATTTCTTGATTTTTCTGTCTTCAATGAGCAAATTTGTAAGTGTGTTAGAGTTCGAGTTTCGATCAACTAAAAAAGTTTACTGAGAAGAAATGTCATGTTTAACTTTTACAGAAGATACAGGAGAGTTTGACTCCACGAAGTCTGGTTTTCTCCAATAATCTTTCTGTCTGTTTTAAACAAACTTAATCTCTATCCTTGAATTTTCATAACACCTTACATCACAAACCACACCTCTGTTCTGGTCCATCGACCAATCAAAAAGCTCTCAAATGACCCGGAAGTCGACCCATTTAAATGTGGCAACTTCCCAGTTCTCTCTAGATTGAGTTCAACATGGGAGTTTTCAGAGCTTGAAAGTTTTTCCTGGAGAAGAGTTCCAGACTTTAACTCTCTGAAGAGAGTTAAAGAGTTCAGAGTTCTTGGATGCTAACACAGGCGTCCAGGATGCTTCTATTGGAATCCAGAATCCAGAGACGATTTTGGGAATTATAACTTCTGTTTGGATAACCTCGCACGACTCTCGAAGTATTTTAGCTGTTCTCAACGGAGACGCTGAAAGAGTCAAAAGAAGGACTTCACGCCGACCTGACATATCATCAACCAGGTAAAAGTTCTACTTCGACCAAGCGTACCGTGACCAAGCTGAGATCTGAAGGAGCGTGCACGTTTCTGGTCAAACAGATAAATTCCCTCACACATCTCTCTGTAAGATAAATCTCCATTTTCCATCTTAAACTCTCCTTTCTCCTAAAATCATTACAGATATTTTAGAAATGTCTGAAGTAAAGTTCTCAATCACCGCCGTGTGATTGATGTCTGCTGTTCTGCTGAGAAGTGAGGACAATCGCCGTATTGTGCCCACTTTCTGTGAAACTAGCCATGTTATTGTTTTCATATTTTGCCAAATTAATGTAAATGTTTGATGTTAAACTTTGATTCTGCAAATAAATGACCGCATTCATTTTGATGGGTCAAAGATAAATAACGTCTCTCGTTACATTTCTGTTAAATTCAATGCACGACATTTACACAGTCAGAAAAATGAAGAACTCGTGAAATGTATGAATATATCCTGCATATGTCATACTACATTATCAATCTCAGTAAATTACCCTAAATAATGACTTATTTTCATCTGAGTTATAGAAAAACTACATAAACGCACACAACTGAATTAAGTTTGGCACTATTAGGAATATAATAACAAGTTATGGCGAATATGGATTTTGAAAGAAGCTCAGAAATTATCCTAATGCGAAAACTTGAAGGACACTAAAACATAATAACCTATGGATAAGAAAGATGTTGCTTTGAGGCAAAAGTTGGAATTTGACCTATTAGAAGTTCTTTACGGGGCAACTTTAGACCAACACAAGATGATCAAAAGAAAAGAAACTCTAAAGACGAGGAACATTATCAAAGACAAATCAAACAAATTAAAAATAGGAGTTAGTTAGAATAGATCACTCCATGTCAGGGAACTAGATCTTGACTCGATGTTACACATCTTGTGAATAATATTCATCTTTGACATTTAATGCGATGGAAAATTTTTGCCTTTAGTGATTCAGTGAATGGATTTAAGCATTAAAGCTTTTTTGTTGTAATAATCTTTAATTTAAAAGAAAAACGGCACATCTTATACTTTGTCGGCTGTTCCCTTTCTTAGGGGTCGCCACAGCTAACTAACTCACACGGAAACTTTGACTTTTTTTTTTTTTCGCCATACACACAGTGTGAGAATTAGCTAGCTTGTTAGATGGCAGCATCCATCTTGGCTTTTGATGTGGAAACCCAATTTTTGACAGAGACCTTTCTTACCTCAGACACAGCCACACAGGTAGATGGAAATGGGCACTTTGCTTACCGTATTTTCCAGGGTATAAGTTGCTCCGGAGTATAAGTCGCATCAGTCATATATTATGCGTCACTGCTTACCCGTCATGTTCATTATGCATTTATTTAATGGTTATAACAACTTCATCCATCCATCCATCCATCCATCCATCCATCCATCCATCCATCCATCCATCCATCCATCCATCCATCCATCCATCCATCCATCCCTCCATCCATCCATCCATCCATCCATCCATCCATCCATCCATCCATCCATCCATCCATCGTGGCCGGAGCTGCGAGCTCTCCAGCGTTCCTCCGCTTGCACCAGCTGAGCGAAGCAAGCGGACACGGGAGGACTCGCTGTTGCAGTTCTTCGAAATTTAAAGCATCAGTCAGAAATTGTGTTATGAATATGGAAAAAAAAAACGTATATAAGTTGCTTCAACATATAAGTCGCAGGACTGACAAATCTCTGCAAAAAAGCAATGACTTATACGCTGGAAAATACAAATTTTTTTTTCAATTTATCCAACTCACAAGGTTTACATACATATGTGGTGTCAGCCATATTGGAGTTTGACGTGGCAACCCAACCTTTCTCACGCCTAAATGCAGCTTCACATCAACAAGAAAGTGGACACCTCACATATTATTCAAGTTGCTCACAACATGGACTGACTGACACATGGGTGGACGGATGGAGGATATTTCCAATTTCCTATTTTCACTCCACGACAGGGGGCAACAAACATAAAAAAAGGTTGCTCTGTGGTTCCAAAAGCTATTGTTCACCTCTCAGTGACCCCAGAACTCACTTCTAGACAGAGCTTGATCTAATCAGACACCCAGGCATGTTGGCACCCCATCCCCCCACCTTGCACTCAGACCATCCCAGTCCCTCATGGGCTCCTCCTGTCAGCCACGCTGTGAAAGTCCTCATGTCTAGAATACAAGAAGCCTTTTCATTCCTAACGAAGACAGGCAGTGACAGAGGGGGCTCCATCAACGGCTGTCCAAACTGAGACAAATAATTCATCTAAATATCTAATAATGCACATGTGTATAAATAAAACACTGATATACAAATGACAAGATCATTTTCCTAACCTCAAATATCTGAAAACTTGTAATTTTATACGTATGGAAAGCAGTTAGGGCAGTCCAAGTATCCAACAGAATTAAAATCATTTAGTAAGAAACTGAGTGGAAACTCCCTCGAAAGACAACATGGATGCATCCAAGAGGGGGTGGTTGTGGTTGTGGGGTCCACAGAGTCATAGGTTTGATTCCACCAGTATGTTGTCACATGTTGAAGTGTCCCTGGGTAAGACACTGAACCTCTCAATGTGTCTGATAGCCCCATCCATGTATGAATGCAATCTAAACTACTGATTAGATTCTAAAGAATGATTTATTCAGATTATTAATGATGCTGTAGAGTGTTGTTTGAAGGGGTGTGTGGCTGGAAAATGAGGGTACATTTTGTTATGAAGTGCTTTGGCTAGCCTGGTTGGCTAGAAAGTCACTACTGTCTATTAATACTGTAGTCCATTTACCATTTAAGAACTGACAAAAACCCTGTCCACAAAAAACATGGACATAAAAAGCAACGTTTTGTGCAACATTTGTATCTCTCGTCCACATGTAACTGACACATCTTTGGTGTAAACCACAAATATTTTTGCAAACAGTATCTAGAGGAGAGGCAGATGGAACAGAGCTCAGGGACAGACTGTCCGAACAGTGTCCAGCTTAGATACTGAAGTCAACAACATGCCACTGGTGGCAAATAAAGAAAACAGACTGGTTTGATTATCCTGATAAAACTTGTAGAGAATAACAGTTTTATACTGTTTGTGTGTACCACAGAGAAGATTAACTCTTGAACTGTCCTGTATTTTTATGACCATCATGTTCCTTAGTGGGGAATCAACCACCATATTTAACTGTTTGTTTGTTTTTGTTTTTTCACCAAAAAAAAACAAAAAAACAATCCTTTTAGCTCAGTATGAACGAAAATATCAAATTTCAATTACTTTTTTTAATTTTTAGCTCTTTAAGGATCTTTTGTTTTAAAAAAAAAACAATAAATTTTTTGAAAATTAACAAAATATTTATTTTACATTTTTTTCGAACAAAGAAGAAGTATTTTTAAAGAAGCATTTTTCACTATTAGTGTGCCCCAAATTATTTTTTACTTTTTTGTTTTTAAATTCATGTCTGGAGTTTTGTGAAGACCATCCATCCATCCATCCATCCATCCATCCATCCATCCATCCATCCATCCATCCATCCATCCAAC